>NC_069391.1:40115666-40422500 GCF_027475565.1 Acinonyx jubatus
AGCTAGAGACCTTAGTATGGCAGGCCTTGTCAGAGAAACTTACCAAACTCTTAATTTTATGTTGTCGAGAATGTTGTAGTTATAGTGTGCATTGATGTATATCTCTTCATTTTTGCTTTTCTGATTTGCAGTTAATGTATGATTTAAGCATTATAATTACATAATCAAATGTCTTTCATTAGGTTAATAGGAAAAAAGTAACTTTAAGAAATGAACATGCAGTTAGCTGTGTCTTCTTTGTAGTTTAGTTCAATTATTTGTACATATTTTTGTACAGTATAGTGATCTCTGAATTTCATGCTTACTGTCTCTGCTCTCACATTGCTTACTAGACTGCTTGTATTTTGCTATTGGTCTCTTTTCCATTTCCTCTGCTAAAAACACATGAACAAATATTAGTTGCTTGCATGTGGTACATGTGTATCAATAAGTCAGGGGAGGAAACTACATGTATACTTTGGAGAAATGAAATCATTTCAACAAACCCTGCATTACTTATGATTCTAGTCAGATGTACTCAGTCACAGCACTGCCTGATACTTTTTCTACTTGCACAGAGTAAGGTCTGTGACCAGTGATGTATAACTCATAGAGAAAGGAGGCAGAACTGATGTGAATGGAAATTCGGAATGGCCCAATTCTGATTCAGCCTCCTTAAATTAGACAGCCATGCTGATCAGTTTCTAATATTACTAGTGACGTTACAGAAATAGCCAGTGTTGTTAAATTCTTAAGACATACACTTCATGCAACTGCAGTCACGTAATCACCTGGCTCCCACAGGACACAGAAAATAGGCAATCTTTCAGACCCAACCTTTCAGTTAAGGAGATGGGAGGACCTGTCGTATGGAGCAATGCAAAAGGGATAAAGAGACTATGTTTTAAAGTGAAATAAAGTGACTAAAAGGCATGGCCACTTGTGTCAAATTCAATCTCTTAACTGCAAATTTGATTGGTGTGATATTGTGGGATAGAGTTCTAGGTGGGGGATGAGGACCTCAGAGGCAGTGCAGAACCAAGTGAACTGAGACAAGCTTCTTCATCTACGAAAGAGAAATTACACATCTTTTTAGTTTGGTAAGGTTAAAAGGAGAAAATCTATATGAAAGATCTGAAACACGGTAGAGTGTAAATAGAACACAGTTTCCTCTCTCTTCTTCTTTTTAGCTCAAGATTCCTTCCTAGTAACTGGTAACAAATTATTCTTAAGTGTGGGGAATAAGTTTAGGAATTCCCTGAACCTACACAGAGGGGTTAACCAGGCATAAAGAATTAGAAAGCCTTAGGATGCTCACACCCAAGTTTGGGTAAACAAGATTAGGTAAATAGGTATAGAGAAAGTGGGGCACAGGCCCCAGGATAGCACAAAGATACATGAGGTAAACAAGATTGGTTATTCAGGGTGGAAGGTGGAAACACCCCCAACTTAGTACTGTAGCAGAAAGCTGCTTTCACAGGAAGGAAGGACTGAATTAGGTAAACAGGTAAATAGGGCTATAGACCCCTGCAGGGCGAAGTTGCCTAGAGGGAGCTAATTAGCCAAAGAAAGGTGCCTTGTTGACACTGAGGTCCCATGCTCTTTCTTGCCCCTAGACCAGTTTAGGTAAATGGAGATGGTGCCTCATGTCTGCTGTAAACACCTTCTGCCAGGCACCAGGATTTTGTTTTGTATTAACCGAAACCCCTAACTCCACATATCTTCAAAACCCCTTTCCCTCATGTCCATGAGTTAGTGTTCACAGTTTCATTGTCCCTTTGTGCACATCCATCACCATGTTTGTAAGCCTTCTGATCCTAATAAAAATGGAGCAAGGACCCTTAATCAGGGCTCTTGTCTTCTCCCAGACACTAGCCATCTCTCACATTTAATCCTGCGTCCCGTCCCTCTCTCTTATTAGACAAGAGAGAACTTTAGATCCAGAGTCTATGACACTTAAGGGCTCTGGAACGATTCACTAACATTTTCTATTTAATTAAGTAGCTATGTAATTTACACTAAATCCACCATAAGATGCAGGGAAGAACAATGTGATAGAATTTCCATTGTCCAAAGTAATTTTGCATTGACAATAACCAAAATGGAGTCTATAATTTATACAATGAAATGGAGACATATTTTGTTTTGGAGTCTCTAAATAGGTTAAAAGATAAGATTGAAAATTGTCCAGATAGTGATTATTGTTGATGTAAAAATGTGCATTTTCATAAGTGGGGAAACAAATAGTCTGTAGGGAGGGGAAAAAAAACAACTTCTAATAGGGTTAGATGAAAGTAGAGAAATTCTTAAGAGCTGAGGTCATTTTCATAAAGGAATAGCACCTAATATAATTGGCAAAGTGAAACACTGTTCCACAATAAACACTCAAGGTTAGCAGGATAAAAAAGTTCCAGGATTTTCAACAGCAGAGAAGCAGAAAGTTTAGTTCATTATAATTCAAAAAACATGTATTATTTATCAAATGGCAAATACTGCCCCGACCATGAAATAGTCATAAGATGTTTCACCCCCTGTCCTACAGAAGCTAATATTTCAGTGAGGAAGAAGGGCAAGTCAGCAGGAATTTCCAGTACTATCTCATTTTAAGAGTTTGCTAAGTAAAGCCCCACAGTGTAAGCTCTGTGAAGGCAGAAATTTTTGACATTTTACTTTTATTTTGTTTGCTTTGTTTTATCTTAACTGACACACCTACGTTAACTCAGTTTATATAATTGGTACTTAGTAGGTTTACATATTGACTGAAAGATTGAGTAATCAAATGTAAAAGGAAACAACGTTTTGCCAAAATGGAAAGAATTTTAAATTTGTCATGGAAATGTTTTCCAAACTTTACACCATCCACTTCATTAGTAAAAATGTGTTCATGAACATCCCCACCCCAGTCATATGAACATTCTCCATTAAGAATATGAGAGAAAGTAAACTAAATAGAGATGAAAATAAGATACAAATAAATGGAAATAGAAGATCTAATACTTTTTTCACATTCACTTGTAAATCTTTTTTTGTGTGTTTTTTGGGATGCATGAAACGAGTTTGTTTTATTTGGTTTTGTCTTGAAGGAAGAAATATGGGAGTAAAATGTTATCTGATGGTTCTATGACACCAGGTAAATTTAGGGTGTTCCATACGTTTTCAATATATATAATCCTGAAAGTGAGAACTAAAAGAATACATGCTCTTTAGTTGGTAAAACCGAGTAAATGATCCAGTACATTTCACTTGGGCAATGTCAGTGAAGAGAAGAATATGTGAAATGACAGTTCTAATGGTATTGATTGCCTCCTTGAGTGAGTTGATTCCCAGTTTGTGAGTAAAGGAAAACTCTGCCTGAATAATAGAAAAAGGTTCCTGGTAAAACGTATCAGATTGTTTAACCTTTGAACATAGTTAAACAGTTTTCTCTTTTACTGCAGATTTCTCAGATTCCAATTAAGTAACTAATACTGAAGACAATACAGGAAACAAAAAAAATGCATTAAAATAAGTAGAATTTAGCAGCATACATAAAATGCTTGATTAGATTTAAACTTGTATTGAAATTTTTTGTAAAAAATTGGTTACCTCTTTCATGATTTTTTTCCAGCGTGGTGTGATTGGTAGAATGTGGCCAACATAACCCAGGGAAATGGATATGACTTACTTGAGTGTAGATAAAAGATGTAGTGAAAGATACAATTACTAATCACCAACTAGCAGGCTTGAAGATCCTGCCTGAAAAGTTGTTACTGTTTTATGGGCATTGTTCGACCCTACTGGTCTCTGTTATCTGTTTTGGAGATTACGTTTCCCTTTTTAACTATGTGTGCTGGTTATCATAATACCTTTAGGGATTGTTATCAGCCAGGTCTGAATGTGGGCTAGCTGGAGTTATGGCAGCCTGGGGAAACTGACATTGGACTCTTCCTAACAGAGAACACTCAGAATATCCAGGGCAAGTAATAGGAACAAGCCCAGCACATTTCAAGTATCCCCTGCATGGAGGAGTCTGACATCAGTTTCCCAGGTGCACCATCACTCCAGCCAGCCTACTCTTAGCCTGGCTGAAATGTATTCCTAAGCTGTTAGGATACTGGTGCATATTAGTAAATTTAGTCTTAGGAATCTATGACAATAGAATAGGTGGGGTTTCCCAGATGGATCTAGAGACACAAAGGGTGTTCATCCATAGGATCCCGTCTCATTTCTGGCGGTGGTTTTCTTTTTACGGGCATTATCACCAGCTACCATGGTAGCCCCGCACAGTGGTGATTCTACCACCTTTGTCATGAATAGTCTCAGGAGATAGTCTCATTGCAATAATTTCATCAAAGCCCATTATTGAGGTATAGAAGATGAGATTAGGTCGTATGTGCATCTTTGAGTAACCACGGTGGCCAATGAAATACACTGCTCTTATTAGCAAGATACTATTTCCAACACTGAATGTGTAGCAGCAGTTTAATCTACCCAAACCACATGTGCTATAATGATTTAGGGAGAGCTATTTTCCATTTGAAAAATTAGTGCCTCTTATCTGAAGTCAAAATAGATGAGGGGTAATTAAAATGATCAGATTTCTTCTATAAAGTAAAATCCTAGGACATTTCTCTCTTCAGGGAACTATCATCTGAATGGCATTCACTTTTATTATAATGTCATTCTTCATGGGGAAGATATCTTGATGTAGCCTGGTCTGAGTTAGTTTCCACCCTTTCTAAGTAGAAGAGTTTTTTTTTCCTAAATGTCCCCTTAAAATATTTGTCACATATCTACCAGCTATCTTAAAGCACACCTATTTTTCAAATGCAGTGGCAAATTTACTTTTATACAATTAGTGATTTCATTATTACATAAAGTCTAACAATTGATATAATTAAGAAATTGAATTGAGACTATCCCAGTAGCAGAAAAACTTATGAACATGTAATAGAGGCTTTTGTTTTGTTTTGTTTTGTTTTGTTTTGTTTTGTTTTCCCTACCCAAGTCATTTTTCCTCAAAGGTCATCCTTTTGAACTGGGAATTAGCAAATCATTCATGCTTTATGGCAGTATATGCTTCTGAGATTCAGAGATCACAGAAGTTAAAGAAGAAAAGCCCTTTAAAATGACAACAAAGTCAAGCTTATGACTTTCTGTCACAGCAGGAAATAAAGAATTACTGATCTTTATTCTAAAATATATACATATATATGTATATATATATATGTATTCTGTTAAAGTTGTAATGTAGTGTTGTAATAAAATCACTCTCAATTGCTGATAAAGACAACATTTTTCAACATTTTTAATTGAAAAATGTTTGCATTTTACCATGATGTTTTAGTATGTATTTTCTTTCTGCTTAGTTTATTTTAAAGATACAATTTGAATTATGAAAAACCCTTTACTTAATAGCAGAAATAAAAAAAACTTGATGGGATTTCAAGCAGTTACAAATATGTTAAATATATGTATATACATATATATGTATATATATATATATAATTGTGTATATGTAGGTATAGATGAACTTGTATGCTTGTACATATTTAGAGCATATGTATAGGACTGCTAGAGGAAATATAACTAGATAGTATCTTTGGATTTAATTGATATTAAACTATTATTTTGAATTTTCTAGATTTTTGGGCTATTGATACTTTGTAGGATAGGTTTTTCTTTGATTTTATTCCAGGAATAAAGTTAATAATTTCAACTTTATTTACCTTTATATACATATGTGTGTGTGTGTATGTGTATATATATGTATGTATGTGTGTGTGTGTGTGTGTGTGTGTGTATATATATATACCAACTGTATTAAATCAAACCATAGAAGCCCAGAAAATTAGGCTATCATTAGCAATATTATTTTTTGTTTCTGAAATGTTATATTTAATTTTTATATTTGAAACAATTCTCTAAGTTATGAAAGTATTGGTCAAGCAGCATGTTGCTCATTTGGATAAGTGAATGTTATTTCAGAAAGCATAATTGTATTATCAAGACAGTGTTTTTTCTCTTTCATGTTCATCCTCCATCACACATTATCATAAAACTGACCTCAACATGAACTCAATAAAACTCACTTGTCTAAAATTTGTAATTTTTGAAACTCTAGTATTCTCAAAATTACATCAATAAATCTACAGAAACTGTATTATAAAATGAGTTTTTAGAAAGCCCTTTAAGTTACTTGAGACCCATTTACTAATGTTTTATAAAGATAGTAACAAGTTTATCTATTTTCACTGCTCAACTTCACTGAAATATGTGTGTGTGTGTGTGTGTGTGTGTATGTATTATTAGTCTGCTAGGGCTATCATACCATTGTGCTACAAAATGGGTAACTGGGTTGCTTAAAATATGAGAAACGTATTGTCTCACAATTCTGGAGTCTAGAAGTCCCAAATGAAGGCATCAGAAGGCCATGCTGCCTCTGAGACTTTGGGTAGAATTCTTCCTTGCCTCTTCTTAAATCCTCGTAATTCTTGATGTTCCTTGGCTTATACCTGTTTCAGTGTAATGTCTGTCTCTGTCATCACATGGTCATCTCCACATCATGTTCCCTTTGTCCATGTTTGTGTCTGTGTTCAAATTTCTACTTTTTGTCAGGCCACCAATCAGTTCAGGGCCTATACTAATGATCTCATTTTATCTTGGTTACCTCTGTGAAGATCCTATTTCCAAATAAGATCATGCTGTGGGAATATTGGAACTTAGACTCCAACATACCTTTTTTTAGGGGAGGTAATTCCATCCGCAACAGGGAATGACAGAGGACCATGTAGTGATATCAAAAAGAAGAAAATAGAGATAACTTGGTAACAAATAAATCTAGATTTTGAGAACAATACAACTTTAACCATTAGGGGCAAAAAAAAAATAAGGAAAGAAAAGATTAGAATACAAACGGAAAACAAAACAAAACTTTAAGCATAAACGAAGTGGAAAAATGCCCTATGAATCTCAATGGGGCATAATAGAATAACTGATATTAGAATTAATATTTGATGTCCATAGTGATGCTAAGCTATCAATAAAGAACTGACTTTCAATACAGTTTGTTTAGAGAGATAGTAAAGTTTATGATACATATTTGGGGGAAAAAGCCCTCTATTTTTTTTTTTAATGTATACAATCCCTTGTTTTTAGGTTACCAGGAAAGTATAGTGAAAATCATATTTCCCATTGGTCCTAAATGTATGTAACAAAGCATTATTATGATTCCATTTTAGTTTTAATTTTTGTTTTGTCAACACAATATGAAATTCTATCATCTAACTTAATATTTTTTAAGTTTATTTACTTATTTTGAGAGAAACAGAGACAGTGCAAGTGGGGGAGGGGCGGAGAGTGAGGGAGACAGAGTCCCAAAAGGGCTCTGCACTGTCAGCACGGAGCTTTATGTGGGGCTCAAACGCAGGAACCTCAACATCATGACCTGAGCTGAAACCGAGTTGGACGCCTAACCAACTGAACCACCCAGGCGCCTCTCTATCAAACTTTAAAACAAAGGAAAGAAAAATTTAAAGCATACTGATAAAAATAATGTAAAAATACAGGATACATAAAAAAGGAAATCATTAGAATATATTTAAATCATTTGAAAAGTTTCTCAAAGTAACATTGTAAAATGGAGCCTTGAGCTCAATATAGTGTTCTTTCGTGTCCTAAAATATACATTCTTATGAAAAATAAGACCATTAAAAAAAAACTTTTTTTTCTCATTAGTCACCAAGTATGAATAAGGGATTAAAAAAGTATTTTAATGATAAAATCTAGAAGCATTTTTAAAATCCTCAGTGCAGTCACAAATGCCATTACCCATTTAGTTCTGATTACCTTATCATATCTGAGATTTTTCTGGATAAACTGAATGTAAGAGAAAGCATTCTAATATTTTTTTCAAATATCATTTTTGAAGATCTGAGGCTTTGAAAATGTGCCACTTCTTCTAAAGGATCTCAAAATAAATTGCAACCCTGATTCATTTGACCTATTGTCATGATCTAGATTTGTTTTTAATCTACAAGTACAAGTGATTTTAATTTTTAAAGTCATGATTAACTATATAAGCCATTTATTTTCCCAATAACTGGACAAAAAATGAAAAGCATTTAAAAAATCTGAACCTCCAATCAGCTCTCTGGGATTCTTTCACTTTGCACTCTAAAAGATTGATGCAAAATAATGATTATATTTTATCATAGTATTTATTTGGAATGGTATGCATTACATATTTCAGCAAAAGTACATATCTCAACATAATGCAACCTTAAATGGTATTTTACACAGAGTTGGGTGGATTCAAAAGATGATACTTAAGATGTTTAAAAAACCAAAACTTTGTAAGACCTATTATCATTTTTTCTCTTCAATATCAAATTTTGGAATATGACTCACACAAAAGCTGACATAAGAAATTCTAAAATAATAATCCCTATGTCTGTAGAGTGAGTAGCTCAGTAGAAGTCACTTGCACAATATTTCATGTTATCCTTATGGTACCATCTCATATGCACTTTGTATACATTGGCAATAACGTTTATGATAGTTATGTTCAAAAATTTAGATAATATGGTCGTGACGTAGCAGTGCCATTATACCAAATATTCCTCATCGCCTGCCTGTTATGCCATTGTTTGCGAGAGGATTAGGTTATCCCTTTCTCTTTGATGGCACTCTTGCCTATACAAATTAATTTGGCCGGTAAGATCGTAAGTGTGAGTGATGGTTATGTCTTTTCTGAGCCAATAGTTTCAGAGTTACCGTAAAGCCTGTCACATTACTTTTTCTATTACACCAAGACAAGGAACATTCCAGATAGAGGCTGCTACAGCACTGTGTATTCTGGAGAGATCGCATGAACCAGAGATGCAGTTGACCACTTGAGATTTGTCCTTCATATAGCTGTGTAAACTTTAACTCATTACTTAACCTCTCTGACCTTCAGTTTTCTTACTTAGAGACATGAGTGTTGATATGTTGTCATGTCATTTTTATGTACAGTTGAATGAATATGAGTAAGCCTGCTAAGTACCTGGAAATTAGTATAGAAACAATGAATGGTGGAAATCTCTGTTATTAAAAAAAAAAGAAAGAAATCTGTTATTAATCTTTGAAATTTAGCTGGAAGAAAGTTACTCTAGGTTTTCCTTTAATATTATTATATGAATTTTTAACATTAAGAAAAAAATGGAAAATAATATAAAGAAGCCTTAGATACACATTCAACAAGTATCAGTGCTTATTACTCATTAAAACAATTAAAATTATAATTTTATTTCAATAATAAGTAATTAGTAATTAGTAATATATTGCATTTTTCTATTCCACCCATATCTAAAAACAAATTGCAAAATCATATCATTTCATTACTAAATAGTATGTATTTCTAAAATTAAGGATGTCCCCAAAACAGTGTAGTTGTTATACTCATCAAATTAATGATTTCTAGATTCAGTTAATATTTTATGGATTTTTGAATTTTGCTAATTGTTTATAAAATAGTTGTGCATTTGGTTTGTTAGGATTTAAAGAGGTTTTTATGTTACCTTATGTTTCTCTAGTGTGTGTGTATGTGTGCGTGTGTGTGTGTGAAAGTTTTTGGGAAACCTTTCATGTATAAAGAAAAGTAGAAACAGGTAGTACAATAAACATCTGTGTACCTGGCATCTAGATTCAATTGCTAACATGTTGCTATATTTAATAAATCTACCTACCTAATCATCCAACTATATTGATAAACTATTTTAAAGTCGATTGCAAAAGTCCTAACGTACCCCCAAAACTCATAATACATCATTAAAAAAATAGTATCCAACATGTTTTATACCACAAACACTTGAAATCATTATCACTTATGTCTAATACCCAGTTCATTTTAATATTTCTAAGGTGTTTCACATTGCTGGGATGAAATGGCAGAGAGGTATATGATGAATACTGAGTGATGAAAGAAACAAACAAAAACAAACTCTCAAAGGAGTTGGCCTTCAGTCCTGGCTACCTACAGCATCCACGTGCACACTATCATGTCCTGATGTGAGGCGAACCCCCTAAAAGCAGCTTGGGAAGGAGGTATATAATAAATGCACATCATGCAGGCCATGAGACCAGAATGACAAGGTAAAAGACACCCATGATTGGCAGGAAACTGGTAAAATACTGAAAATAGACATTAAACTCCGCAGGAGAGAGTGAATAGAAATAATTAGAGAGGCAGTTGTTGACTGAAGAGTGGGTTAGCATGAGATGGGAAAGTCTAGTGACATGTACGGAAGGGGAACCATTTGTATAAATGTATGCCCGTGGCCTTAGGAAGTTTTGACTTTATTTTCTGAGAATCTTCTACAGAATACCAGAAACTGTGTAAAATAGCCTGGTAAGAATGAGTCCAGTCACATCAAGTCATATTAGAGAAAATCCAACTTGGATGCTCATCCCTTGTCCCTCATGGGCCTTCTTGTTGCAGAATCGAGGGCTACCCCCATCTGCAGACTTAGAGAATAAAGGTGCAATACAAAGGCAGTTTCTTAGATGCTGTAGCTCATGGATTAATTTCTGGATAAGGTACGATAAGGAGTTGAAGGAGAAGTTAATAAATATTGAGAAGACATGGGAAAAAGTGGGTTTCTAAAGACACTTTAATAATAAAATTAATCCATTATGCTCATGTTTAGGCAGGGTGTTCTTTTCTGCCTGGCAGATGGTGGCACAATAGAATTCCTTAAACAATGTTGGAAGTGGCAGTGAATGCTGATGGCTGCTGATGTATTACACTAATACTTTTTTAGAGTGACAGCCCTCTTCGTGATGAATTATAGTAATGCTGTAGTTTATCACATGAGCAGTACTCTGATGATGCATTACAGCAATATATCATCAAAGCAGTTGTGTTTATTTTCTCTCTCACTAATCTAAGTCAAGTCACAAATTCTGTTAAAAGGGTAAATCTTTGAGTCCAGTATGGCTTTCAATCTGTTGGGGGGAAAAATCTTTGAAAAAGAGTATGGCACTTGTAGTTACTATTAAAAAAAAAATGCAGACGACTGCAAAAAAACTCAATTGCATCCTATAGGCTTGCTTTGAAAAGTCATAGTAGATATTTTTTTCTTTGTATTGGCAGAACAAATTTTATATCCACTGTATCTATAATAACTTGCATGTTCTGCTAGAAAACACTGAAGGCTAAGGACTGAAACAATCTTTAATTGAGGGACTGTGATAAATGAAATGAGGTCAATTTTTTTGTATTAATTGTCTTAATTTAAGAAAACTAAGCACTACCATTGTGTAAGGAGGAATTAGCACCTGAAAATACATCATTTTCTCCAGTAACCAGCAGATTTTGATAAGGATGACCATGTGGTTAGGAGATCCAGAAAGAGTGACTTAATTCAGGATATTGGGGAGATACTGTGGTTTATTGGTTGGGTGGGCATTGGAGAGAGGGCAGGAGAGGAAAAAGAGAAGATCAGAGAAGATTTGAAACCTCAATTAGCAGGAAGTTGAGGCCCATCAATTATGGCACCAAAGACAGATTTGCTCTGAAGTTTAACATTCATTTTCAAGGAAACTCCGACCGTAAAATGTATATATATAAATGAAAATTACCAAAATGACTCTTGCCTGAGCACTAGTCAGTGCACAGAGGTGATGGGTGGAAACTTAGTCTCGATGGACAGAGAGTAAAGATCAATCTTTAGAACACTCTTGACTGATAACCTCTCACTCACACTCAGGTTAGGGAAAAAAAAATGTTTTGTTGGTTACAATGCATATTGTATATGTCCCTGCTAAGAGGAAGATCATCAGGATACAGACCATGTAGGATAATTTGTAAATTAAATGAGTTAAATGAGAAAAGAGGGCTGACACTTCAAGAGTACATAATTGTTTAATTCTTTTTTTTTTAATTTTTTTAAGGTTTATTCATTTTTCAGAGACAGAGAGACAGAGCGGGAGAGAGGCAGAGAAAGAGGGAGACAGAATCGGAAACAGGCTCCAGGCTCTGAGCTGTCAGCACAGAGCCCGACGTGGGGCTCAAACTCACAAACCATGAGATCATGACCTGGGCCAAAGTCGGCCACTTAACTGACTGAGCCACCCAGCCATCCCTCTTTGTGTGTTTTCTGAAACAAGTAGAGACCTCTATGAGCTCACTGGCTATGTGAATTTAGGGAATGCTTCTTAGATGAGAGGTATTTTCCATCTTTTCTAAGAATCATGGTAGGACAGACAATTAATTGAATTCGTGATTAAAGTTTTCCTTTCTTTTTGTACATAAAACCTGACTTCCTTCATGAGAATGAAAAAGAAACAGTTACAGTGATGTGTTCTCCCAGTTGGAATGGAACCCAAGTCTTGGAGTTGAAGATGGAGACGTGGCAGGATTGGTGTGAAGGGAAGTAGAGTTTCTATAAAAAGAGAAAGACGTGTTCAGTTTCTAAAGGGATTCACACATAGTATGCTGGAAAGGGATTTCCCCCAGATGATTCTTGAAGGGAGGAAGTGGTAGGATAAGCCCTAAGAATTATGGGTTTGGGGTGTCTTTTTAGAAGACGAAGAGACACAAGGCTTTGAAGTGTCCACCGTCCAATGTATTCATGTGACATTTGAGGATGAGCAATGACCCATGTGAACTGCAGAGCAGGGCACTTACCCTGTTTCCTCTGAACTATATATTTGTGTGTATGCATGTGTGTGTATAAAATCACATACGTGACTGCGCAGAAGGAGGAGTATAGGAAGCACAGATAAACACTGAGATTAAATACCCCATCTAGTAGGATTTAAAGCAAACTACATTAGAATTGGTAAACAAGTTTGTTTTTTTATAGAGAGCCTGGGTACCTTGATTGTAGCACAAAATCAATTGCCAGTTTGGCTGATGTCAAATACCTGTATGTTGGGGCAAAAGCTTGGGCGAATTACTTAAATTTTACGTGCTTCAGTATCCTTATCCATATGATAATATTAGCTATGAAGAATATAGATCTGTTGTGAGAATGTAGCAGAATTCTATCTAGCACAGTTGTGACCCTGAGGCTTTCCTTTCCAGGAAGCAACTTTATTCGTGTCGGCACTGCTCGGTTGGGTTCGTACCCAAAGAACTGAGCCCTGAATGCCGTGTGGCATAGTTTTTATGTCTTTTCTACTTCGTTGTTTCTCATATATGTAGTAACGCACACAAACATGCAGTCTGATTAAGTGATCTCATGTCACAAGGTCATGAGGGATGTCGTCATGTACGCGCTTAGTTTGTAGTCACTGTATACCTCTATAAAACTAAATTCTGCTTCTATTACTTAATAAAAAACAACTACAAACCAGACTGAAATATTTGCATGATTTTATTAGTAAAGATAAGCAATTATCTATTCTTCTTAGAATACAGTTTCTGTGAAAACAAAAGGGTAATGCATTTTAGAAAAGTAAAATCTTGTGTTTAGTTTGTGAACTTTCATTTACTGGGTGGAACTGGAGAATCACTGATAATAATTAATATTAAACAGGAACCTACCTAAGTATTTTGATAATATATATGCTCTCAGACTATGAAAGACTTTGGCCAGTTGTTATTTTGTGGCAGATTTCAAGATAAAATTTCTTTCTAAAGAATGAGTTTATATGCATGTAGGCAATGTATTTATCTAAAAATTAGTTTTACCTGAGCAGCTCCCAACATGATAATTGTCAGATAATTAAAAATAAAATAGTGATAATGGAATTATAAACATAACAAAAACTTTGATTAGGTAAGTTAAACTGCTTGCTATTAGGTGTTTTCAAATGCCATCCTTTCTATATTAAAGAAAAATGTTATATGAAAATTCTTTTGATGTATATATTTCCAATTACACAGATTTTAAAGTATTTTTTAGGAGTGAATATTTATTGCAAAACATAATCCTTAAATTTAAGTACTTTGTAAAAATTGAATTACATTTATAAGGTTATAAGGTCCTTTTTTTCCCTCTCTTGCTATTAAAATACAGTTGTTCATATTTTTTCTTTTCCCCTCTGGAGGAGATACTTATTTAATTAATTAATTAATTTATTTATTTATTTATTTTTGTACTGCATCAGGAAGTGTGTAAGTTAGACATATGGAATGCTGTGTTTCATAGTTCTAGATTACAAAAGGTCATCAAATATATGCTTTTGAAGAGATTTGCTTCATTTAATCCAAGCTCTCTACTTTATAGATGAGGGAACAAAGTCCCCCAAAATGATTTGCAAAATGTCAAACCAACCATTGGTAGAGCTAGAAATGGAAATCAGGCCTATTTTTTCCCCAGGTTGCAAAAAAAATTGTATTTCTTTATAATTATTTTATTTTAGAGAGAGAAAGAGCAAGAGAGCTGGGGAGAGGAACGGAGGTAGAGAAAGAATCTTAAGCAGACTCCACCCTCAGCACAGAGCCCCATGCAGGCTTTGATCCCACAATCCTGGGATCATGACCTGAGCCCAAATCAAGAGGTGGCCGCTTACTGGACTGAGCTACCCAGGTGCCTCCAAAATAAATGGTATTTATTTTTTAATATGTAGCCTTTCTGAAATTATTTACACAGTTATAATCAAACACCTTTGAGATGGGAATGTTTGTGGAAGAAGGGTGCATCGTTCTTTAATGTGAGGGGGTTCACTTGTACTCCATGAAGGCTGCTGCATAAACCAATTGTGGCTTTCTTCACTGTCAGCCTGCCCTTTCAGCCACAGGCTAGACACAATGGAATGTCAGTGCAACGGTTGTTTGAAATCCATTAGTTTCTCATGAAATGAGTTGCTCATATAAACCTCATAGACAGTTAAAGACAGAAAGAAATGTGTTTGAAAGTGAACATTAAACAATAATGGTATTTTCCTCTTTTTTAACTTATGGGTTCTTTTCATTTCTAACAATTAAGTTAAATGTCGAGTAGAAGGAAATGATGAATGCAACCGTCAGTGAGATGCTATTAGTGAAATAGACTGTGTGTGGCAGTGAGCACAATTCTACTTACATTGTTAGGATTAAACATTGTATTTAAATGAAAGAAACAGACACAGCCTAGTGTTATATGTAACACCAACAACACTGCAGTTTGTAGTTATTTGAGAAATCAGATGTGACCTAAATTCCACGAGATGGTCTGCATCAGTGCACATTTTGAGACAGCACGTTGCAATTCTGAGTTTGAGTCAAGCCTTAATGCGATTAGACAGAAGAGAAAAGGCCTCATCAATTTTTTCCTTTGGGGCCTCATTTCGCATTTGTATTTTCCCAGCTTCTCATTCATTTGTCTTCTGTGTCTGATCTCCCAAACTGTGTTACCATCCAGATTCTAGGTTATTTTCATTTAGTTCATATATTTCCAATTCTGCAGCCTGCAGAGGTCATGATTTTCTTTAAGAGCCACATAACGTAATCTAAGCTTCCTTCTGAGGTACCTGAGGGAATTAACCCTGACTTACCAAGGCTTTTCTCCTAAGGACTCCGGCAAATCCTTGCGGAGCGCTTACATATTCCCCAAAGATTTCCTGTTTGCTTAAGACCACTATGCTTGTTTCTACTCTAGTTTAAAAGAATGTTAATAAGGAACACTGGTCTGGCTGAGCTCACCAATTTAGGCCGCAGAAGAACTTTAGTAAGCATTAACGCCTGAGCTTGTTGGGTGTCCTTCTGCAACTGCTTGAAGGTCTCTCCACTCAGATTTGGCCATACCTCCTTTCTCATCACAGACAGGACTGAGAGAACAGCCCAGAGTTTGCCTATAACTCTGCTCTTGACTCCTACCCCATCATGACCCCCAGTCTCCGAACTTCTTAGTAGAGAAAAAGTCTCCAGACACGACCACATTTTCACACGTGGCAGAGCTCAGTTCAAATCATACTTTATTGCCATTCATGTAACTGTAGCATGAGAGAAGGCCAATTACAGCTTATTGGATTCTTAAATGATACAGAAAATGAAGTGATCAAAACATTGTTTGGGGTTATTGTTAAACCCACTGAGTAGAAATGCTGCTCCCTATTATTGAACTTCCCCATCGGGAAGTACTGCCGTACACAGACAAAGACAAGGTGAGGACATAGAGAATTAGAGTGCAGACAGTTAAACACACCTAGTGATAATAAATTTGCTCCTAAGTAGCTCTAAGTAGCTCTTCCTCCTCTAATCCCCTTAATAGTTGATTTTCTGGTCAGGTGCACTATTGATCAATTTGCACTGAAGCCATTTCTTCCTCATTAGCTTTCCAAACTTTTCTTTGCCTCAATTTTCCTCAGATACAAAAGCCTCACATGATTATAGAAGGCTTGTTGCTTAGCAACAGTCTCATTCCTATAACTGTAATGGTTGAGCACACAGCGTCACCTTTTTGGGGGGAGAAGTCAAATGTTCTCCTATTTCCATTTGATGTTTACTCCACTTAATTACCAAAGTAAGACGTTTAGTTCTTATTAATGATAACTTTCCTACATGAATGGTTTCAATTTTTGTAATTGTACATAGTTATGGTGAGACAAAATAATGCCTTCTATACTTCCTTTCTAAACACATCCAGAAACTTAGTCCTGTTTATAAAAAAAAAAAAAAAACCTAGTAAGAAAAATGCCTGTTCTATTTTATCCTCAAAAACTCTTTTCACACTTGAAAAGAGAATTTTGGCACTTCTTGTAGCAATAATAGCTTTTTGGTATTATGTCCTCATGGATTGGAGAGTATAAAAGTTTATAGGTAAACAAATTTCCTGTAGTAAATTCTTGTAATAATAGAAAGTTACTTTTCATAAGTTTTCTGTTGTCCATCCACACGTGTACACCTTTTGTACCATTTGTATGTGCTCGATGCAAAGTATCTTACCTGTTTTTTGTAAAATATTTAAATATAATTTGAGGGTATCCAGAAACACAACTAAGTTTTGTGGTGTGATAATATATTTTTGTACAAAGTCGAACACACGCACGAGTGGGTTGTTGAAGTAAGACAAAAAAAGTGGAATAATATATATAGGTGTGTTAAAGAAATAAAACATTCTAGGTTACAAAATACCGTACCTCTCAGTGGGGACAAACCAAACTAGCTAGTTCATTCTCTTCCCATATGGTAAAATAAATGTCAAGGAATTTAAATTTGCAGAGTTGGATTAAGAACATTATACTAATGTCTTTAAAATTATGGACTTCAACATAATTGACTAGAATGTAAAACAATTTATAAAATTTTTGGTTTTTTAATGGGAGGACAGAGGTTTGAAAAATAATTTAGGAGATAATCAAGCATGAAAACATACTAAGTATCCTTTGCGCATATTTGTTGGGTGATTCCTGTATGTGGAACTCTAGATTCCCCTAATGTGTTTTTTAAATTTTCTCCTGTTATTAACCCATTTACAGTTATATATTTATTTATTTTTTGCATACTACAGTTACCAGGTGATAGACGTTGTACATGCTTGTACACTGATATTGCTTTTGTCAGATGACTGTCCTTGTATCTTGTGGGAGGGCATTCACTTGAATTAATCCTCAGAGCTGACTGATGAGGCATAAGCGTTCTCATAATCCTTTTATTATTTATTCAAGTTAGTGGAATTTTGGAGAAGAAAGGGGATAAAGCAGATCTTCCATAGCAACGTTTAACTGGAATCCCATGTTCTTATTTTACAGACGAGGACTAGATTAATTTTCTTAGTATCAAAAAGCCATTCATATAGAGATCTAAAGTTTTTTTTTTTTACATTTACATTTTTTTTTTAACACTCCTGTTAACCAGGTGACTAAGGGAGTATGATACTGTGCACGGAAAGGAAATTGCTTGTCAGATACCTTCCTTGTATGTTGTGTTGAGGAAATTTATTCAAATCATACCACAGAAGGGACTGACAATGAGCTGATACTCTCTGCCTCTAAATCTTGGCCGAATGCCAATTACCAAGATTTTGTACATTTGATGTGAAAAGCGTGTTTCTTAGATGGTGCATTAGTTTACTAGGGATGCTGTAAACAAAATGGCACAAACTGGGTGATTTAAAACTAGAAATTTTTCTTTGGCAGTTCTGGAGACTGGAAGTCCAAAATTAAGCTGTCAGCTGGTGGCAGTCTCTAGAGGAAGATCTTGTCTTGCCTCTTCCAGCTTCTAGTAGTAGCCCTAAGTATTCCTTGGTTTATAGTAGCATAACTCCGATCTCTGCTTCCATCTAGATGTCTCCCTGTGTCTCTTTCTTGCCATAACCATCTCATTATAATGGTGTTGGTCATATTAAATCAGGAGTTTACCGTACTCCACTGTGACTTCATCTTAATTAAGTCTGCGAAGACCCTATTTCCAAATAACGTCACATTCTGAGGTCTTGAGGGTTATGATGCCAGCGTGTCTTTTTTGGAAGACCTAGGAGAGGCCAAGGGCTGGACAGCTTTGACCAAGCGTTCTTAGAAATGCCTCCAAGAAATGGAGGTTGCGATATTCCATTAAACTGCTATATTTTTATTAAAAAAGAAGAAAGGTATTGCAACAAGTAGAAAGTTAATCATTTTTAACGTTAGGAGGTGAGTACGTGGGAACTCATTGTATTTCTCTCTCTGACTTTGTGCATAGTTGAAAATTTTAGTGGTAAAAATTAAAGAATAAACTTAAAGGAATAAAATACAGTATGTGCCTCTGAAGAGAGGAAGGCAGAATCCATTTTATTTTTTCTAAAACTGACAGTAATTCCTTAATATCACCAAATGTCTAGCCAAGGATCAAATGTCGTCATTTTTTATACTGAGGTGCACGATGCATCCATTTTGACAAATACACGCGCTGTGATGTAACTACTGCCACTGTCAAGATACACAACAATCTCATCAGCCACCAGACTCCCTTATGCTGCCCCCTTGTGGTCAACTTCTCCCGCACCACTCCTCCAAGCTGCAGAGTAGCTGGCAGTGGAAATCTATCTGCACCCGGACAACAACTACACCAGTAGAAACTGTGTGATTTAACTCCTTTGGGACAGTAGGGTCTATTGAATGCTTTCAACTTGGAGCAGAAGGCTTGGACAGTAAATTGCAGTCAACTTTGTCAGTTTCAGCTCTTAGCACCTTAGCAGCAACCCAACCCATCCTGTGCCCTCAACCCTGTTGGCAGGCAGCGTGTGTCCCTGGAGCAGTTTTCACATAGGCTGAGAAAGACAGGGTAAGCAAAGAGCACTCACCTTTCCGGTGTCAGAGAGCTGTGCTCTGATTGCTGATTGCTGGTTCTAATCACAAAAGTGCAGATGAGGACGCCTCAAGACACTGTGCTTTTACTTGCCCCAGTATTTTGCAAGCCCTTCCTCCTGTGGCTGAAATATTTCCTGAGGATTTCAGGGGCTGGTGTCTTTTCCCCCTATTTTTCTTTCTTTCCCCTCCCCCCGCCCCCGCCCCTTTGGGAGCCAGATATTGAAGACTATGGTATTCAAAAGCAACCACAGGAGTGTGGGGAATTAGATGTCATTATGCACGCCCAGGAGAAGTTGCAGGCTCAGAAAAGATTTGAAAATACTCTAAACTCTAAGGGAGAATCCATTTCCTTCCTGTTTTCAGCTTCTAGAGGCTGCTTATATTCCTTGACTGGTGGCCCCACACTTCATCTTCAAAGCCAGCCACTAAGTGTCTTCAGATCTTTGGCTGTCAAGCTGACTCCTACCTTCTTTTGTCATTTTTTAAGGACTTTGTAATTATACTGGGACTACGCAGATAATCCAAGGATGATCTCTCCACCTCAATAAGAGCTGATCAGCAATCTCTATTCTATCTGCAACTTTAATTTCCCCTCTTCACAGAACATTACTTGTTCACAGGTTTGGGAGATTAGGATATGAGCATTTTTTTTTTCTTTTTGAAGGGAAGGTATATTTTTCTGCCTTCCACGATGTAGAAAGCAAGGAAACAGATTTTTCTCCAAAGCGTCCAGAAGGATATGTGGCTCTGCTAAAAACCTTGCCCAGGGGCGCCTGGGTGGCGCAGTCGGTTAAGCGTCCGTCTTCAGCCAGGTCACGATCTCGCGGTCCTTGAGTTTGAGCCCCGCGTCAGGCTCTGGGCTGATGGCTCAGAGCCTGGAGCCTGTTTCCGATTCTGTGTCTCCCTCTCTCTCTGCCCCTCCCCTGTTCATGCTCTGTCTCTCTCTGTCCCAAAAATAAATAAACGTTGAAAAAAAATTAAAAAAAATAAAATAAAAACCTTGCCCAATGAGATACACATCAGTTTTTAATTTGTATAAGTGTAAGATAATAATTTCATATTGTTTAAACTACCAAATTTGTGATAATTTTTTATGTCAGAAATAGAAAGCTAATATAGACACTTATGGAGAGTAGAATTCAATGATGTACACCTGGAAGTGGGAATACTTTCTGATTTTATTTTATAAGACAGATTATTTTAAGAAAAAAATTGGAAGGGGAGCCTGGGTGGCTCCGTCAGTTAAGCCTCCAACTTCGGCTCAAGTTATGATCTCATGGTTTATGGGTTCGAGCCCCACGTCAGTCTTTGTGCTGACAGCTCAGAGCCTGGAGCCTGCTTCGGATTCTGTGTCTCCCTCTCTCTCTGCCCCTCCCCCCATCATGCTCTGTCTCTCTCCTTCAAAAATAAAAATAAATATCAAAAAATTTTTAAAAAGTAGCTTTCTGTTAGAACTATAAGAAATTACCCAAAATTTTATCTTAGAGCTAATTGACAGACACATGATAGAAGATTCTTGAAAAGAAGAGAAATAACAGAAATCTGAGTTCCTTCAGTATGTTGGGAAATGTAAACTAGAAGTGAGGAAATTTGGGTAAGGAATGTAGTTTTTGCACTAACAGAAGAGACCTCAAATACTCAATGGGGTACTAGTGCTGGCCTGGGACAGAAGTTTCGTGGTCTCTTATTCAGGGAGTATTTAGAAAAGTTTAATTTATTAATTTTAAATAATTTGTTCCCTCTTGTCCGGTTACACATTTTCTTGATCAAATATTGGCAACACGTTGCCATTATAATTGTCAGTATCTTTATTATAATGTTACAGATGGTTGTCAACTTTAACCCAAAGTCTCACAAGATCATTTAATCGCTTGCATTTTTTTTAAGTTTATGTATGTATTTTGAGAGGGAGAGAGACAGTGAGTGCATAC
Source organism: Acinonyx jubatus (assembly GCF_027475565.1). NCBI lineage: Eukaryota > Metazoa > Chordata > Mammalia > Carnivora > Felidae > Acinonyx > Acinonyx jubatus. The sequence continues at coordinate 40,136,753 of NC_069391.1, forward strand.
ACACTTGCATGTCCTTGGGGGAGGGATAGAAAGAGGGAGAGAGAGAATCTCATGCAGGCTCCTGATGTCAGTGTGGAGCCCTGTGCTGGACTGGATCCCACCAACCGTGAAATCAGGACCTGAGCTGAAATCAAGAGTTGAGCGCTCAACCAACTGAGCCACTCAGGTTCCCCAGTCTCTTGGATTTCAGTTTCTTGATCTGTAAACTGAAATAGGATCCTTGATTTTCCAGCTCTAGTGTTTTTTGTGTGCAGGAATGAGTTTTACCATTTTGCATTTGTTGGTCAGCACATAGACTAATTCAGATGTTTCCAGATGAATATACTCAATTTGTAAATTTCACTTGGAAGATTATTCTTTAAAATGCTCATTAATACTGACACTTGGGTGGCTCAGTCGGTTAAGTGTCTGACTTCTGCTCAGGTCATGATCTCACTGTTCATGGGTTTGAGCCCTGCATTGGGCTCTGTGCGAACAGCTCAGAGCCTGGAGCCTGCTTCAGATTCTGTATCTCCCTCTGTCTCTCTCTGCCCCTCCCCTGCTCATGCTCTGTCTCTCCCTGTCTCAAAAATAAATAAAAACATAAAAAAAATTTTAAATGGTCATTAATATAGCCAACATAGCAGTAAATTATATCCCTTTATGTCATCCCTAAGCAGATCTATTAGGGTGAACAAAAATATCTTCATGTAGAAACCATCTACTTTCTTATTTTTTAAGAAAAGTCTGGTTTTAGCCTTTATTCTGGCATTCTTGGGAATTTTCAATAAGTGTTCCAGATCATCAAATTAGTCTAATTTATAGAAACTAGATATTCAACTCAGATAACAAGACTTAGACCTGGCTTCCCTCCTTTTCTCACCCTATTTTCTGACTAAAGGTGTTTCTTCTTAGTTTACTAGTATAAATGTTATTAAAATTTTATTACAGTAGAGTATTTATTATACCCAGACACATTTTTTATGTTCAGAATGATTTTTATTGAATGTTATTTCATAGCTATAAATGCTCTTTTATTGAACTTTTATTAAAATATTCATATGTGAAGAACAAATGCATAAAGGTAACATTTAAAAATTAGTCACAAGAATTCAAAATTTAGGTTTTCTTTTTCTTCTTTAAACATTTTTTCTTCTAAGCTTATTTATTTTGATAGAGAGAGAGAGCGAGAGCAAGAGAGAGCAATCATGAACAGGGTAGGGGCAGAGAGAGGGAGAGAGAGAGAATCCCACGTAGGCCCTGCACTGTCAGTGCAGAATCTGACGTGGGTGTTCAAATTCATGAACCGCGCGGCCATCACCTGAGCCAAAATTGAGTCTGACGCTTGACTGACTGAGCCACCCAGGTGCCCCTATATTTTCTTTTTTCAAGAAGATACAAAAGATTGCCTTAACCATGCATCTAACTAGTTTATCCTAAGAGATTGAGGCTGATTAATTTACGCACTTGTATTTCCGGGAATAGATGAATGGATACATAGATGAATTGATGGAGAGATAAATGAATGATTGGATGAATCACAAATTTATAGATTTACTAAGTCTTTGCCAGTCAAATATGCATTTATCTTCTACATTCCACATCAGAGGCTCACACTTTAAAAAAAACTTGTGCAATAGCATATACCAGTCTATTCCTAGTACAAGGATTTTATGATTTAAAAATTGATTTTCTTATATTTGCTATGTCTAGACAGTTTTGATATGTAACCATATTTCATCCAGGAAACACTTATTTTGAGGTCAATAGAACTATCATTTTTATTTCCTTTATCTTACTACTGGTTTACTTCCTGTGGGCATAAAAGGAATATAGAAATATTCATGAAAACCTACAAAATCTGGTTTTATTAATAATGCAATAATATACATAGACACTAGTTATACTGCCAGCATGCTTTGGAGCATTTAGAATTCTTTTGGGTAATTTGTTTTGCTAAAAATATATAGCTCAAAAATTCATACCACTAATATTGAACTTTCCATCTTCACTTTAAAAATAAATTCTCTACAGACATTGAAATTGTGAAAATCTCAAAATAGAGCCATTAAAATACTTTTAAAAGTCATTACGGTATTTCCTCACTGCACATCTTCTATAATGATTTTGAATTATGGATCAGAGTAAGAATCATTGAATAAATACGGGATTCCCATTATGCACACAAGACTCATTCAGGGATGGAGAACTTGATGTTCACACTCAGGAACTTAATTCTCTACTGAAATATGCAGACCTAACCCACAAAAGGCTAATAAAAAAGAATGTAATTATGTGACCTATGTGTGTATCTTTAAATTTTTATTTTTTTAATGCTTATTTATTTTGAGAGAGCAGGGGAGGGGTAGAAAGAGAGAGCGAGAGAGAGAATCCAAAGCAGTCTCTGCACTGTCAGTAGAGAGCCTGATGTAGGGGTCGAACTCACCAACTGAACCGTGAGATCATGACCTGAGCTGCAATCAGGAGTCTGATGCTTAACAAACTGAGCCACCCAGGAGAACCTGTATATGTTTTTAATGTATTAATTCAGAAGAATATGACAGATTTTAAGAAAGCAATGGACTTTGGCTCTTGAGAGTGAAAAAAGCATCAACATGATAAATATTAAAAGCAAGTAAAGTCTCAAAGGCAGAAATTAGGGAGAATATGATGACCTGTGTAGGCTTCAGGTAATTTAGAGATCTGCTTCATCAAAGGGAATCATGTATTTTGGAAGTTAATGCAACATAAATTTGGGTGGATTTATGGAGGGTTCTGAAAGTGAGAAAACACATTTTTGTAGTATTTAGAATGCATTGTTCTACTGAGTAATCTGACTTTAGAAAAGATGAGTATAATATAAACATATTAATATTATAGATTACTCTATCATTATTAATGATTATTTAAATAATATAATGTTAATACATAGTAATAATATAATAGAACTTTATTTTTCCACAAGTTTCAATTCTAATGTTCTCAAATTTTCATTCTTTACCTATGGTTGAAATAATTATAGGTACTTTAAGTTTTCCATTTAGTTTCTGTGTTATCAGTCTTATTTTTGGATGGCGTCACATTTGGGAATCTGCTTTGGTTATTTGTGAAGGCATGTAAGTGTGTGCGTGTGTGTGTGTGTGTGTGTGTGTGTGTGTGTTTGGATGGTATTTTGATGTTTGGATGGTTCCTTAGAAAACATGACGAATTCATCAGTGGAGACTTTAAGCTCCTCCAGTATGAAGTCCTCTGGTGAGGGATAGTTCATGATGCTCTTGGTTGCTTGATCACATTGTTGGTGAAAGTGCTTCGTCTCCTCCAACCCAGGGCTCTCTTTCTCTGTTTTGCTACCACAGATATTCTAGTAGCAGCTGTAAGTCTTAGATTTCTTTCTGGGTAGCAATTGCTAGCTCTTCTGAAGTCCAAAAGAGATTCCACACACTCCTATTGATTCGCCTATGATATCATTCAGTTTGCCTGCCAATAATTGGAGCAGACACTGTGTTCCATCAACAGTGCAGCTAAGAATTCTAATGAGTAAATTCTGTATCTTTAAAATCTTCAAGTCATTTCTTAAATATTCACCAGATAGCAGTAAGCTAATGCTACCATAATTCCCTTTAAATATATTCTGTGAAGACACTGTTCACATATGGGCATATATATACTACATGATTTTTTGTTTTATTTTTATAATTTGGGGACTCAGACAAAATTCTAATATTGCACATACTCTATTTTAACTAACAGTTACACTAGCAGGAAATAATCACTGATTTGGGAGCAGACTAAAGATAGAAAATGTGGTGATATTATTTATTACTGATTGAAAGAATATCTTAATCTGGAACAATCCTCAGGTTTTTTTAGTTAATGATCTTTATATTTTCAACAAATATAGAGTATATTTGTAGAATGTCTCTACGTTTGGAGTTGCCTGATACTTCCTCGTGATTAAATTCTGATGGTGAATTTTTGGCAGAGTATCAGAAGTAATTTTGTGTTCTGTATATCATATCAGGGACACATGACTTCTCATATTCCTGGTGATGTTAACTTTGTCACTTCGTCAAGGACTTGTCTGTTGGATTTCTCCACAGACAAGTTACTATTTTTACTGCATTTTTTAAGTACTATGTGGGGATACATGTTGAGAACAAATAAATACCTTTTATCCAACTTTCACCCACTCATTTAAAATTCATTGATTCTTAGTCTCTGAATTATCATGATGATGAATTTTCTAAGTTTATCATTTTAAATATACTTATCCTTTGACATTCTTCTGTGAGTATGGTTTCCATTCTTTCCCCGTACTTATTCATTTATGGAAAATTTGATTTTTATGAATTCTGAGTTTATTTGATGGGTTGTCAAATTGTCACAGATTTGTCTAGTGGAAGAACCTTGAAGCTGGCCCCTGTAATTTTTTGACATATCTTTATCATTCTTGGAACACATTTTTAATTTCCGGCAGAATATATTATAGGCCCATTTTGTACTTCCACTTTCTCAGCCCTAGAATTGCTCATTTCTCCTTGGAAGACTGTTTCTTTCAGTAATAGAAAGTATCGGTAACTAAGCTCTGGGGAGTGGGTGCTCAAGTTTACTGGCTGCCATTGCTTAGAGACCTTTTTAGTGAATTAGAAAATAAACGTATGTATGTATTGGCTTGTATTTATTTAGGTATTTCTCAATTTCTCTGCATTTATCCATCTATTCACCTATCTAAATCTGTCTCTTCAGAGTAAATACAACTGTGTATGTAGAACAAATTCTTCTTAAAACTCAAAATAATGCATATTGAAAATAAAAAAAACAATGCACGCAGACAAAAAGAACATTAGTGCATTTAGACAAGGAGTTTCTGCAATGTGTTCTCATTGTTCATAGTGGTAATACTCTATGATGTCACTGCCAACATTGAATTCATGAACACTGAAGCATTTCTCCTCGAAGAAATAGAGACTTAGGTTTGTACAAGCCTCTGGTCGCAACGTTATCATCAGCTAATCAAGACATACCTTTGTTTTATATGAGTTTGTGTTTAAAGAAACTTTTTTAAAAATATATTGTTGATTTGTTAACGTTGAAATCACGACCAATAATTGTAACATATGTATTTTCTCCATAAAGCATACCAGAGCCTTCCTATACTTGAGACTATCGGCCAGTACGTCAGTAATACACTTGGGACTAATATTAAACAGCATATTTACAAAAAGCACAGGAATACAAAAATACAAATAAAAAAAGGCACAAAATACATTGTGACAAGGACATTTATTTATAAGGTGAAGATTGAGATAAGGAAGCAGAGCACTGCCTTATTAGACCTTAATTGGAAACATGCATGACTTGGCAACTCGAATTTTTTGCCATGTTTTGTGTGTCTGTGAATGAGAAAACACAATGAGCATTGATTTTTGGATTACAAATAAATTTTAACAAGTAGGAAAATTCTCAAATAGGGAATCTGAAAATAATGAAGGCCAACTGTATATTTACACATCACTTTTTATATAGTTTTTGTTTTGGGGATATGATGATATTGGTACAGATAAGAGGCATGAATAAAAAAGAATCATTACTCTGTAAGGCACATAAAGTAATGGAATAAGCAGCTGTGTTGGTTAATTTTATGTGTCAACTTCACTAGGCTGTAGTGCCCAGATGTTTGGTCAAACACCAGTCTAGATGTTGCTGTGAGGTTTGTTTGTTTTTTTTTTGTTTTTTTTTGTTTTTTTATGATCAGCATTTAAATCAGTTGACTCTGAGAAAATTAGATTATCTTCCAAAATGTGTGTGGGCCTCACTCAGATAGTTGAAGGCCTAAAGAGAAGCAGAGTGAAGTTTCGAGAAGAAAAACTTGTACCTGCAGATTGCCTTCTGACTTGAACTGGATCATCAACTCTCTCATGGGTCTCTAGCCTGCAGGACTCTGCCCTGCAGATTGCCAGACCCAGAATGTTGTGAGCTGATTCTTTAAAAATCTCTCTCTCTCCATATAAACACACACACACACACACACACATCCTATAGCTTCTGTTTCTGTGGAGGACCTTGACTAATATAGTAGCAAATGTCTCTATCATGTTATAACAGTGCATTTTATATGCCATAGCAAGTGCTGACAAACAAGTGGACATTTTCCACAGTAAGAATGCATAAGGATTAGACACGATAAATAAAATTGCAGAGAGTTTACAAGTCAAAAAAAAAGTTAAGCTTAAGGATTTGATGTTTAATTTCAGATATGCTCGTACATTGTCCATTGTTAGGAAGACTACTTGACCAGAAATTACTTTGGATATTCTGTCTTCCTAATTTATGTCTGAGATGACCTAATATTAGGTAATCAAAAACTTTGTACCCCAAGGATTCATGACCTGCAAAATTGTAAAATATAAATTACTTTCTATTGACCATATTTTCTTGGAGTAGGGTGTCTAGAAGTGTATTTTCATTAAGCCCTGTGAGGGCCATTATGCACAGAATGGTGAGATGATGACCTTTTACTCAGAAAAGGTCAAGAAACATGAAATCAATCGTTAATAGCACCCAATCCCGTGTTGTGACTTGTTCAACTCTGATGTAATTGTGGGATATATTATTTGATTTAACAAAGATATATATCAAAGATAATGATTTGTATTGATGCTTCTTTATTGTAGCAGTCTGGCCTATTCAACAATTTACAGTCCTTGAATTGGTATCTTTGTGTCTAAAATTGCCACCACTTAGAAGTGAGCTCTTAAATTCTATTGATCAACTTTAATGTAGAATATGCCTTCCTGCTCTGATTTATAGTAGAGCAATGGGTTATAGGGGCTCACTTGTAAGGTGATCATCTACACGGACAAACTATTCTCTAGCTATTAGCCACGAGCCGGTATGGCTTTGCAATCCTGGAATTTGAGCACACAGCAGTTATGATTTAATTATCTGTCTGGAAGCAGACAATAGCACCGACTGACATAATGCATAAAGAATATGTAATAAACATCAGTTAAATGTTAAAAGAATTAATTCATGACCAAGTGGTAAGTTGTTATATAGAGTGTAGGCTCTGAAAAATATATAAGAAATTCTTCCTAGAGACTTCAGGAAATAATTGCAAATTTTTGTGTTCACAAGTTAGTGGCTTGCATAGTATAAACTTATACCTGCAGGAAAGAAGCAATTTAGGTTGTCTAAGAATGTAGGAAACCATGAGTTTTCATGAGTTAATAGGAATGGTCAGAGAACTATGCCTGGACCAGACATGGGAAGTTCTCAATAAGAGAACTCAGTTCTCACTGAGTTTAAGCAAGGTAATTGACTTGGGAAGCAAAATATGAAGAACGTTTTGACAGAATTATATAAGGGGGGATTATAGTGTACAGAACATAAAAGAATCATCACAAGAAAACATTTAAACATATTAAAGGAAAATGTGTTAGAGAAAGATTTTAATGAAAAAAGTCTTAGAGGCTGGGTTTCACCTTCTTCCTCCTTTCTCCAACAGAACTCATGAAATAATAAAAGGGAAAATGTGAGTCTTAAACAATGTGGGCTGAGCTTTCACACGTAGAGAAACCCCCATATAGTTCAGTTTGTGGCTTTGTTTATCACAAACACTTGAAATTCATCTTGATTCATTCTGGTTTAGAAAACTCTAGTCCCCCATGAGAAAACTGATTTAAAATCTCTATTTTTTTTTTTTAATAAGCTAGATTGTCATATCTCATTGCGTTAAGTACATTAAACTTTGCCCTATTCCAATTCCGAGGGGGTTAGAAACACAGTTGTTGTTGTTTTTTTCAATTTTTTAATTTCTTGCAAGTTTTCTGCATTTCAATATGTTTCTTCATAATTTTTATCAAAATGCTGTCTTGCCTACTTTCTCTGATAGTAAGGGACAGCAGATATCCCAACAAAGATTAAACAAACTGCATCCCTCATCCCTCCCAATGATGTTGAAGTCTTAACCTCTGTACCTACGAATGTGATTTTATTGGTCACTTTATGGTCTTTGCAGGTGAGCAAGTTAAGATTATATCATTAGGGACCTTATAAAAATATATGTAAAGGGAAAATTTGGACACAAAGACAGAAATGTAGAGAGGAAACATGATATGAAGACAGAATTCTTTCTACAAGCCATAGAACACCTGAAGCAATCAGAAGCTAGGAGAGAAGCATGGGGCAGGCAGATTCTCTCTCTCATCCCCCGTAAGGAACCAACCCTGCAGACATATTGATTTTGGACTCATAGCTTCCAGAACTATGAGACAATAAATGTCTGATGCTGAAGCAACACTGTTTGTGGTACTTCGTTACGACAGCTCCAGGAAACTAAGACAAGGTGTATTTAAAACATATTCATATGTATGTACAAATTGCTGTGAAATAAAATATTTTAATGATAAATATAAAGATTGTAAAGTGATAGTTACTGGGTTATCCTCAACAAGAGTCTTATGTCCACTTTCTATACATATTAGCAGATACTTTTAACATAACTTATGGAAAGTATGTCAAGAATTTTAGAGAAAATATTTTCCTATTTAAGAGAAAAGCTGGAAGATTCAGTTCAATGTTCTGTGTAAGTTTCAAGTCTAATTTAAATTTATGAAATCTGCTTATATCATTCTATTTCTGAAAGAGTTTCCAGATAAAGATTTTTTTTAAATAAGCATTGTGCTAACATGTATTCATCTGTTGTTTTCACTGAATTCCTTTCTCAGCTCTTACATAATATAAATCTGCATATGAACCTCTCTTTTTCTCAGTAGGTATTTTTGGGACTATGGTCAATTTTGCTTTGTATATAATGAGGCAAACTTTTGTTCATTATCTGCTCTATGATTCATATACTGTCCTTCCCATCAGGATCCTAGAAATATCTCTTAAGTTTCTGTTTATTCTTTAAAATTTTATTTAAATTTTATTTTCTAGCAATTAAAATAATTCTCCATTTTTCATGGATTGCTTACCTTTTATAAAAATGCCAAACATCATATTTCTTCAGCATAATTTTTAATATATTCCTGGTAGTATGTGATACTTCCATTTTTTTTTAATTTTCACTTCTAATTTTTACTTTCTTTTTTCTTAACTTTCACTTCTAATTTTTACTAAAGTTTACACTTAATTTCCTCTGGATGTTTTGCATGAAGGCACTGACAAGTGCTGGGTAATTTGTTATTTGATGCTTTGGCAGCAACCATAACAGTAGTAAAAAGTTAGCAAGTGTGATGGACCAAATAATGGTCTGCAAAGATAGCCAGCTATTAATCCCTAGAACCTGTGAATGCTACCTTATATGTCAAAACTGACTTTCAGGTGTCATTAAGTTAAAGATTTTGAGATGGGGAGATTATCCTAGATTATTGAGGTGGATCCTGAATGCAATCACATGGCCTTATAAGGACAAAGAGGCAGATCTGACTACACACAGAAGATGAGAAGATAACACAATGCTGCTCCTGGCTTTGAACACAGAGAAAGGAGCCATTGGCCAAGGAGTGCAGCTCTAGGAGGGGGAACAGGCAAAGAAACAGGTTGTATTCTAGAGTTTCTAAACAGATGAAGCATGGCCTTGCTAACACTTTGGTTTTGGCTTATTGAAACCATTTTCTGACTTCTGGATTCCAGAGCTGTAAGAGAATAAATTCATGTTTATTTGAAACACTAAATGTGTATTGTTTTAAACCACGTCTGTAATAATTTCTTATACACCACAGAAAACTAACACAACAAGTCTCCTTGGAAGGTCACCATAACTACTTATGAAGAATATGGAACCTCCCTGAACATCAGACGTTTCATGCACATCTACTCTGTGGGTTTATTTCTATCCAGAAAACGAATGTAACAGGAGATGAGACCTGTGAATTGAAGGTATGGGTGAGATAGAACTGAGGAGCAAAAATGGAAAGGTGTAAGGGATTGCCATTGCAACTTCCCTTCTCTGAATCCTCTGTGAAAAGAGTTGGTATATGTTCCCATAAGAGTTCTTTTTAAGTAACAGATTTGGGTGGCCCAGAAATGTCATTTGGATGTTCAAGTGATAAAATGTAACACAGAATAGAAGAGAAACTCATTCTATCACGTTGGTCAAAGAAATGAGCACACTTTAAGTCCAGTAAAAAATCACAGTGGGAAAAGACTCCCTCTAGAATCATAAGAAATCTGCCGTTTTAGCACTTAGGAAGATGGACCGTTGCTGCTAAACCCTTATTATGATGGTAGGCTCCATCCATGGCAACAGTAAGCATTGCCTCTAAGTGGATTTCCATGCAGCAAGCGTAACTGATGGGACCTGGATCCAAAGAATATGGGAGGTCTGTTCATGAACTCAAGTGTGTTGGACATAAGAACTCTGAGTAATAAATGGATGAGAATTTAAAGGAAATATGGAAGTCCTGGTCATCTAAACGGGGTGAAAACATGTTACTGGGACACAGTCTGAATTAGTTGATCCATCTTTCAAGACCTAAAACTAAATATTTGAGCCAAATAGACTTTTAGTTGTTGTCTGGAGTCACAAGGGCTCCTTTCTTTAAAGTTGCATGGTGGGGCACTTGGTGTTTGTCAATTACATGCATAGTCAAATAATTATCAAAGCTAGCAATAACAGTTCAATAACATTTTCAATATTTGAAGCTAAAACAATAAAATTTCTTGGCTTCCCAAAATTATGATGAAGTATGACTGTTGTAGGTTTAAGGAGCCTATCACCAGTTAATGAGAAATTATTCACATACAGAAGAATATTTCAGCAAAATATTTTTAGCATTTCCTCCAAAGAAATCTCTGCTTCCTCTCCTGCCTAATCAAAACTTTCCTATGTGCACTTTTCCAACTTTCAGGTGGCATCCCTAAAGCAGCTCACACTGACAAGTGACTCTAGCATGAATGGGAAGAGCACACACAATCTGTAGTCAGTTCATTAGGATTTGTGTTCCAGCTTCTAAAGAAAAAATTTTAAAGATAAAATTCTAACTTTTATACAATGACCACCAAACCTTTTATTTAACACATTCATTAACGAAAGAATGAGTAAGGTATTACAGTCAGTGCAAAGGAATATCTGAAGTGCAATAACACAGATAGAGATGCACAAGGAAAACCAGTAATGACAAATTGAACTTGCCGAGATATGAAATGTTTAAAATCTAAGGGGCTATAAAATACAATATTTGAAATCACCTTTTCAGTGAATAGAAGACAGTTGTACCTCTGCCTGAAATTTGCATTTCTATGGACAAAAAAAGGCCCAACTTGCATTATCTTCAGTTTTCTGTGACTTACAGAGAAATAGTCAAAGAAAATGAAAGGTGCAGATCCCATAGAATTAAATAAGTCCAAAAAGTATACTAAAGCCCCAGATACCATTTAAAGGACCCCTACCAATCTTTTGCCCATCTTAAAGACCTTCACATTTTCTTCTGAGCTGCCTATTACACACCAGTTATGTGAACATAGTCAAGGTATTATAACTCTTTGAAACTCAAGCCCTTGTACTATAAGAATAAAATAATTTCCAGATCCCAGGATTATAAGGCAGAATAATTACTGTGTGTAAAATCACATTTTGTTTAGAATCACTGTATGAGGTAAATTTAGTGTTTATAAATACTATGTATTTCTTAAGTAACACTTTGCTTTCACATCAGAAAAAAACAAAGAAAACTTGATCCACCTTTCCATGTAAATTTGTGAAGTCCAATTTCCACAGCTTCCTTTTCAGTACTAAAGAGTCTATTAGTACAGTTTCTAAAAGTTATCATATTAACCTAACAAAGTTTGCAAATAACTTTTTAAAAATATAATGGCTTTTATGTTGACAAATGTGTTACAATTTATAACTTAGATGAATTTGTACCACATACTAACCACCAGATTAATATTGAAATATTCTCTAAAGATTTATTTTTGGAAACTAATTCACTGAAAAAATACATTAAAGATTAATCATGTACCAGATACTATTCTAGACAGTAAATAAAAACAGATTTGTCATAAGTGTTACCATTTAGAAAGGGGGAGGGCATAGAAAACAAAGTAATCAATTAAGTGAACTATTTGTAAAAGTGCTGTTAAATAAATAGTATTTTTAAGAAAAGTTTATGAAGAAACTATTTCACAGAAATATCTCTGAATATTTAACATATCATATGAGAAGACAAATAAGAAATATAACCTCTGAAAAAGTAGGCTGAAACAATTTTTGTAGAGTGGAAATAGAAAATGTAGAATATTTTGAAATAAGAAAGAGCTTGGTATATTCAAGGATATGAAAATGAGTAAAGAAAAAAGTTAAATGACCCAAATTTGATGAAGAAAGAAGAGTGAAAACAGATGAAGTCCCAGAGGTGGATATGGACAAGAACACACAAAACTTTCAAGATGTTTGTAAGGAATTGGTATTTTATCCTACATGCAGCGAAAATCCACTGAAGATTTTTAAACACTGGTGTAACTTAACTTTTGTTTAAGATTTGGATTTAAACAAACAAACAAACAAACAAACAAACAAACAAAAACTAAGTTGGGGCTAGTGTGAGTGTGATTCAAATTGTTATCAGGGATGAAGGTTGTTGTAGTAATAATCTAGGTATTTGATAATAGTGTCTGAGACCAGAATATTGAAGTAGAAATATGCAGTTGAATTTGAGCCATGAGTTAGTAGAAAACAAACAATTTCTTCATGGAGTAGATGGGTGATAAGAGAAAAAGGAACCAATGGTGAGATTTTAGCTTTCTTGACTGACACAGGTAAAATAATACCGTACCATTTACTGACACAGGGATGAATGAAGGTGACAGCAGAGTTCTCTGTGTATGCATGTCAATGTGTCAATAGATCAACTTAGGAATTTTACAACTTAGAATGTGGAAGACATCTAAACGAAGTGAAAATAAGGAAATAAGGGATCTGAATACTTAATCTCAGGCATAAAGAAGATGTATACATTTGGGAATTATTGACTCAAGAGAGGCTCACCAATGTAGACAAAGAAGAGAAAGAGCACCTGCAAACAAGTACCGGGGTGCTCATTTTTAAAAAGATTGCTAAGAATATATTTGAATGTTAAGGGATCTATTTACGAAGAGAAGGCTGCTTGAGGATATAGGAAAGAGGAGATTTCCAAGGGAAGGTACAGTTTTAAATGTTTTATTACAGAAAATTTTACATATAACCAAAAGTACAAAGAAGAGTATGATAAACTTCTATGTCTCTCCATCCTGGTTTTAAGTTTTCAACATATGGCTAATCTCGTTCATCCCTATTTCCTGTGCTTCCTTCCCCACTCCCCCAATGCCAGCTGTTGTTTTTAAAGAAAATACTGCAAATGGTGGTGGCTGGGTGGGTCAGTCATTTAAGCATCCGATTCTTGGTTTGGGTTCAGGTCATGATCTAATGGTTCCTGAGATCTAGCCCTGCATCAGGCTCTGTGCTGACAGCACAGAATGTGCTTGGGATTCTCTCTCTCCCTCTCTCACTGACCCTCCCCTGCTTATACTCCCTCTCTCTATCTCAAGTAAATAAATAAATTTTAAAAATACCCAAAATTGTATTATTTCTTCCTTAGACACTCAATGGGATGAAATATTGAGAAAGTAAGCCAAAATGAGATCCTGAGCACAAATAAGTTGTGTCCAGGTACAAATACCTGGTCAGAATTTGAAATAGAAGAATTTTTGATGGAAGCTTAAAGATAATAGCATAATTCAGAAGAAGCTACTATAGGGAATAAGAACAATTGTGAGATAAAAACTTTTCACTATTCTTTGAAATGATCTATTTATATAAAATCTATTATTTATATAAAAATATAACCTTTTCATGATGAAAAATAAAAAATAACCTAAATAACAAACAAAAGAGAGCTGGCATTCACACATTCAAAAATGAGGTGTATGAATAGAGTACTGTCTGTAGTATAACTGTAGATAAGAAAGGAGTTGATGATTATGCTTCCTAAATTTTTCTCTGGCATCCCTGAGAGTTTAATTATGTCAATACATTTCCATAAATTTCAATTAACCTCTGTCGTAATTACTTTCTACACACCTTATAAATTACATTGACATTTACCTGTCTTTCAAAAAGATAATTATCCTTTAAAAAATGATTAGGAAATTTCTTTGGAAACTATTCTTTTAAAGTGAGGAATGCCACCTCTCCAAGTAGTAAGATAGATACATAGATAGATAGATAGATAGATGATAGATAGTAGATAGATGGTAGATAGAGATGGGGATATATAGATAGATACATGAAATTTCAAATCAAGTATGATTTGTGAAGGAGATACACATAATTGGACATTGGTATATTTAGGGTGTTTTATTGAGGGGACAAGGGACATTAAGCAGGAATACCGATTCTTAAATTCACCATTATCCTTGTTTTAGTTCTTGTACAGCTGGTATTAGAGCTACAGGGGAGTTATACATTTGCGTAATCAAACATTGACCTCCCTCAGTACATCTCAGTCATCTTCTCTTCTGAAGAACCAAAGGTTTTGCTAAGTACTATTTACTGTGGGACTAGCCATAGACATATGAAGAATGAATTAGAATCAAAGAGTTTCTAAATGAGCCACATAGTAAGAATTTCATCAGGTCTGTGATCTGGAATAACATTGAAGGAAAAAATACATACAGACATTTAAATTAAATATCTGTTGTAAGTTAGATGGATATCTGTGTTGAAGTAAAAATGTCATAAAAAGAAAAAGTGAACTGCTAAAAATTGGGGAGGAACTTGGTGTGTCTTGATTTTATATCATTTTGTATATTGCTTAAAGCGGTGTGTGTGTGTGTGTGTGTGTTTGTAAATTTTAAAGATAAGCAGGAATAAAAATGTCATGTTTTTTTTAAAGTTCTTTATTTATTGGGGTGCCTGGGTGGCTCAGTTGGCTAAGCATCCAATTTCAGCTCAGGTCATGATCTCTTGGTTTGAGCCCTGCATCAGGCTGTGCACCGACAGCTCAGAGCCTGGAGTCTGCTTCCGATTCTGTGTCTCCCTCTCTCTCTCTCTCCCCCCTCCCCCATTTGTGCTCTGTCTTGCCCTCTCTCAAAAATAAATAAACATTAAAAAAATTTTTTTGAGGTTATATATATATTTGTAAATTGCATAATAAAGTCATTCCAAGGTTGCTTCTGAGTTAAGAATTCTGGGAGTTCTTATAATAATAAATTGTACTTCTCTAATATGTACATAGCATGAAAATCTTAAAACATTTAAAATATATGTAATAAGGAAAATATTTAAATAGTATAAAGAGGCAGTAAAATTGAGAACTGGATATAAGTAGTTCAAATTAATTTGGGACAACACTATATAATCTGCAATAACCTAAATTTGTCTTCCAATTTCCAAATTCTTCTTATCTCTCCTGGTACATGTAAACATATAAATGTTCCTTCTTTGTCTCAAGGCATATTGAGAATCATGATGACTGTTATATAGTGTGTGTGTGTGTGAGTAAGTGGCAAGGAGGAAGTATATTCTAGTTAATAGTAACAATCCAACTTTGATATGCCAGGACTCCACTGGTATCCAGGTTAAAATGAGCATTTTGTTCTAGTCATCCCTTAATCAAGACTGAAAATTGACCTTCGTAGCCATCTTCCAGGGGCTGCTGCTGGTGTTGTTGGATAGACAATAATCTGAGTATCAAGAGAATCATATTGAATGTGTCTAGGGACTTTTGTCTTCCGATGATAGAGGAAGATAAAACCTAGCCCTGTGACAGTAATAAACTTTGGACAAAATATGAAAATAAAAAGGAGTACAACCAATTTAAGGGATTGAGGAGTAATGAAAGTATGCACACTAGTGTACATGTGAAAGAAAGAAATAGCAATTGGTGATTTTCCTTTTTTTTTTTTTTTTTGTCGATTTTCCCCTGAAGAATGGTCCCTGTTAATATCTGTGTATTTTGTGTCTAAAACAGTAGAGATTTATGTAAATGTTTTCCCCAGTGTGCCTGAGACGAATGGTTACCTCCAAAACTGTATGTTCACATCTTATCCCTCAAGCCTGTGAATATTACCCTACAAGGGGGGGGGGGTGGGGAATGGGTCTTTGAAGATGTAATTAAATTAAGGATTTTGAAAATTGATCATCCTGGGTTGTCTGAGTGGGCCGTAAATCCAATACAAATATCCCAGTAAAAAACATACTGAGCAGAGACACAAAAATACACAAAGGATAAGCATTGTGAAGATGAAGACAGAGATTAGAGTGATGTTACCATAAGTGGAGGCACTCCAAAGCATACCTGGAGTCATTAAAAGCTAGTAGGCCAAGGAATAGATTATCCCTGGCTTCTGAGGGAACACAGCCCTGATGATACTTCTCCTTTTCTCCTGTGGATTTCTGGAGTTGTCTCCACCTCTTTGCTGATTGCTCAATTAGCCATACCCATAAGAAGCACAACAGTTCTCTAGGTTGAGTTTCAAAACAACTGGGAAGCAATTTTCTGGCTAAGTTTTCCAGCAAAACCACTGCTGCAGCTTTCCTTTGTGTGTCAGGTGTCTGGCCAGTGGTGGCACCGCATAAATGATATTGGGTTGGATAGTGTGTGTGGAGGAGCTGGTGGAGGTTGACTGGTCTAGATAGTACTACTGTTAGCCAAGGTATTACCCAAGGACCTTTATACAAGAAAAAATGCTGGGCTTTAGGGGAATTGAGCACATTTTTTTTTTTTTTTTGTCCTCTTGATCCTAATATATTTAGTGGTCTAATATAGCAGGATGACTTATAATCAGAATTCTTGATTTTAAGTCCCTGCCTTGCCATTCACTAACTGTATATACATGGTAAATTTTCGAATGTCCTTGAGATTCAACTCCTCTATTAAATAAAAAAAAAGTATTGAGTCTAGCTTTTTGTTAGAATTCTATGATAAAAATATGTAGCTTTTTTAGTGTAGTATATGCCAATTTACTAAATTAAATTATAGAAGAATATATGCCAGTTATTCTAAGGTATTCCAAAAGAGGTAATTCTTTACTTATTATTATAACATGTTTGTATTTATTTATTTAAAGTGCATATACATTTGCTTGCCTATTATTTGCGACTTACCATACAGAATAGCCTACTCGGTCACACTCAGTCAAGTCCATGAACATTTTGTCTGTCTGTGGGGTCTCCGATGGAAATATCAGGTGGCATATTATGAAGGATTATGACTTTACCTTCTGCTGTTGGCTTCAGGGACTTGACAGATGCCACATATTGTGGTGAGCCATCATGGTCTCAAATGAAGGAGTTTTTCCAAAATCTTATAAATCTTTCCTTGACTTTGTCCTGTACCAGTTTTTGGAATATTAATATCAATTAACTTTTAAACAAAGTCCAAGTGTTATTTCAGCAAGTCCTGGTTTAAATGGAAAGCTAGCTCTGCCACTTACTAGCTAGCACCTGGTAAGTTCAGTCTCTGTATCTGTGAAATCAGGACACTCATTTCTACCTCATGGGGTTATGGTGAGATTTAGATAATTAATTGGATGTGAAACCTGGCATATGTTTGTTACCCAAAAAGTGATAGCTATTTTTAATATGTACTTATTTGTTTTCTTTTTTCTTTTCCTTTAAAATAATTTCAAGTAACAGGTTTATTTCTGCCTTCTGTTGTTTCAGGATTTTGCTTAAAGTTTTCTGGTTTAATGGAATTTGGGGGGGAGGATTATTTGTTTTAATGGATTTTTTAAATTCCTTTTTAGAGAGAGGGAGCACAAGCTGGGGAGAGGGGAAGAGGAAGAGAGAGAAAGAATTTTAAGCATGTTCATGCTCAGCGTAGAGGCTAACACAAGGCTTGATCCCATAACCCTGGGATCATGACCTGAACTGAAATCAAGAGTTGGGCACTCAGTCCAGTGAGCCACCCAGGTGCTCCTATTTTAATGGATTAAAAAAAAAAAGTTTTATTATTTATTTCTGAGAGCGAGAGAGACAGAGCACAAGTGGTGGTGGGGGAGGGGGATGGCAGAGAGAGGGAGACACAGAACCCAAAGCAGGCTCCAGGCTCTGAGTTGTCAGCACAGAATCCAACATGGCTCAAACTCACAAACCACCAAGTGGGACACTTAACCGACTGAGCCACCCAGGTGTCCCTTAATGGATTTTAATCATATTTTCTTTTAATCTTTTAGGCTAAAGAAATGACACTTTAAAGAATATTTTGTCTATCATATAACTCATTAACAAGTTAAACATTATCATGGTGTAAACACAGCAGAGAATGATAATTGTAGATAAATCAAGGGCAGAGATGGATGGACATATAGATATGTAAATAGCGGGTAGATTGGAAGAGAGGAGAGAGGCTTGGATGGATGATAGATATGTAAAAATAATGTAAATACATGTAGATAATTGGTAGCAGATAGCTATATAGAAGATAGGTAGAAAGGGTAGGTGATAGATAAAAAAAAATAGAGGTAATAGAAAAAATAGCTGGAAGATAGATGAGAGGGAGTGATGGTTGAATAAGGAGAAAGGTAACTGGATCATAATATATATGTTGTTTAAAAAATATGAATTAAACCTGTTTTCTTAAAATTAAAAAAGGAAACAGAAAAAATTTAAGTTTTAAATGATTTTTTTAGCTACATGAAGAGTCATTATTTCCTGAATATTTTTTTTACTGATTACAATATAATAAAACATTAAGAGTACAAAATAATTTGTAATTTTACTTTTCTGTAATTTTAATTATTTTTAATGTGATATTAGCTCTTGATTTGCTGTGTTGAAAGTGAATTAAATTAATAATTCTCAAATCCACTCCACCCTCCTCCCATCAATATATTTGAATAACTTATTCATTTTAACATGACCAGAGATATAACATTTATATTCTATTCTATACTCCTAATTTGCAACTATTTTTAGATTAATTCTATATTTAAATGTTTTCATTGATCTCTATGAGTTATTTTTATGTGTGCTAATTTTTTGGCTCATTTTTTGAGTCATTCATAATATACTGTATTTGCTGTTTTGCATTTTCTTTATTATGTATCCAGGATTATACATGGCCTTTTTTTTTTATAATTTTTAAAAAAAAAATTTTTTTTCAACGTTTATTTATTTTTGGGACAGAGAGAGACAGAGCATGAACAGGGGAGAGGCAGAGAGAGAGGGAGACACAGAATCGGAAACAGGCTCCAGGCTCTGAGCCATCAGCCCAGAGCCTGACGCGGGGCTCGAACTCACGGACCGCGAGATCGTGACCTGGCTGAAGTCAGACGCTTAACTGACTGCGCCACCCAGGCGCCCCAACATGGCCTTACTTCTTACATGTTAAAAAAATGTCTACTTGGTACTTGACAATAATATTTTCAGTTTACAATTGTTTTTCCTCTAAGAACTTTGGAGTTTCCATTGTTCTTTGGCATTAAATGTTCTTTAGGAGAAATGTGAGGCCAGCCTGATTTCTAACTTTTGGGAATGATGTAATATTTACTCTCAGATAAGTAAATAGCTTTTTCTTTTCCATGGTATGCTTTGGTGTTTTATATATGTAATGTGTATTTGTTGGACATGTGTAAATCTTTAGTGTCAGTTCTTTATTCATTTTTCAGTACTTTGTTTCCAGTCTCAAGTTCTCTCTCTCTTTCTTTTCTCTTTTTTTTTGTAATTATCATCTGATGAATTAGCTTTGTCTCTAATTTACCTTCTTTAAAATTGCTTTAATTTGTCTTGTGAAACCATGGTTTGCAAATGTTTCTCCTAAGTCCCTCCGTTCATTTTTAGCAACAGCTATTAGTTTGTACTTTATTTTTTTATTTTTATTTTTATTTTTACAAAACCACTCTTAATTTTAACCAATTCAAACAAACAAGGCAATTAGTACATAAAATTCAACAGAGCTAAAGTAAACTTCTATATCCTCAATTTACAGATTCATTTTTGAAACAGTTTGTAAATAATTTATAGGGACTACCAGTAGGTGGTGCTCAAACCTGACGGCTGCCTTCACAAGCCTATATTGCGTTGGGTTCTATGGAGTTAAGTACCCCAACTAGCCCAACTGAAGCGTTTCTGGATACTACTTCCACTTTGCTTCCTCCATTTAGTGGTAGGCATTTTCTGCAGCTAAGTGATTTCTTTGCGGGGGAGGGGTGAACAATAAATCCCTTCCAGTATATAAGATTTCTTATGCTGGCTACCATTTATTGACATGCTGTTTAAGAATCTTACCAATCTCCACTCCTCTAATCTTAAACCAATAGTAATCAACATATTTGTACAAATAAGAGGAAAAAAAATTAATGGTATTTTGGAGCTGTGGAGACAAAGTCTTAAGTTTTAATTTACACGGTCTCCGGTAATACTGTCGAGAGACCATAAATGTTAGCAGTATAAAATACAAGGTGTCCTGTGATTTTGCCTATTTCAAAGCAACTTAAAATTTAGGGGTCAAATAGGGTCTTACGGAATTAACGTCCAAATAGTCAAGATGCATGGAATGTTCTATCAAATGCACCAGTGTCCTTAAGAGATTTGCCAGCTATCCAAAACTAAGAACTTAAGACTACATTGTGGTCAATCAAAGAAAAGTACTGTTAATTTACCAGTCTACATACACTTTATAGAAGTTACAAAATAAACACAGTAGAGTTTAATGAGCTGTTCACTTTCCAACCCATCCATCAAATTCACTTGGAATGGCCATTCTTTTATTGCTTCTCATTAGGTAATGATTTTGGAAGGACATCTTTAGCAAAATCTTGAAAACATTTTCAACTTAAAACAAAGCTTACCCTACAGTCCAAGACAGGTCCTCATTTAGGTTGAGTATTGCCACTTTGGGTTTTAAATCTCCAGTGCAGCAATGTTCCCTCTTCACTCAAGTTTGGCTTAGATGAAAATTCCTATTGGAGGTGGGTTTCTAGTTCTCAAGTGACAGTAAACGTCCAGTATATACTTTGTTCTCCTACAGCTTGGATACAATGAACTCTACCATTAAATATAATAATGTTATTTAATGGCTGACCTTTCAGGGTACTTTAAACTACAAGATTTATAAATGCAGCAAAGCATTCCAGTAACTAAGAAACTCCATTATGACAATGTATCAAGTTTACTCAATAGTGATAGTATACAAATTTTATATGCAACACATTGAGTTTGGTATTACAGAATTTAACCATTTATAACCTACCTTAATGATGTTACTGTTCTAAACTATGTTGCAGATCCCCTTTTCCCATAGCTCTATGTGCTTGTTTCTTTCCCTTACCTGGTAAAAACGTTTCCCAGCCCAGGGGAAAACAACCCATTAACCCATTTCTCAGTTTCAGCAGATATTAACGCCAGGAACAGGTTATGGGCAACTCTTAATCTTTTACCTGAATAGTACAAGGTTACAGTGTTGACCAAAAGAAGACCCAGGTTTCTCATTAAACTTTTGTTTTATTGGGTCTCAAAATTCTATGACAGATTTTTGGTCAAGTTGTTTCCATTAAAAAGTACTGATTTTAAAAACTAATAACTTAAAACTGCCACACAAAAAAACCCAAATTGTCCACAAAACATTCTCCTTTCCTTCTGAAGGCTTGACAATGCATTGTTATCATTAACCAGTCTTTTACTATTACGCCTAAGTGGCCAATTGACACAAACAGTTCTGAGACTGTTCTTCCACCACTGATTAAGACTGGGGTAGTAGGTATTGGGGATAATATTCATTTAGCCTTCCGAGCTTTCTGGGCAGACTTGGTGACCTTGCCAGGTCCAGCTGCCTTCTTGTCCACTGCTTTGATGACACCCACAGCAACCGTCTATCTCATGTCATGAATAGCAAAACGGCCCAGAGGAGGATAGTCAGAGAAGCTGTCAACACACATGGACTTTCCCGGAACCATATCAATGATGGCAGCATCACCAGATTTCAAGAACTTGGGACCATCTTCCAGCTTTTTTTCCAGAATGACGGTTAATCTTCTCCTTCAGCAAACTTGCGGGCACAGTGCAGCACAGGTGCATATCCAGCACTGATTTGGCCTGGATGGTTCAGGATAATCACCTGAGCTGTGAAGCCAGCTGCTTCCATTGGTAGGTCACTTTTGCTATCATGAGCCACATTGCCACGATGAACATCTTTGACAGATACCTTGTTGACATAGGGGCCACCCAGGCGCCCCTAGAGGTGGTTTTAATGACGCTTGTGTTCTGGCAGAAAACCCGTTGCAAAACAGTTTGTACTTTATTTTTTCTTTAATCCTGTTGTTTTGGCCCTTGCTTATTTTCCTATTTGTCATTGGTTTTATTTAAATCTGTTTTTTTTATGATCTTCTAATTGACTTTTGTTTTATTTAATTCATTTGCTTTTAAGATATTTTGCAGCATGGGATAATCATTAAAGTATTATTTTATGCCTTGAATTATATATATATAATGAATTATATTTCCTTCAAGTCTCTTTGTTGGTTGTTGTATACTATTCCTATTCAACTTTGATTTGTGAGTCCTTGACTTCCTTCCCACAATTTATGGGCTGTTGTATTTCTTCCTTTATCACTTCTGTTTTGGTTTTGGATACCTTGTGATATTTTTGAAATAAGGAAGATGGCTGAATATTCAGTCTTCTTTTATGTACCCTTATGATGATATTGAGTGTAGATTAGTGAGAGATGGAGGTAATAACTTATATACTCATGAAGAGCATACCAGTATCACTATGAAACTCATTGTTGGTCAGCACTATCAGCAAGTGATTATTTTAAGAATCAAGGTCCCTGAGAGCAATAGGGAGGATGGGATCTCAAAATAGTAGAGGCCAGGTATTGGTGCTTAACAATCAAAGCATGGTGATGATATTTTATAATGAACAGCAAGGTCAGAGTGACATCAGGGACCTAAGAATTATGCAGATACTTAATAGAAAAAGGTAAAATGGATGAGTGACTAATATTGATGATATTGCTCAATATATGTTATCAAAAACAATCCAGGATAGATGATCAGGAGTCTGAGAGACATTGCAATAGAAAAAAAAAATCACAAACTTTTCCAGGCCTGAATCAGTTTTTACACCTGAAACCATTGACTGAAGGAGAGGCCAGATCCTCAAAGAAAGTAAAAGTGATCATGATTTCCCTTTGTTCTCTCACAAATGGACTGCAATTACTCTGAAAACTGAAAAAATAGGAAAAGGAGAATACAACTCTAGTGTTGTAGATTAAAAGTTTGGGTTGACAGTCAAGTTTGGGAGGTCCCTGCTCCACCACTACTACTCTGCCCTTAGAGGTAGGGCATATGAGCTTTAGGTAATAAAATGGGGTACTGTCCCAAGTCTATTAAGAGTAGATCCATGGATGGGGCGCCTGGATGGCTTGGTCGGTTAAGCGTCCGACTTCGGCTCAGGTCACGATCTCGCGGCCCGTGAGTTCGAGCCCCGCGTCAGGCTCTGTGCTGACGGCTCAGAGCCTGGAGCCTGTTTCAGATTCTGTGTCTCCCTCTCTCTGTGACCCTCCCCCGTTCATGCTCTGTCTCTCTCTGTCTCAAAAATAAATAAACGTTAAAAAAAAAAAAAAGAGTAGATCCATGGAATATTGGCATGCTTTTGGGCCTTGGTAGAGACAAAACATCTTGCCATAGAATGTCAAGTGGCCATGTGGCCAGAGCTGCTGTAAGTGAACAGATGTATTGTCTTAAGTTTAAATGGGGCATCAGTCCACTGAAAAATGGAACTTCTATTTCATAGATTGGTCACAAGCAAAGTTAGAAAGAAAACATAAACTGCAGGAGTAAGTAGAACAGATGACTATTTTTTGTAATTAATTTATTTATTTTTGAGACCGAGACAGAGCATGAGCAGGGGAGGGGCAGAGAGAGAGGGAGACAGACTCTGAAGCAGACTCCAGGCTCTGAGCTGTCAGCACAGAGTCCGATGTGGGGCTCAAACTCACTGTGAGATCATAACCTGAGCTGAAGTCGGATGCTCAACCGACTGAGCCACCCAGGAGCCCTGAGCAGACGACTATTGATGCCCCTTTCAACTCAACCCTGTGGCTATACTGGGGCAGAGTACTTCCATTATGAAGAAATGATGAAGGAAAGAAGTCAGACTTGATTCATCAATGAATGGGGTGGGTCTGTTGTTACAAGTCAGAATGTACTGTAACCCAGTTCAACAAAAACCTTGAAAGAGAAGGATGAAAATAAATTTTCATTACAGCTAGAACTTCTGGTAGATAAAATGGTCCTTCACTTTGTGTCCAAAGATAATGTGTGTATATATGTGTGTGGGTATGAATCACAGGCAGTGGCAAATGGCTGGTTGGTCACGTCTGGAAGGGAAAAGGATTGAAAATTTGGGGTCAAGTGTTTCTGGGAAAGTGGCATATGGCTTCTTCTTTAAAATGATTGGAATCGTAGATTCACTTTGTTCAGTGAAAACAGTAATGCTCATTATTTACAGCACATATATTTCCGATGTCCTTCTGTTATTATAAAATAAGTAGTATACTTCATATGTAGTACATTTATCCTTGTTTTGAAAGCCTGACGCATTCAGGCTTAAGTATTTGTTTCCTTATTAGATTATCATGCTCAAATCCTTACTCTAAATTTTTCTAGTAATTTGTTAAAAAAACAAAACAAAATCTTCTCATTTAGTTACATGTTCTGCATATATATTTTCTTAAAACTATGTGCAGTAAGATAATTTATTTTGGAATTTGAAAGTGTAGTATATGCTGAAAGAGATGAATGAATGTAATTATAGCTCATTACCTAAAATGACATGAAATTATGAGAACTGGTTTGGTAGTTTGTCTACATTTTTTAAACCTGAAGACAAAATTTTGTAGAAAGATAATTTTGAAAAAATTATTTTATCAAAATTATTGCCATTAAGTAGTATCTACAGGAATGATTGTATTTGATCAATGTGGTATGTGTAGAGTATAATATACACATATATATTCTGCTTCTTTAAAAAATCTGTGACAACAAAAGCATATTTCAAGAGACTCACCAAAATGGTGAATATTAATTGGGAATCAAGCTTACTACATCAGGGAGTTTTGAAACTTTGTAGAACTAGATTTGGGGAGAACAATATTGAGTGAATTTGACAGAAGAATAAATAGAATTATGTTATCATATTAAAATTACCATGTAGCAGAAATGATTTCGCCTTGTGATTTTAAACTGATATTTATAACCCTTGTTACTAGAATCCTGTCTTTCTCTTTAGGATTATATTATCTTGTATTGTTTGTCTCATCTTAGTTGGTTTATTATCCTCTTTTCCTTCATATGGCAAAGAAACACCCCACTTTGATTTATCTGCTTTAACAAGCATTTGGGTCTCCATTGTGTCTAATCTTGAAATTGTTGCTTGAAATTCCAAATTAAAGTAGCCTCATCTAAAGTAGCTAACACATGCTCCTTTTAATGGTAATAAAAAGTTAAATTTGTAAAGCGAGGTTGTATAGTGATAGAAGAATCTGGGGGCAAGAAGATTCATCATGTATTATGTGGAAAAGGCTAAGATGTGCCAGTGTGGTTATATTTGACAATCTATAAAGAAACCTTCAAAGGAGGATAATTTCTTCCAGTGTACAAGGCATATTCTTTTTTCATTTTTCCTTTATGAGTAGTTTTCAAGTACTTCAACACAACTGATGAGAAATCACTTGGGAGGGGCAATTAATAATAAGAAATAACTGCCTGCCTTATATCAGGACCTCTCAGAGTCCATTTTTACTGGGATACAATAATATGCGTGCCTATTTTGGGTAGTTGCATTAAAAAAAATCAAATGAAAAGAAAGAGAAAGAAAAGTAAATTGATAAATTGGGATGATAAAACAATAAGAAATATAGAAACATGCTCAGGAAGGCCATGTAAGCATATATTTAAAAATATAATTTGTTTCTGGCATTTTATGGTAATAAATCTTTAGGTATTATATGAAATACTTCATTTCCATTTAGAAGTGGTTACAATAAAATGTATAATATAAATATTCAGTTAACATATATTTTATGACATAAGGTTTGATATTTAATATATTATCAAATGACAATTATGAAAGTGTGTTGTCCAAATGTACTGACAATCTCCTGGAATTGATATTAATTATTGCCAAATCTCAGTTGATTAAATCCAAGATAATACAATATACAGCAGTCTAAAATTTTAGTAAAAAGTCATTATAACACATATAAAAAGTATATATTATGTATGTATATTATAATATATTACACATTATACTTGAAACATATAAAGTATATATAACATAATAATTATATAATACGTGATTATATGTTTATCTTTATGCCCATCTATATGCAATTATATTAAATGTATATAACTATACTATTTCTAAACTATTACTTTTGATTGACTTATCTCTCCTTATGTCAGACTGCTCTCGTAATAGGTACAAATTTATATTAATTCTTTTATTTTTATTATATTTTTTAATTTCTAGAGAGAGCGAGAGAGTGCAAGTAGAGGAGAGGGGCAGAGGGAGAGGAGAGAGAGAGGGAGGGAGGGAAGGAGGGAGAAAGGGAGGGAGGGAGAGGGAATCTAAAGCAGGCTCCCGGCGCAGCATGGAGCCAGATGCAGGTCTTGATCCTACGACCCTGAGATCGTGACCTGAGCAGAAATCAAGAGTCAGACACTCAACCAAATGAGCCACCCAGGTGCCCCATACGGTAATTCTTAGTAACCAGGAGAGATAATCCTCCTAACTTGGCCTTCTTTTAAAATTTATTAGATTTATGTATAATAAACGATATACATTTATGATTTATGTACAATAAGCCACATATATTTAAAATGTACAGTAAAATGAGTTCTGACAGTAGTTTCATCTCTGAATAAACAAAAATCTCAGTCAAATTTCAGAACTTTGATCACCCAAAAGAGATACCTCAGACATTTTTTTTTTGTTTCTGTTTTTTTATTTCAAGTTTTATTTAAATTCTAGTTAGTTAACATACAGTAATAATAATTTCAGGTGTACAATTTAGTGATTCCACACTTATATACAACACCCAGTGCTCATCACAACAAGTGCCCTCCTTAATCCCCATCACCTATTTAACCCATCCCCCCACCCTCATCCCCTCCAGTAACCCTCAATTTGTTCTCTATAGTTAAGACATTTTTATAGTCCATTCTTCCTGCTCTCAGGCCCAGCAAAACTGACGTTGTAGTCACTACAGATTAGTTTCCATTTTCTAGTGTTTTGAAAACAGATAATATTTGAAACCACATAGGATTTTTTTTTCCTATATGGCTTCTTTCATTGAGCCTAATGATTTTGAAATTCATCTATATCATTGCATGTTGGATTGTTTCAAGTTTGGTCTACTATTTAAAACCAAAGAAAAAAAATAATGAGAGGAGAAAATATGTATATTTGCATAGAAACAAAATTGTGAGAATTACTGATATCCTCACTTTAAACCCTATATTAAATGGAGTGAAAGCTCTGTATAGAACCATAGTAATATAGTAAAAATGAGCAGCAATGAAAATTTAACATGAAAGTAAATGTAAATATTTCCTTACAAAATAAAACTTGAAATACACTTTGGAAGTTAAAATCCATGTAGCATCCAAACATGGAAAATAATATAAAATAATGTCCAAACTTGGAGGGACATAGATGGCTATATAGTGTTCTAAGTTCCACTGCTATTAAGGTAGGATAAAATTAGCCTTTGGTTTATACTAGAGTTAGTACAGAATATATGTTTAAATCATAGACCAATTAAAATAACAACAAATAAAGTTGTTTTATTTTAAAAGAATTCAAAAATAATATTAAAGTAAAATAATAAAGTGTTTGATCCATCCAGAAGGAGGGAAACAAGGGGACAAAAATAATAGAAGATAAGTTAAATATCGCACAAATGGTGAGAAGGTAGATGTGAAACCAAATGTATCACTAAGCACATCAAATTAATATGAGGCCAGAAAATCAACTAAAAGATGAATATTTCAAATTGGAATTTTAATATGTTGCTTCCAAAAGACAGGCTTTAAATGTAAGGAAACGAAATTCTTGGAAAGTGAATTGATGGAAAAAGATAAACCTTGTATATACCCACCCAAAAAAAGCTTCTGTAACTTAATATAAGATAAACTGTAAGGAATAAAGCATTACTTTTGGCAAAGAGTAACATTTCATGTTGATGAAGATTCGATCCACCAGAAAGATACAACAATTCTAAATAGGTATGCACCCAATTAACGTGGATTCAAAACAGATGACATTCAAAACGTGAGCTGGACACTGGGGTGTGGTGCTGTGATCTTCCTGAAAGGCGTATTTGTGGTCCAGTCACTGAAATTCAGAACATATTTGCCAGCCCCGACAGGAATTGCCTCTATAGCAGAAAGCCCCCTCACGCAGTGACTTAAGGCTAGGTTCCTTGGGAATAAAATTATGGGGCATTGTTTAACCTGGTCCCTAGCCCTGCTTCATCAATTTGGCAGACACTGATTTGAGAAAGAACCATCTCTCTGCCTGATTTAAACAGCATTTGGAATCAAATCTTGTGGTATTATGAAAAAAAAAAAATTTCGCATCTAGCCCTGTTTTGCATCTTCTTCAGAATCCATGGTTGGGGGAATAGCAGTTCATCATCTGTCATGATCAGGGGTCTGAAGTCCGAATCTTGTGGCTGCTTCTTTATAATGTGGTAGACCAGTGATAATCAGTCTTTATCTGCCATCACTGAATGAGACCAGAATTCATTGACTTCAGGACTTGATTGGAGCTGTGCGTTAGGAAATAACATGTCATTTCTGAAATGGTTCTGCACTGCGGCCAAAATACAGTGAATCGTATTTGAATATGTTAAATCTTACCTCCCAGGTATCATTTAAAATTCAAAGTAAGGATATCCCTAAATGTGGTATTGTAATATTTCAAAGTTGAAACAAGCACCCAACAGTTTTCTCAATATATATCATACTCTGAGGCATTGGGATATACAGCAAGTCTCACTTATTCTGTAGGTTACAGGATAGTGAAAGCAGAGCTGTAGCTTTGCAGAGAAATGATCTAGGATGGTGGGCATAAACTAGATAGGAATTTGTGGGTAGACAGGCCAAAATTTTATTGGCTAAAACTAAGTCATGTTAGTATCTGGGGCTTTAAGATGGTAAGCAAATAGAATTATTGGAAAAGAAACCCTCCTTAGAATTGAATTAAAATGTGGAGTGATTTAATGGTGAGGCCTATAAGATCAGTCTTGGGCTACTCAAGTACCCATAAATTCCGAAATCTACTTAAAGTACTGAGGGAAAAGTTGAGCTAAAAAGAGAAACTAAGTATTCTCCCTGGAAGGGCAAAGATGAGACTACCAAGATCCAGGCTTGATTTTATTATAAGCCTGTGTGCCTTCAGGCTGTTTTTACCTGGGTCATTTCACCTTTATCAAGACCAAAATAATTTAGCTTAGTAGAATATGAAAAATATCAATGACTAATGAATTGATTATATAATTTGATCAGTAGTTGGAAACTGGTGGCTATTACACACAAACACACGGAGCCTCAGTGAAATAACCACTGTAAATATTTTCCTAGGTTACATTAGGCATGCATTGAAATGTTTCTTTCTTTTATTTTTAAACAGCTTTCTTCAAGTATACTTGATACACAAAGAACTGCACTTATGTAATGTGCACAATTTGATGAGTTTCAATATATACAAACATCTATGATACCATTACTCCAACCAAGATTATAGGTATATTCACCCCCTCCCAGAGTTTCCTTGTGTCTCTTTGTGGTGTGTGTGTGTGCACGCGTGCACATGTAGTAAGAATACTTAATTTGAGAGCTATCATCTGGGGTGCCTGGGTGGCTCCGTCAGTTGAGTGTCTGACTTTGGCCCGGGTCATCATTTCGTGGTCTGTGAGTTCGAGCCCCGTGATGGGCTTTTTCAGATTCTGTGTCTCTGTCTCGTTCTCTGCCCCTCCCCTGCTTGTGTTCTCTCCCTCCCTCCCTCCCTCCCTCCCTCCCTCCCTCCCTCTCTCTCTCTCTCTCTCTCTCTCTCTCAACATTAAAAGATAGGAGATATATCATCTTAGCAAATTTTGATGTGTTTAAGATGGTATTGTTAACTACAGGCACCATGTTGTATAGTAGCTTTCTAGGACTTATTGATCTCTTGCATAACTGCAACTTCATTATGTAATAGTTACCCATTTCCCCCACCCCATAGCCCCTGGCAACCGCTTATTAAATTCTATCCATCCATAAGTTGGACTATTTTATATATCTCATATAAGGGGAATCATGCAGTATTTGTCTACTTTGTTTCAATTAGCATAATGTCCTGTGGTTTCATTTATGTTGTCACAAATGGCAGGAATTCCTCCTTTTTAAAGGATGAATAATACCATGTATTCATTTTATCATATCCATGTAGTAATTGAAGTCCTATTTCTGAGATACTCTTATTTTATTTTTATTTAATGATTAAATTAGATTAAAATTGTGGACACTTAAATCTGAATTCTTCATTGTCATTGCATTTAGATGGAAGGGACAGATGCATTCCCCATCATAAATTTAGTGGTATTTCTTATTTTAGATAGGTGATGCTTTGTGTAATTAAGTGATGATTACATTTTAAGTTTAGGAAGTAGAAATATCCTCATTAAGTTACTGTTAATGGTCTGTTATTTTTTACTTTGGAGCTTTATTTGGAATCCACTGCAGATGTTTTTACTATAATCAGAGGACACTTCGCGAACAAGTGGCTAAGTAAGGATGAGTACAACACTGACGTTAAGAGTATTGATATGGCGCTCCGTTTTGTGAGAGTATAAAATATTGACTTAAAAGAGAGAACTGTAACTATTGATTCCTCTCCAAGGAGAAGTATTTAAGTTTATGTTCCTTGTTTCATCTACAAATACTTAAAGTCTGAATTCTGCAATTTATAGCTGAAAAGAAAACACAAAAATCAACACACAATAATAACAAGTGCTACTTTTTATATAATGGTAAAGTTGCCTCTTTCTTCCTGCTGGTGAGACCCTTCAATATCATTAGCCTGACTGAGCTGCTGATCCTGCGCCTCCTTGCCGATCATTATTTTATTTTATTTGGTAAATCTCTATGACAGTTTTATTGCAGGCTGAGAGCAGAATTGATCTTAGCCCTTGTTTACTTAGAATGTCTTTTCAAAGGATACAGATATTGCCCATTAATGGGAACTTTGAAGAGAAAGGAAATTAAGGACAATCTCAGCCTAATCCAAAGCTCTTTTCTGTGCCCATTTCTTCTCTCGTTATGCAATATCAGCTCTTTCAGTGATGTATCCATTAAAAAGAAAGAGAACTTATTTAGAGTAAAAATTATATTAAGCATCTAATTCTTTACTTACATAACCTCAAAATGATTTTAACTTTTCTCATTCTATTTTGAATTTCACGTTTAAAAACTAGTCCATATGGTATGGAATACTGCATCTTGGGGCACCATAGCACCTGCAGGAGCAATCTGCTAACTTCAGTGAAGTTAGCAGAACTTATAGCAATTAAATGTATCTGCACACTTCCTAAAATAAGTTATTGAAGAGTGGAGTTTGTGTCTTTTTTCTTCTTTCATGTAATAGTTAACAGAATGCTTGCTTATACTGTTACAGGTGTTATATCAGTAATTAAACATACATATGTCAATATCCTTGGTTTCAAAGATAAATGAACAGATATTTACCCGCCACTATGATAAATGCTTCAGTAGATGTTTGAAGAGTGTGCTATAGAACCACACTGAAGCATGTAACTGAGGATGGGAGGACACAGGGAAGCTTTCTGTAGAGAATGGTGACTTCACTGAAGCTAAGCACGTATGTGAGAATCAGAGTCAGTCAGGCAAAGATCAATATTTAGAAATAAGGGCCCAAGTAATAGCCTGAGTGAAACCCTGAGGCATGAAACACCATAATAGATTTTAGTAACAAAGGAACTGGCATAATTCAGTTCAAGTATTAATTTGTGCTTGAACTAAATTGATAGTAATGGAAGTGTCATGAAGGGGCAGTACTGAAGGAGCAATTATAGACAGACGTGATAGAATTTCATGAGTGGAGGCAGGGAATTAGACTTAGCCAATGACAGCACAGTTTCTTAGCTTGAGCAGCTGGGTAGATGGAGTATAATTCAACAAATTCAGAAATAAATAAATGTGGGAGACGGAAGATAGCGTGATCAGTTTGGGAACACATAGGAGTTCTCACTTAATATGCACCTTGGACCAGAAGTTGAGTGTGACATCCAAGCTGAAGAAAGATGTAAGTAATTTATTTGAATATAGATGGCAATTTAAACAATGGGACAGTGAATGGAGAGAGAGTGTTAGGAAGAAATATAAGGGGGAGCATCTAGAAAACACTAAAATGCAAAGGCCAGGGTATGGAAAAGGATGAGTTCCACGAACCATGATTATAGAAAGGAAAGCAGGAGTGACTACTACTGGAGCCGATGAGAGGAAATGTAGTTTGAAAAAGAAATGGATTGCCAATCAGGGGTCCTGAAGGCAACAGGTCGCAGACACAAATTTGGTAATTTGAAAATAACGAAGTAATAATTTTAAAAGATGTAGGCTATGTGCAGGGTAACAGAAGAGGTAGTACTATATCCCAGGGTTACAAATAGGGTAAGTGGGACCATGATTAACCCTCATATCCTCATTACTTAAAAGCCTAAGTGGAGGGAGGGGTTCTCTTAACTGGGGAGAGGCCATCTGATAGTCTGTGACTCTCTTATTCTGACCCTTCCTCCAAGTCTTCATGGGTGACCTTGATGAGAGTAATGGGAATGTTTTAGGAGAGAATCTAGTTACAGTGAATTGAAAAATGAGTACGGGTAACTCTTCATCTTAATTATCAATTTCTTGAAAAGTCCATTCAATTGTTAGAAGCAGCAGTGAATAATTACAAAAACACCAAGAAACATGACAAGTGGAGGCGAGGGCACACTAAGGATAATACCTTCCGTCTCCATTATAAATAAAATGTGGATGTAACTAAGTAATATTTTAGCGTAGGATGGATAAAGGTAGTAGTATTTTCTTGTTTTTCTTTATGTTTCCTTGAGGTCATGGCATGGTAACAAGAGGGAAACTGAGAGATCAAAACAAAATAACCTGGGCAAAACATATTCTTAGATTTTGAATACTGTAAACTCAGCAAAGTCAACTAAGTTCACTTTGACCAGCTGTCATTCTGTCATTGTCATTTATTCACATTGGGCTTGCATTATGGGCAGTAGGGATAAAATTACTAACACTATTGTGTGTGTATACAAATTTGGAAATCTATATCTGTATCTACTTATCTACCTGTCTAATCCCCGTGCATTAGAATAGCTACCATCATGATAGAATTTACCATGACTTTGTCAAATGTAACAGCCTTTCAACAATTTGGATAAAAATAGCTTACCAATTCAGTTGAATAACCAGGCAATTTAATCACAATGCATGAAGTAATACTGTTTATATGCTGGAAAAATAACCGGTACACCTGGAGACACTCATATTTAGAAGAACTTAATAAAATGTCTTTGTTTTTCTCACCTACAGATCTAGGTCACACTTTGTTTTTCCAGTTGTAAGCAATTTTTATGATGACTTCTTTATTTTATTGTAATTTAACTGAGAAAGAGAATACAATTTTTATCCTTTTCCTAAGAATTATTTTTCAGTTTTCCCAAAGAAGAAATATTGTGATATGTAAAAAAAAAAAAGTTGAGAAGGGATATACACTTATTTTTAAATAACAAGTGTATTATTAATAAGTATTAAGTGTATTATTATTGATTAATATTTATGGTTAATAAATATAATACATTTGTTTTGAAATAATAAGTGTATTAATAAGTATTAAGTGTATTATTAATTATTATTACTTATAGTTAATACATAATACACTTATTTTAAAATAATAAGCAGTAATAATACTGCTTTAAAAGCAGTAAAGTGATAACTAGAAAAGTTACAGTCTCACTCTTGATGTCTTGGAACTCTTGTTCTTGGTCTTAAATACTACGTGGATGTTCATACACATGCACACCCAAAGTTCCTCACACGGACTGTTATTACTACAGAAAAGCATAACAAAAGAATTTCATTGACTGATACCATGTTACTATGGTTCTGAGGTTGAACACTCCTCTAATTGAAAATATACTTATTTGCATTAGCATTTTCTTACGTTGCATGTACTATTTCTTATTAAGGCTTGGTAAAAACATTGAATTCCCTTTTCTTGAGATGCATTTTAAAGAAATATATTCCTTCTTAGACATATTCTCTTCAGAAATTTAGAAGAACAACTTTGATCTTAGTCTTGTAAGCTTACAGTGCACACAATTAGAGATCTTAAAACAAAAATAGTTCTTATAAGAAATACTGAAACAAAGACTGTTAAAAGTCTTAAATTTGAATTTTGAGCCTTAAACTTGAATTAAAGTATTAAAAATATGTACAGAGAGTCTTTGTAATTATTTATACATAATTGTGCAGGGGGATATATGTATGAATATTTATCCCTTTATTTTCTTTTAGTTATAGATAAATTTAATTATGCTGTCTTGAGAATGAATAAGCAGGGGCACCTGGGTGGCTTAGTCGGTTGAGCAACTGACTTCGGCTCAGGTCATGATCTCATGGTTTGTGAGTTCGAGCCCTGCGTTGGGCTCTGTGCTGACAGAGCCTGGAGCCTGCTTCGGATTCTGTGCCTCCCTCTCTCTCTGCCCCTTCCCCACTCATGCTCTCTGTCTCTCTGTCTCAGAAATAACTAAACATTAAAAAAAAAATTTAAAGAATGAATAGGCAAAGGGGCACCTGGTTGGCTCAGTTGGTTAAGCGTCCGACTTAGGCTCAGGTCATGATATAACAGTTTGTGAGTTCGAGCCCTGCCTTGGGCTCTGTGCTGATAGCATGGAGCCCAGAGTCTGGAGCCTGCTTTGAATTCTGTGTCTCCCTCTCTTTCTGCCCCTCCCCTGCTCACGCTGTGTCTCTCTCTGTCAAAAATAAATAAACCTTAAAAAAAAAGAATGAATAAGGATGAATGAATTTATTAGATCTGCAATAAGAAAAATATAAATATCTCCCAAAGAGAAGCTAGTGAGCATTACTCTGTATAAACCAGTTCATACAGTTTATTTTAAATTGCAAAGGGTAATTACTATTATTTCTGTTTTTATTATTTTTCTCTATGTTCTTTGTAATATAACATAAATATCATTTATAATATTGTGCTTCTATGACATACATACATTGACATAATTTATCAACAAAAGGAAGCTGACAGAAGCTACATGTGAAGTATTTATCACATACTATATTTTACTTTCTGAAATACGTATGGTTTTTAGTCCTTATTGCCTAGGGAGAAGCTTGAATAAGAGCATATAGAACTTTTTCGCTCAGATTAGTTTTATGGAGGATGTCATCTCCAAAGCATCCCTTTGCTAAGTATGTCTACTTATAATGGAAAGAGAGGGAAAAACCTTATGTGATAGAAAGATATAATGGCCAGATATGTGAATTTCTAGAGAAAGCCTGTTGTTTCCTAAGATAATGACTTTTTAGAACATAAAGGGAGAAAAAGGAGGTATGCAGACTTCAATTAAGTGATTTGAATAAGTGTCCATCCACCATCCATCCATCCATGTATTATACAATTTTTGGAGGATAAACTGGCATAGAACAGAAAAAAAAGATAGTGTCTTATTTCTCTCATATACAGTTTGTCTACAGAGTAGTCATACAGGCAAAAATAAATAAATATTCCATAATCTCATATGGGAGCGTGAAATTCAAGAAAATGGAATAAACAAACAATAATGGAAGTAAAAGGATGCTTTTCAGAGAAGGTGGCATCGAAGATGAGAATTAAAGAATTACCATAAGCAAAGTTGATGGTTATATGTGGGGAGAATGTTCGAGCCAAAAAACCCAACATTTACTGGTATCAGGAAAAAAAAAAACCAAGATCCTAGTACAATAAGAGATCATATTTTTTTCTTTGTTTTTAACCATTTTGGCTTTTTGTGTGTATGTGTGTGTGTGAGTGTCCAAAAGAGTGATTTCAAACAGTTTTATGATACATGTGTAGTTTTTTCCTTCTTTATACTCTTTCAGTTTTACTGTTGAAAATGACTTCGTATACTTGAAGATTTGGCTCTAATCTCTTTTGGACCCAGAAAATCATTTGGTGAGTCTTGTAAAGCCTGGCATCATATGTTGTGCCAGTGTTTGAAAGGTGGACTCATCGAAGCAGATATGATTACCCGATAAAAATTATGAGCACACAGACCTTCATCGATTAGACGGGTCAATAGTCACACAAATGACCGAAATATATATGATACATACTTTAAAAAATTAAGATGACACTATCACAAAGGTCATTATAACGATTCAAAAGGGACCATGTAATGTGTCAAATTAGAATGTAAATAACTTGGCAGAGTTGGAGGAGATAATTTCCAAACTTCAATGAAAATGAATTTGTTAGAAGTAGGGTATAAAAATGAATGATTGTTGTCATACCTATCACAAAATTTTGCATTTCCTGAGAAAACAGAGTAAGTTAAAAACAAAGCAGATGCTATTTAGCATTGCGATGCTAGCCTATGTGCTGATTTATAATAGGATTGAAAGGAAGAAATGTGTTGTTTAGTAGAAATTTCTGTTTCTCGTTACCATTGTATTCTTAAAATGCAAACACAGTAAGGTAAAATGGAACCATTAACTTACGAACTTCTTAGTTTAACAAAAACATTGAGAGAATTAGAAAAATATAATTAAGTTCCACTGAGATGTTTGAGATGAATCTATTTTGAAGATGGGGATAAAAGTAGGGAATGTGGGTTAGTCTCTTGGTACCATGTATGGTTGTACCTTGCTTTTAACCTTTGGAAAGATGCAATCATGCATAAATCATAACATTCTAAAGGTTAAGGTAAAAATCTTCAAACCTTAAAAGGATTGGATGTTACTAAATTACTTTCCAGTCTTAAAAGCTTTAGACTTATAATAAGATAAAGCTTACCGAAGATTAAATCACTTAAACTAAATAGAATTGAGGTATTTTATGAACATAGATGGCATTAAAATGATGTATATTTTCATGAGAACCACTCTCATAAGAGAAATATATTGATCTCAATATTGGAAATTATCACAAGTTTACACCGATTTGTATTCATTAGCATGGTCATTATTTGGGTTGTTTTCAAATTCAGTATATTTATATAAGCCACATGCTGCTTTCTCATTTTATCACATTGTGAAGGTATGAATAAAGATGGTCTATTTATAGTCTTATGAGATTTAGACAGACAATAAGTAAGGCTTAACATTTGGAAAAAGATTCAATTGGGATAATCTTTAAAAGTGATTCATAATCCAAAAGGAAAAGTTAAGAAAATAATCTTAAGACATCAACTAAACATCAATACTATGAATATTTCTGAAAAACTGCACATATATCAAAACTAAAGAAGTGGGAATCCGAGTGAATGTGATGATGAATCATTTATATAGATAACAATGCTGTTTTTGTTTTTTCATTGCAAGAAGTAAAACTCCTTTAAGATCTGTACTCAAATTTCTTCTGTCTTCTACTTAGTAGGTTTTCTTATTGTTTTGATTTAAAATGTATTCAGGGGCACCTGGGTGGCTCAGTCGGTTAAGCATCTGACTCTTGATTTCTGCTTGATCATTATCTCACCCTGAGTAGGTCTGAGCCCAGCGTCGGGCTCTGCACTTACAACGCAGAGCCTGCTTGCGATTTTCTCTCTCCCATTCCCTTTCTGCTTCTCCCCTGCTCGCTGTCTCGCTCTCTCACTCTCTCAACATAAATAAATAAACATGAAAAAAATTAAAATGTATTCAAAGATGCTTTATTAACTTTTTTCTTAAACTTGCAAACTCTTGCGATACACTATTCAACATGTTATTGCCTCTTGATCAAGAGGAAAAACAAAACAAAAAACAAAACCATGTATATATATTGATAAATAGCACTTAAATGTATAAAATACTATGTAAATATGCATACTTATATCTATACGAAACAGTGAGAATATTAAGACATGGTCAGTAGAATCAGACTGTTGACATTGGGACACTGGCTCCCCTATTCACTAGATTAAGTAAGCTAGGGAAAGTTAACCTCCTTGCTTCAATTTAATTATTAATCTAATAAAATAGCTACATAGAACATTTTGTTTTTATACTATAGTATTTTAAAATTGGGAAAAGAAAGTGAATAGATGTTTCAATAAATTATCCTGTTGTCACTTAGACCTTTGCTATATATTCTTTTTTTTTAATTTTTTTTAATGTTTATTTCTGACAGAGAGACAGAGCATGAGTGGGGGAGGGGCAGAGAGGGAGGGAGACACAGAATCCGAAGCAGGCTCCAGGCTCCGAGCTGTCAGCACAGAGCCCGATGCTACGCTCGAACTCACAGACCGCGAGATCATGACCTGAGCCAATGGCGGACGCTCAACCGACTGAGTCATCCAGGCACCCCTTTGCTATATATTCTTAAACGTTAATCCTTTTAGGAATTCACATTAGTAATTGTAAGGAATTAGCTAAGCATTCAGGTTTAGACTTTAGTTGTCATATAGCATCATTTCTGAAAACTAGCGTTCTGCCTATTACTATCAACTGTTATTTTTGACATTTTCAGTAGTCAGTGATATTTGGATAGGGTTTCATGGTGACAGATGGCAGCTACCCTTGTGGTGAACATAGCATAACTATGGAGAAGTTGAATCACTGTGTTGTATAACTGAAACTAATGTAACGTTGTGTGTCAAGTATACTCAAAAAATTTTTTTAATAAAGTGTTTATTGCAATTGGGAGCTCCAAATCTCTCAATTTCATCATTCCTGAATGAAGGAAAACAGCGGCTACCAGTGTGATCCTTAAAGCCAAGTATAGTGTCTGCATAGAGACCATTTTACGGATTGCCTGACACACAAAAGGTGATCCATTAATGTTTGATAAATGCATTAATGAATAATGAAGTCACTGAATACAGATGGAATTACTAGGATTTTTAAATATGTTGCAAATGAAAGGATTCTGGGCAAGCTTCCAAAATTTAGTTGAATCTCTGTTCTGTACCTTTATTTTAAGATGAGTACATTCTGTTTAACCATCTAAATGAATTGATCCAAATGTTTCTTTGTGCTTCTTCTCAAGAATCAGAGGGCATAACTGAAGTAAAATTTTACCCCATTTGACGTTGATTCTCCATAGTTAACTATTTCCACTAAGGGCTGTGTCACACAGGACAGTTTCTGATTAACACTAGCCATAAGATATAATTAATATAGTAAAATATACAATTTCTAGTCTGAGGGCATTATACACGTGTATGTGTTTATAATAGTATGGTTCAGTGCAGAGGAGTCAAATCCATTGATTATATAAATTTATTAAATAATGGATTAAAAGACATTGCATTGTTATCCCTAAGTGGATTTTTTAAATGTAATAATTTCAAGTATGTCCCAGATTTGGTTGAGACTATGGCATGTTACTAAATTAATATTATCCCAGAATGCTCTTATTATGAGTCTGTTTATGTATTTTCCTATTTATCAATGCATTTCTGTTGCTGACATTTGTTTCCTAGGAATCAATATGTTTGTTAAGTCTTTCAGACCTAAGGGAGGCAAATAAAACCAGAATTTTCTTGTGAATTTTGATTTAGGGGCATACATTGGATTGGATTGTGCATGTAATATTATCTGGTCCTATTGAAGATGAGATACAGATTTACTCTAAAAGCAGCTAACAATGAAAGTAGATTCAATATATTTGTTTTAGAGTTTGTTTTGATTTAATAAGACCCTAATATTTGAATGTAAGAAGAGATACAAATATTTTGTCCCTTTTCCTGGGATATGTAGCTATAGGAACTTTAGCAGGATGGAAAAAGAAAATTATATAACAGGAATCAATAACCACAGATTCTCCTCTAGATCACGTTCTTATATAGTACAGTTTTTTCTCTTTCATCAATCAAAGTTAGTCTACTCTTCTGCCCAATGTCACAAGGGCACCATCAATCAAAACGGGATTTTTTTTGAGCAAGTGAATATCACAAATGACTACTCACCTGAGAAAACCTTTTATATAAACTATTAGAGACACAAAAGAGCCCATTGAATTTTTCTCTAACACAGGTGTTAAAGGACCAGGACTTCTGATACCTCTAAAAGGAGTGAAAGTGTTTTGTCACAAGATTTTGAGCCTCATTGATAGTTAGGCTTATGACTGTAAGGTCATGCTTTGAAGTACATTGAGATCAACCAAAGATGAGAAGTAGAACCATGTTTTGCTGTTTTTTTTTTTTTGTTTGTTTGTTTGTTAGTTTGTTTTTGGTAATTTAGATTAATTTCTTTCTATCTCTGGCATTCCTAAATCCTGATAAATTGTGCAACTTTATATACATATTTATATTCTCTTTGAAAGAACTTTTGGGGAACTAGTATTATTTCTGAATATATATAAACCTTGAGGTACACAGTGAAAAATGAAGGAATAACCAGGGATTTTGTTTACACTGGCTTCTTCTTTGTACAAATGTTAAAGTTATGACATGACATATATTTACCACCTAATGTATGGGCTTCACCATTTTAGGTACCACTGAGTCTTTGATGTTTTAGATGTTCCTTGAGGAAAATATCTAAATCAAACTTTATCAAAGCAAATTTTTGCCCCATATTCCTATGTTACTGAAGTCCCAGATCATTTTTGTTTCATCCAGTGAAGCTTCACATTAATGGATGATACTTTGTTTTATTTTGGGGGTGGGGTCAGAATTCTAATTTTGTGATATTCTTTTTCTGTGGTTGGTATGTATGTATGTATGTATTTTGCAATTTATCTATTTTTGAGAGAGAGAGTGAGCATGTGCATGAACAGGGGAGGGGGCAGAGAATGTGGAGAGAGGGAGAGAGAGAATCTGAAGCAGGCTCTCTGAAGCCTGACAGTGGGGCTCAATCCCACAACTGTGGGATCATGACCTGAGTGGAAATCAAGGGTAAGAGGGGTAACCGATTGAGCCACCTATGTGCCCCTCTGGGGGACTTTTAATTTCTACCTCTTGCATCCTTCTTTTTTTTATATATAATTTTTATTTTATTACTGGTCCTCTGAGAGATATCTCCTCTTCAAAGATATTTTACCCTCCTCATGAAACATTGCCTTCCAAGATTACCTCCTCTTGTCCCATTCACTTTGAAGTCTTTTTCTTTGGGTTGTTTAATTGACACATATCTACTCTGTCAGGTCTCAGACTAGTATTTGACATATAGGTTGAGACTCTCTTTTGAGGGTAATTATATCTGTGCTTTGCTTCTGCTAGAATTCCGCTGCCCCCTTCTCTGCACAGTCTCTCAGTGCAGAGAGCAATCTAGTTCTGCTGATTTTACGTGTTTCCTTCACATACGTATACAATGGCATTGTCCGCTTAGGTATATATTGAAGTTTACTGTTTTCTTTCTGATTATGATATAGACCTGAACATTTGCATTTCATAAGGTTTTTTGAAGATTAGGCAGTTTTATGTCATGGAAAACTGGAAATTGAAAGGAACATACTAAGTCATTGCCTTTAGACCCAGGAACATTGTAGAGATACAATGATTTTAATTAGTTAAATCA
Organism: Acinonyx jubatus; assembly: GCF_027475565.1. NCBI lineage: Eukaryota > Metazoa > Chordata > Mammalia > Carnivora > Felidae > Acinonyx > Acinonyx jubatus. Next base: position 40,178,442 of record NC_069391.1, read on the forward strand.
ATTTTTTAAGTTCTATAGAAGTACATCAATTAGAACACAAAGTTTAAAAGACTACATTAAAAGACAGGATTCTTCCTCTCTCCATCCCTCTTTTCTCCCTTTTCTTTCTTTTCTTGTTTAAGTTGTTAAGAAAAGGTTTTTAGTTAGGAGAATGTGGATGAAATTATAAAAATGGGATATAATAAAATCAAGACGTCTATCTCTGTATGTATCAGCTTCTTTATTAGTCAAATGTGAGGCAAGCAGTTTGTGTTTTAATTAATTATAGAGTATGCCTCTTGCAAGAGTTTTTGACTGAAAGCTCAGAAATAGTCTGTGAACCATAGATTTTTACTGATACAAACTCCCTCTTTTTTTTGTATTCTAAAGGCAGAGAAGACAAATCCTGTCATCACAGCAGCATTGCCAGAGTAACATTGATAAAATCCTCATATTTTGTGACTTCTCAGAAAGCAGTTTGCATTTTTCATACTCTGCCAAAGTGGTTCTTGGAGATTTTTAAGTAGCTTAAGCACATGTTTTCTGTTGTTATTTGTTTGTTTTTGTTTTTGTTGTTGTTGGGGGGGGGCGGTTAAAATAGGCTTCATTACTACAATGAATTGAATGTGAATTGTTTGGAATTTCAAAATAAAATAATCCCCAATGCCAGGTAAAGCTACCTTCAAAGGTACTAGGACAGGTTGTTGTAATAGCAGCAGTCATAGTCAACTTCACTGAACATTTTTTTTTCTTCCTGCTACTCTTAGTCTACCTACGAACAAGTGTAATGAGAAGACTGCTAAAGTATGTTTCTGGGGCAGTGGCAATGAAATTCTACTGTATAGGCATGGTTTACTTTTTTTTTTTTTTTACACTTATTTATTTTTGAGAGATGGAGACAGATAGCGTGAGCAGGGTAGGGGCAGAGAGAAAGGGAGACACAGAATCCGAAGCAGGCTCCAGGCTCCAAGCTGTCAGCACAGAGCCCGACGCGGGGCCTGAACCCATGAACCGTGATATCATGACCTGAGCTGAAGTCGGACTCTTAACTGACTGAGCCACCAGGCGCCCCGGCATGGTTTACTTTTATCTGGCAATGGGAACTGTTTCTTAATAAGCCTTTGAACATTTTTTGAAAAGACTATTTTTCCTCTCATTAAATTATCCTGGAACACTTGCAGGAAATCAATTAATCATATGTACAAGTGTTTATCTCTTGGTCTTAATTCTATTTTATTGATAGACACAAAGGACTGGTATTTTGATAGGAATTATGCTGAATTTGAAGCTAAATTGGGAAATTATTGCCATTTTTAAAATGCTGTCTTTCAATTCATGAAGACGGGGATCTCTCATTTATATAGATCTTATTTAATTTCTTTTAACAGTGCCTTACACTTTTTAATGTAAAAGTCATACACTTCTTTTTGTTAAATTTATTCCTAGGCATTTTATCCCATTTTATCCCTTATTCCTTTTCCATTTTATTCTGTACAAATGAGATTGCTCTATTTGTTTTTAGCTGATTATTACTAGTGCGTAGATATACAACTGTTTTATGTATTTATCTTGTATCTTACCTTGCTGTCCAACTCATTTCTCAACTCTGTTTTATTTAGTAGATTCCTTTTGATTTGATCATGTCCCTTCAAATAGACATAGTTATAATTTTTCCTTTTCAATATGAATGTCCTTTGTTTCTTTTTATTGCCTAAGTGTGTTGTCTAAAATCTTTAGCAGAATGTTAAATAGGTACGGCAAGAATGGGCATTCTTGTTTTGCTCCTCAATTTAGCGAGGGAAGCATTCGGTCTTTTCCATTAAGTATAATGTTAACCATAGGTTTCTCATAGATTCCTGATATTCAGTTGAGAGAGTTCCCTTATAGTCTTGGTTTGTTGAATGTTTTTATCATGAAAGGTGCTGGGCCTTTCTAAAATTATATTTTGTGTGTGTGAATTCAAGTTATTCAGTGGCCTGACATTTCAATCTGAAGTACTTCTTTAGTTTTTCTTTCAGGTAAGTTTACTCTGTTTTTATACAAGAGTGTCAAATTCTTTTTCTGCTTTTATATTTTTCTGTTTGTCTTTGGTTTTTGTCAATGGGACTATGATAGGCCTAGGTGTGGATAGTTTTTTCTGTGGGACTTTCACTATGTGTATGTTGGTATATATGCTTTATCATGCCGCACAGGTCTATGAGGCTCTGTTTATTTTTCTTTGTTAATTTTCTTCTACTTCTCAGATTGAAAAATACTGAACTAGAGGGCGCCTGGGTGGCTCAGTCGGTTAAGTGGCCGACTTCGGCTCAGGTCATGATCTCGCGGTCCGTGAGTTCGAGCCCCGCGTCAGGCTCTGTGCTGACAGCTCAGAGCCTGGAGCCTGTTTCGGATTCTGTGTCTCCCTCTCTCTGACCCTCCCCCGTTCATGCTCTGTCTCTCTCTGTCTCAAAAATAAATAAACGTTAAAAAAAATTAAAAAAGAAAAAAATACTGAGCTATCTTCATGCTTGCTATTTTTTTTTCTTCTGCCCAATTAAATCTACTGTTGAGCCACTCTAGTGGATATACCATCTGGTTATTGTATTTTCCACTGCAGAATCTAACATGGCTAATTTTTTTTAATAATTTTTCTCTCTTTAGTGGCATTGTTTTGTGAGAAGTTTTTGGCATTCCTTCTTAGACATGGTGTTCTTTAGTTCTTTGGACATGTTTAAAAAAGCTCATTTAAAGTTTTTTTTCCACTAAGTTCAAAATCTGAGCCTCCTCAGGGATATTTTACCTTTCTCACTGCCCCCTCCCCGCCATATACATACCATACTTTCTTGTTTCTTCTTCACATCTCATTTTGAACACTGGATATTCTAGGTAGCATAACAACTCTGGTGTCAGATTTTTCAACTCTTGAAGTTTTGTTGTTACTGTATTTTTTGGTCATTTTAAATATTTTGTGTGTGTGTGTGCGCATTGTTCTTGCTTGTTTATCAACTCTGTTGCACTAATTTTATAGATTCTGTATTCCCGGTAGTTTGTGGTCAATGAGTTGTTTATTAGCTAGTTGTTGTTCTTAAGTTCTTGTTTTCCCTTTTAAACCTGGCTTCTTGTGGGGCACACCCAAGTCAGTATACTTTAGTGTTCAGCCAATGATTAGTCAGAATATTTCCTTAATTACCATGTCTATAGGTTTTCTACCCTTTGTAAAGTGATCTGTGTGAGAAGAGCACCTTCACATTTCAAGCACTTTTTTTTTAAATTTTTTTTTAACGTTTATTTATTTTTGAGACAGAGAGAGACAGAGCGGTGGAGGGGCAGAGAGAGAGGGAGACACAGAATCGGAAGCAGGCTCCAGGCTCTGAGCCATCAGCCCAGAGCCCGACGCAGGGCTTGAACTCACGGACCGCGAGATCGTGACCTGAGCTGAAGTTGGAGGCTCAACCGACTGAGCCACCCAGGCGCCCCCATTTCAAGCACTTTATGACAGTCTTAACTTTCACTACTTGTGTAGTGTCTCAAGGTCAGCCTTTCCTTTTTCATGGTTTTTGGTTTTTTGTTTTGTTTTCTGGTAATACACACAGCCTTGCACATATAAGAAACCTTTTAGATCATCAGGTATGTGTTGGATCTTTCTAAAGTTCCCTGTTGTCATCTAGCTCTCCAGAATTTCCTTTACATTCTGGCCAAACTACTCCAATTGAAAGCACAGCTGCAGGCAGCTGAGATGTTGGCAGCAATTTTATTTTTTTCAGTAATGTTCTAGAAGTTGGCTCACCTTACCTTGCTGGTCTGAATTCTGTGTCAAATGAAATAGGCACTACACCCTGAGGAAAAGATTTTCCAGGAATCCGAGTGTAGACAAAGTGTAGAGTATTTCCTGGGGATGGTGCTTTTAAAGGAACTCCAAAAGAGGTCAGTCATCTTCTTTGGCTAGAAGCCGTTGGCTTTTCTCTGCTCCCGCACCACTGCTATGGGAGAGTGGGTGGGTGGGAATAGTTCCAAGTTAAAATGTCACAGACCCCACTGTCTTACCAAGATTAGTGTTTTCTCTGGGATAACTGAGGTTTAGTTCATTTTGTAGCATTGGTTAGTTTCCAGAGTTCTAAAAAGGTACATTTTAGATCTTTTGTCTACATTTGTGTTAACTTTGAGGGAGAACAAGTTTATAAGTATACTTATTTGGCAATTCTGGAAGTCACTTGCAGCCCTACTTTTTTAATGGCACCTACTATGTCACCAAGTCCTAGCTCCTTTCATTAAGTCTCTGTATCTAATGGGATCCAAATGACACAAAACATGCTTTTGTCTTGGTGGCCAGGAAACTCCTCTGCCTCAACTGAGGCCAGGGTGATCATCATGCTGTCTCCTGATGAGCGGATCAACACATTTCCTAAAGGGGTTCATTTTCTCAGTCACTTTAGTCTGGTCTTTTTTATACCAGTATTGATCAGGATGGACAAGTTTATGCTGTGTCAACATCTTAAAACTTAATGTAATAACTATTTATTTTTTTACTTACACTATTATTCATTTAGGTTGATGTGGAGGTATTCTGTTCCATATAGACACTCGGGCCCAGTGTGACAGAAACTCCTTCATGATGTAGCTGTACCAGCTGGAACCTGCAGGATCCACTGGCTGCTGGTTAAGTGTTGCAAAATCAAGTTTAAGCCATTTCCTCTGAGTCTCCTCTGTGCATGGTCTACCACTTGCTTTTGAATGGGGGCATGCTCGTTATCTGTTATTTTATTGTTAATCTGCTGGTGCCTAAACTGGAATGAAAGAAAGAAAATCTCATTTTACTTTCCTTCTACAGACAGAAGAACATTTTATAGTTACAATATTTTCTCAAATGCCTTTTCAGAAACTGTCTTCACAACTGCCAGCAAGAATTGGCATGCTAGCCAACCCTAGTCGAGGAATGAGAGCAGCACTATTTCTTTTCATCTTTTTCTTCCAAACTGGTTCAGAGAATGAGAAGTTGCACTGATAGAATCTGACAGTCTGTCTGGCGGCATCTACCTAAACAAGAAATGGTTTTCAAACATTATTAGCAATAACTTTTGCGTTGCTTTTCTAAAATTAATGTAGAGCCTTAGATAGGTCACTCTGTCCAATATAGAGCATTTAATTCAGAAAGACTATCCTGGCTAAACAAGCTTGCTTGGTTACAATACATATGGGGCCTCTATCATCGATCATTCAATGATGCAGTAAACAGAGAGGTCTTGTGTTTCTACTACATGCTAAGGACTGAGCTACAACCTTAGAATATAATGAAATGTACACACATTATTCTCATGGAATGTTTAGTCTATTACAAATAATATTAGAAAATAAGTATATCACCTTAATCAGTAATGCAGTAATTATGTATTTAATACATTGAACATTTATTAGATGCCAGCTTGTGAAATTTCAAAAGCAAATGTGGCATCGTCTCTGTCCTTAAGTTTTAAAAATTATGAAAATCTCATTGATTTATTCATTTCCATTTACAACAAACAAAATCATATCAGGATTTAAATATGCCACCCAAAATTCCTAATATAACTCTATACAGTTTCTGTTAATGTCCAGAAATTGTACTTCAGTTTCCTCTTCTATAGAGGGAACAGAATTTATTAATGGGAGAATATTGATTTTATTGACCCTCTCTCCAACAAAACAGCATTTAACTAGAGGAAATTAGAAAAATATCATTTAGAGATGATAAAATTTTTCCTAAGTGCATATAGAAAATGAAGAAGTGTTTAAGAGAATCTACTAAATCTTGTTGAGGACAGAGAGTCTGTGGCCTTTGAGCCCTCACCTACTCTCTTTGTCACCTCCTAGCCTGGTCTTATGGAAACTCTAGTTTGGATGGGTATGGTCAAGAGTATCAAGTTAGACTTAACAAATGAGATAATCACTTAACAAATGAGATAAACACATAGCTTCTTACTCAGATACCTCAGAGTCAAAATGTTGAAAGGCAAACATGAAGAGAAAATTTTGAAAGTATTATGAGAAAACCAACTCTTCACTTATAAGGAACCCCAATAAGATCAACACCTGATTTATCATCAGAAAATAATGTGACAAGAGGACAATGGGATGATGTATTTAAAATATTGAAAATTTTAAAAAGCCAATATATTTATTCACAAAAATTTAATATCAATTATCATAGAATAACACACTTCAAAATACTAGTCTATTGCCAAATGAAATCTACATTTCCCAACTAAATGTTCTCCATACCACAGAGAAAAGAAGGCAATGTAGAGTAGTGGAAAGAACATAGTATTTACACTTAAAGGAAACTAAATTTGAATGAATTTATTTCATTTCTTAGCTTTAATGTGGTGGGGAAAAGTTATATTCTCCATATCTCTAAAATAGGAATGAATATACCTATATCACAAGGTCGTGATGAGAATTGACTATTGTGATGGATGTGTGGTGCCTAGCACAGGGTGGATGCCCAGTGAATGTTCTAGTAAACTATCCTTCTTAATAGATGATGTGCATTGTACTAAGAACTTTGTATAAGTTTATCTCAATTATTTTACCTAAAAGCATTGGATGTATATTGATATTTATACTTTAAAGTAAATAAAAACTCATCCAATATTTTATATTTATAAGACATTTATTATAAGGCTCCATATGCTTCTAAGTGCTGAGTTGTAAGAATTTGGTTGCTTTGTTCACTGCTGATTTCCCCCTGGTGGTTGATAACCATAAGTATTTCTTGAGTGAATAAATGAAAATCTTAATCTCAGTTCAGATATAACACTGAGTCATGGTGAAACAGAGGAAATTGCTAAAAATTTTAATAATAAACCATAAGCCCTTTTCTTATTAACAGAAAATCTCTGGAGGTTTCATGTATTCTTTTTAAATTTTGGCATAATGTTCCAGTCAATATTCCAAAGAGTTAGTCTTTCTATAGTCCAGGAGAAAACAAAATCTAGCTATTCTGAATTTTTACCTGGCTTTACCTGAAGAATAGTTTGATTTTTGACCACCATATATTTACTGCATAAACTCCCCCCAAAATCTCACAAACCTCAACATGTCAACAACGTGATACCCACCAATTAAGAATGTGTATGTAAGATATATAATGGTATGTAAGCAATTATTAATTAAAATTGGACATTTCCCATTGGCTCACACTGGTATCATTCCCTGTCCTTGCTCCCACAGATGGTCTGAAGCTCAGCACATCACACATTAGTCCATAAAATTCTTCAGGGAAACTATATCAAATTTTGTCTGATTAATGTAGTGTCCACACTCAGGGAATTTCCACAAATGCTCTATTGCCAATTCTTGATTACAATACAGTGAGATGGTGTTTTGAAGTATTCTGAGTATTTCTTTATTCCATCATGTTTAAGGAAGCCCTAAAATGTGGAAATAAAGCAGGGCAACTGGGTGGCTCAGTCGATTGAGCATCCACCTTCGGCTCCGGTCATGATCTCAAGGTTGTGAGTTCGAGCCCTGCATCAGGCTCTTTGCAATGAACATGTAGCCTGCTTCAGATCCTCTGTCCTCCTCTCTATCAGACCCTTCCCTGCTTGGGTTCTCTCTCTCTCAAATAAATGAACATTAAAAAAAAAATTAAATGTGGGAATAAAGCAAATGCTCTGTGGTAATTGACACCTAAAAATAAAGCCACTGGAATCCTATATCATGACTCAGCAACAGAGTATAAATCAGTACATGTGGTAATGGGCAGTTAAAAAAAATAGCCACTGGAATCCTATATCATGACTGACAGCAACAAAGTGTAAATCCATACACATTGACCATGACTTAGATCTAAGTTCTCACAGTGACTTCAAGCTTCTTCTAGAATATCCACTATCTTTTATTACTGGGCACCCAGAAATGCTATTCTCTGTCTTCTCTGTAGTTAGATGAGACCATAAGTCTGTGTTCCCACTAATGAAATAGAATTATGTGTGACATTCCCAGACCAAGACTTCATGAAGCTAGTGTGCCCACTCTGTATTTTCTTCTTGCCTGGTGGCATTGTGGGAATAGGAGAGTTATTAATGTCACTTTAGCTTTTTTGTAGCAGCCAAGCTGACCCCCAATCAGATCTACTACTAATGGATACATGGTTGAGCATAAAATGTCTAGTATGTTTGACCCGTTGCATACTTTGGAATCTCTTTGTGTCTGATGTTTTTTCAATACAAACAAGGTGTGTATTCATAAGCAAGGCATTGATTAATACAAGCCCACTTTAACAATTGCAGTTAAAGGAATTTTATTGATCTATGGATTTGTAAGGTTTTTCATTGTATAGTAGTTACAGGCCTACTTTGTGTTAAGATTAGCATCAGTATTACGGATAAAATAATAAAAATAAAAAATAACTCTTGGTCCTAGCTGTCTGAAGATTTTATTATTTCATTCCCAGAATGAACCAATTCCTTCTAGTGACAACTCTACATTATGGAACAGTGAGCATGAATTTAAGTACACTGTCTCTGTTGCAGATATTTTTTGCAGAGTCTATAGTAAACCTGTGGAGTACTTTGGAAAGATATATATTGATAGTTTCAAAGCGTTTATGTCTTCAATGTCTAATAAAGTAAGCACTCTTTCAGGGGCCTTGGTTGGTTTAGCTCTTGTTTTAAAACTATGTCCAAAATAACCAATGTTAATATTGTGAGAATTATGAATTATACTAACTCCAGTAAAGTTGGACAACTATATGATGATGCTTCAGTGTGTGTGTGTGTGTGTGTGTGTGTGTGTGTGTGTGTGTGTGTGTGTGTTTGAAAGTGATCTAACAAAAGAAAAATGTCCAAACTTAGTTTGGGGATGCATGATACATGATAAACTTCTATAATTTCAATTAACAGTAGAGTATTTATTGTATTATTTATGTTGGCAAAGTGAAATATTGCAAATTGGCTTTATTTCTGGTCTTTATTTAACCAGTCTGGAAAACGGGTGGAAATATATTGGGTGACAAATGGAAGAAAACCCAGACTTAAACTTTGAGCTGTATGAACAAGTAACATTCTATGTAAATATTTTATTTAAAGACAGAAAATAATATAATAGACTGAAAATTCCACATAGAATGAAATGTTTAACAACAGCATTTTTCATACACTTCTAGTTTGAGTGTAAATGATGAAACTACTTTGGAACTCTGTTTGTCAATTTCTTATATGTTTTAACATACAGTTACTCTAACTCTACATTTCTACTCCTAAGTATATATCTAAGAAGGATGATTAAGTCCATAAAACATTTTATACAAGACTGTCTACAACAGTTTTATTCTTCATACCCAAACCAAGAAAAATTCCAAATGTGTTTGAATGGGAGAATAAGCAAATTATGATGTATTAATGCAATGTAGTGCTACATTGTAATAATAATGAGCAGACTAGACAGGTCAATGCAAATATGTTTCAAAAATGTGTTGAATGGAATAAACTAAAAATAAAGGAATTCAAAGTAGGATTGGATTCATTGACGTGTAGCTTGGGAACTGAAGAAATTAATTCATATTAATATGGCTAGAACGAACTCTCAGGAGATCGTTAACTGGGAAAAGGCATGAGAAAACTGCTCATAGGCACAAAAATACCCATTATCTTGACTTGGTTAGTGGTCACCTAGGTATGTTAATATGAACAAAGTAATTTAAAAAATAAATAATAATTAAAATACTTTTGGAAACATGGTATCACATCTTCAGTTGAAATGTCTGGGTCTCAGATGATGCATTTTGTCACTCAATATACATTAAATATTTATTAAGGATTTACTATGTATCAACCACTTGGCTCAATGGTGGGAATTTTAAAGTGAATAAGGTATTGATTCTGTCTTCAAGAATCTCCTAGTCTGTGAAGAAAAGGAATAAAATAATTCATAACAAATCATTGATTCCTTATTAACAGTATTTGATTGCATGTGGTACATCCCATGTAAAATGTGTGACTATGATGATGGCACAATGGAAAAATTGAGGCATATGGAACAGGTTTCATCTTCACTGTTACATAATGCACTTAATTATCACGAAAATAGCATCCTCCCAAAGCACAAATGTGGGAAAGCTGTGTGGCTAACCGATCCTGTGTGTATTAGCTCTGTTTCCTTAGTTAAAACCAGTAGTCTCAAAATGAACCCCATTTCTTTCTAACAGCAGCCACCAGGAAAAATGGATTGCTCTAGAATGGCAATTAGTGAAAATGCTTCTGTAGACCCTAGATCTCAAATTCTTCATTGGAAATGTTAAGATGACTTATCGGGGGAAAAATCCCTAACCAAATTTAGAACGTGAGGATTTAATAGAAACTTACAATGAAAGTATCTAAAACTAAATGACATAACATATACATGGAGAAGATTTCCATTCTGGCCTCCGAAGGAAAAGCCTTCTTTCTTGCCATTCTACTCCTTTCTAGTCTAGAACACAAGGCCCATCTTCAATACTCTTTTGGCCAGCCCTCTGCTAACAGCCCTCAGATAGTCTATTCCACTTATTTCTTTTAGTGGACTCCTCCCAGACCTTTTGTTTTCATTGCAGGTGTTTGCAATTCCAGCACTCTGCATTTTCAGCTGCAATGAGAAAGGGCTGGATACAAGGAGGGCCCTTTCATGGGTCCTTCCCAACTGACTCATGGTTAATGTGTAATATTTCAAATTCCTTTTTCAAAGAGTAGTTTGAGTGTTGTAGTGTTCTGAAATAAAATGAGAACACATCGTTTATGCAAACTATAACCTCTCTGTCTTTAATTGCAACATCAATAACTTCAGTGAAAAATAAATAATTGAGCTAAGAGCTCTGGCAGAATAAGGGTTAGGCTTATTTTGAAATTTCTTTCTTAAAAGACCAAAGCATTAAACTGCATGGTTATAAACTCACAGCTCAAATAAAAAACCAAGTCACGCAAGGCAAATACTATTCCTGTAAAAAAAGTCATATAAGTAGAGAAAAGCTGAATCAAGTGCAAAGCTTGGCAAATATGTAAATATGCTAACAAAAGCTATTTTCTTACCAAAGCCAGATTGATGCTCCCTGTAGTTAAAAAACAAACTATATTACCACCTAGAAATCTCAAGCTTTATAAAAATGTATGGGTACAGAAAAAATGATCTAAGCAATGGCGCATGATGTAATATATGCTGAATTTTACCTAGTAATGAAAATTGAAAAATGTAAAACCAAAAAACAGTGGCTTTCAAAGAATTTTTAGAAACAGCACTGAGTAGGTTCTATTTGTATTACCATTGACAAGTGAGCCGCAAACAGATTCTGCACAGACCCCTGCTCCTTCACCCACTGTAAACTTTTCAGTGGCATACACATCGCTACTGGCCAAGAAACAATCCACTTAAAGGCATCCATGAATGACGGGGACTGTGTATAAAGGCGGAGAAATAACTGTTACTTAATCTGTCAAATTGTTCTTTCAGAAGAAGTTATGTTTAGCACATTACCCTGGGAGCTGGGCTGGGGAACTTGATCTCAACAGGAAGTTGCCCCACTGTGTCTTCAGCACCTCATTGTGGGCCAACAGTGGGAGTTTTGTTTTACCTCTTTCTTAATGAGAAAGCACCTCATGAATTTTCATCGACTATCCACATAGGCAGGCTGCTCTCTTGGCGGGGGGTGAGAGGGTAGCGTCATTTTAATAGGTATGGATGCATGCCCAGGAGGATTTGCTTGAGGTTTTGGGGATCTTTGTTGTCCCATTTGTTACCTGCTTCTCTAGAAGTGAAGAAAGTTGTCCCAGTATTTTTGCAAGGTCTTTTCTTCAATGCAAAAGAAAAAGCAAGGAATATTTCACTAGGGTGGAATTGATTCTAGACGTTTGAGTGCTTTCTTTAAAAATAAATACCTTCTTATCCTGGCGAAATCTTCAGTCATTTGGCAGCATGGGATAAAATGGGAGACTGTGTGAATAAAAGTGAGGTCTCCAGAAAGCCTGTAGTCTTTTCCAACCTATTCTTCCCAAAGTGCTTCCTTTTATTCTAGCAATCTCAGAGAAAGACTGGAAGTGCCCATTTGACCTTTTTTTCAAATAAACATACAACGTATTATAACTCTTATAAATATAAAAAGCAAAGTTTGTGTCCATGCCAAGAACCCTCTCATTGTAGTACAAATTAACACTGAAGCAAAAGCTTTCACCTGGTTATCATGTCTATTCCACTTATTCTCTTGTCTCCAGAGCCTTTCTTTTTTCTCTTCCTTCACCTCATTGCCAAAAGATTTTTACTTCTGAAGAAAACATAAATTTATATTGCAGAACTGAAACACTGCTGTATTGCAGATTGTCGTTTAGTCATGGTAGACCAAGGCTCTTATAATATGTTCATAAAACAGAACATCAAATAGTTACATTGCCTACAGGCAGTTTAGTGGAAATTATAGATTCTTCTATTTACTATAAGGACTGCTTATATTTCTTCAGTATCCCTTATATGAGCACTTATTCTTTTAATTTCTCTCCTTGGTTTTAGATGTTTTCACCTTGAAGAAAGGAGTTTCCTACAAATCCATATTTGTTTTCTGCTGTACTTGATAAATCACAACAGTATTTTATATAGTTTTAAAATTAAACATGAATAATCACTCTTAATTATAAAGATGTATGCTGATGTTCTAAATCTCTCCTTGTTTTTAATTATGCAGTTATTCCAAATAGAAAGGTTATTTTCATGGAAGGTTGCCAGATGTTTCACTGGCTTCTATATACTGAATTTTGATATAGTAGGAGAGGGGCACTTGGGTAGCTCAGTCGGTTAAAGCATCTGACTTCGGCCCAGGTCATGATTTCACATCATGAGTTCGAGCCCTGCTTCGGGCTCTGTGCTGACAGCTCAGAGTCTGGAGCCTGCTTTGAATTCTGTGTCTTCCTCTCTCTCTGCCCCTTCCCTGCTCACTCTCTGTCTCTGTCTCTCTCTCTCTCCAAAATAAACATTAAAAAATAGATATAGTAGGAGAATATATTTGGCGATAGTTTCAAATTAATGGTGAATAAATATCATACGTTAAATAGGGACAGTACCAGGCTTACAGAGTTGATGAGTATTCTTTTTGATAAGAAATTTCCCCTTCAGGGGAAAAGTCATTATATAACATTTACTTTCTGATGAAACACCAATCAACACTTAAATCTATAACTTAAGTCATTGATTTCATTAAAGCACTCATACTTTCTTTTATTTAAGTGTCCATTTTAGCATGAATTGATGTGTATCCCTTTTTTTTCGGGATGAGCAGAGAGTTTATTACTTCTTTATTACTTCCAGCGTTATATACTAAAGTTCATCCTTAGCAACAATTATTTGTTATTGGCCTTACCAATCCACTTTCCATCCGTAAGTAAGTTTACCCCTGCATTCTTTTTCTTCTCTTTCCAGCATGTAGTCAGTAGTCTATCTTTATAAGCACTCTTTTCCAAAAACTGTTAGCTCCCTCCCTCTGTTTTTCCATTTTCCAAATTAGCAACACAGCCATCTCTTTTCTCTGTGTTCAATCATGCAGCTGAGTACTGATGTTGACAATTCCACAGCTCCAGAAAGTGATGTTTAGGTTCAGAGCCACAAATGTTATGGAAATCAAATAGGCAAGCAAAACTGCGTCAGTAAGATGACTCTCCTAATTTTAAAGGAGATTGTTTAACATCTTTTCTTATATCTAAATCTCATATCAACCTTTACTTGCAGCCAGTTTTAGCTTTACAGTTTTACTTACAATACAGTCACCAGGTTTAGACTCCCTGGTCTTTCAATCAGCAATTCCAAGCTTTCCAAGTGCAATTCCATGCTTTCCAAGTGCAATTCCATGTTAACTTGACTAAAACACTGGTCTTTTTTATTAGTTGAGCTTCTCCTGAGTCTTACCGTGTTTCCCTTTCCACCTGGCGCATTTGGATACCACCAGTTTGCCAGGCACCTTGAATTCAAAGACGAGTCAAACACAGTAATTGAAGGGTTGCTAGTGTCAGAATGGTACTATGAGCAGTGCAACAGAAAAGGCAATAGAATGCTTGTTTAATTAATTAATTGATGACCCCCCCCCCAAGATTAATGAAGGCAGGCATAGTGAGCATTTGTAAGGCTGTGGCAGAGATGTGATTTTGTTGTTTTAGCATGAATCATTGATTAGATAATCTGTTTAACAGATTACTTATTAGCCTCTATTCATTGTTAACAGAAACAAGGAAGACTTTAATCAATGATACAGTTGATGGAAATTTTTGACATTATTTTGGCTTGATGAGGAGCTATGCAAATGATAAAACCAATAAAACCAAGAGCTCTCTATTTTTCATCACTTAAGAATTTACTTGATGCCAGTCACTATGTAAGTGTTTTTGAAGTATTATATTATTAGATCTTTACTTCACTTTGAGGTAGATGCTCTTATTAAAATTCACTATCACACCGCCATTTTATAGATGAATAGTTGATGGTTAGAGGCAGTATGTAACTCACCCAGGATCATTCTGCTGGTGAGAATACATCCAGGACCTTTGAATCCAGCATCCAAATTATTAATCATCTCTTCCTTACCTAATACTAAAATTTGAAAGTTCTACTCAGTCACATGGAGAAAGAACTTTATACTCTTATGTAGCTTAGAAAAGACCTACATTCAGATTAGATAGTAATGAGTACTGTCTAATAATTACACTTTTTTTATGTCAACAATTGTGATATTCTCTCTTAATATAACCAGTGAAAGTTAATGTCTGAAACACTATTGTGTTCTAAATAATCTACTATCTTAAGACAAAGAGTCCTAAATGTAAATATCCACATATAGTGTTATCACATTGAATTTGTTTCATTTTAATCTATTTCATTTATCTTTTAAATACCTAGGGATCTATGTCTCAGTCAATACTCTGATCTTTTCAAATTAAATTATCCTCCTTTAGGGAGATAGCCTGATAAAAGTGATTTAAGTAGCTCAAACGATTTGGGTTCATTTCCCTTTCCTAGTTTGAATCCTATTAAAATAGTTGGCTTTTTCATTTTTAAATTGAATTACTGATACCTGTAGACATTGCTCTGAATGACTAAGGACTTAAATTAGAAAAATAGACCCTAGATATTTAGGTAGTTACTTTTTTTTTAACCTATTATTTTTTTTTCCTGAAAGATGCTAGTGATTCTGTATGCTTTTTTTCTTTATTTCAGTACATTTGCTTTGCAGTTCATAAAACCATGTTTCTGAAGATAATATAAATAAAATATTGTAGGGGCACCTGGGTGGTTCAGTGAGTTAAGCATCCACCTTCAGCTCATGTCATGGTCTCACGGCTGTTGAGTTTGAGACCCACATTGGGCTCTGAGCTGACAGTGCAGAGCCTGCTTTGGATCCTTTGCCTCTCTCTCTGCCCCTCCTCAGTGCTTGCATGCTCTCTCTCTCTCCCAAAAATAAATAAACGTTAAAAATAGAATAAGACAAAAACATAAAAGAAAATACTGCAAATTAAATGTTATTTTAAGCTTACCAAATTGGTGTTCTAAGTTTACCAAACTGTGTTTCACATTTGAAGTTGTCTTGAGATGAATTCTCTTCAGAAGCAGAAAATCTCTTTTGATAACCATCCTCATCAGTAAATATACGTTGTAAGTTGTGACATCTGGTTTAGTTAGTTGAGACTAAACCAGTCTGATACCAGTTAGTATCAGATGGATTTTGACTCTCCCTGAATATTAGATTTACTAGGCAATAGTTCATCTCACTTGTACTTATAAATAGAGCAGGTTCATATTTTTAAGAGTATGACCTCCTGGGGCGACCTTCAGAGTCTACAATATAAAAGGAGAAGACAATGTAACTAATTAAATCAAATGGCAAAATAGTAACAGACACAGATTTTTCTCTTTAACCATAAGTTATTAAAAATTTAATTTTTTAATTTAAAAATATTAGAGAAATAATATTGAAACATTGTTTTATTATGAGGTAGGATGTAGTTAAATGAAAATAACTCCTACCCAGGTATAGCTTGCTAAAAGCTTTGCTCCCATGTATCTTACTTCTGCTGTTTAATACTGACAATCAAGAAAGAATCATCATATGTTAATTTGAAACGAAATCAGAAAGACATGCAGAAAGTATATATGGGCACAACGAAAACCTAGGGAATGAATTGAATTTTAAGGGCTAACATTAAATATGTCAAAGTTTATGCTAGTTTTGTTCAAATATTCTCATATTTTTCTTTATATAAGTATAGGTAAATAGTTTGATTTTTTAATGTTTATTTTTTTAATTAATTTTGAGAAAGAGAGAGAGAGACAGGGACAGAGAGGGAGAGAGAATCTCAAGCAGACTTCACACTGTCAGTGTAGACCCAGATGTGGGGCTTGATCCCACAATTGTGAGATCATGACTGGAGCCGAAATCAAGAGTAGGACGCTCAACTGACTGAGCACCCAGGCGGCCCGATAGATAATTTGTTTTCATTGGAACTTGTAGAGTTATATTCATTTACTAATTCACTCCCCAAGAAGTGAGTTCTACAGTGGACCATTGAACTCTGAACATATTGACTGAAATGTCCCAAATTCTTTCTTATTTCAAAAGTTAACTGTAAAGGAATATCAGTGCAACTATAATATTATTTCTTATTTAAGTTGTGAAGAATATGTGTTAGAGCAAACACAAATCCCTACCAAATTATACTGAGATATATTCAGTTAATGAGACTAACAGCTTGTTTCTTAAAATACAACAGTATTTTTGAATTTTTGAACTAAAGATATGAATGACTGTAAACTCACACACACACATCTAATATAAATACCTGTTTGTGAATACTTAATGTTTGGAATTATATGGTTTCTACTGAATTTGACTACAGTCTCACTTAAATTTTGTAGTTGGTTGAGAAATTTTGTTTAAAATAAATTATTTCTGATGCAAGAAATTTCATTTTCAAGATGACTATATTTATGTTCTTTTATATGGTCTCTGAAGTCTCTAAGCAAGAGTTTTTAGCTTTTTTGGACCAAAACTGTGAATGCTCAAATCTATACCTTTTTTTTTTCTCCTCTGTATAGTCTAGTGAATGGACAACACAAGAAGTGGTAATTATATCCCCATCCTGAAAGAGACATGCTGAGTTATCAGTTCAGTTGGTAGTGTATCGAGTTAATCTAAATGGTTAGTAATTTTTAATTTATTTTAATTTATTTTATTTTATTTTTTATTTTAGAGAGAAAGAGTACAAGTAGGGGAGAGGGACAGAAGGACACAGAGAGAGAATCTTAATCCACACACAGCATGATAACCCACATGGGGCTTGATCCCATGATCCTGGGATCATGAACAGAGCCAAAATTAAGAGTTGGACATTCAACCAACTGAGCTACCCAGACATCCCTAAATCCTTAGTAATTTTTGAATGAGTTTGTAAACTGGCTTTTGTAAAGAATACAAAATAAATAATTGAGCTAAACCGTGCCCAACCTAGAAATAAATATTACAATGTTCATTAAATAATTATTTTACCCAAAGTTGATCATACACATCCCTCTTACCCATCCCTCTTAGTCCTGTTGAGTTTACTTTCTAACATTTGTTGAATCTTTCTCTTCCTCCTATATCCACTCTTACTGCTTTAGTTTATTATGCTGTCACAAATGTCCCTGTGTCCCTGCTTGTTGTATTTTGTCCTGATTTATTTCTCTAAATTTATAATCTTTTTTCTTCTATTTCATTTTGATTCCATTTTCTATTTTGTTATCAGAACAGTATTTTAAAAACACAATTGTTCATTCTTTTTGAGAGGGGGGATACAAAACAAAACAAGAACAAAACTTGCCCTGGTTTAACAGTTCATTTACAATTGGTCTCTTGTTAACATGTTTTTAGCTCCTGCATTGCTCATACATTACCTGCACAAGGCAATACTCAATTATTTGATATTTCCCAAATATACATCCACATACTTTAATGCTTTTCTATAATTTGCCTCTTTTCCAGAAAAGTCCTTTCCTTTCACATAGTTAACGTTCTTTGAGGCACTGCTTAACATACAGTTCTCTGGAAACATTCTCTGAGCTCCAGCAACCCTTCAGCATACCTCTCAATATCAGTACCTCTTGAGTATTGATTGTGTTGTCATAAATGGGTCTTTGGAGTCTTCACTTCTGTACCACCAACAAAGTACACAGCATCAGACAGGTCATAAGAATCCAAAAATATTTGTAGAATGTAAGATTTTAAAAATTGTATGTTTTACCTGTATGCTTTAGCGTGAGCTCATTGAGAATTAGCATCAGGTTTAATTCACCATTATCAACAATTGAGAAAGTATTGTTCTTTTTCTTCAATTTAAGCCCTATATAATTTTATGAATCAGAAGTAAAAACATTCCATTTTCCCAATTTTCCCAGCTTTGCTCATACTCCTTAACTCATAACCCAGTCTTCACCAGAAATAGTTTGTTAATAGTTGCCATAACTTTCTGATGTCTTCTCTGCCTATTCAAACAAATGTTTGTAAGCATACACAAACAGTAAGACATTTTTAATTTAAAAATAAATTTTATTATATTATAATTATTATATATATGTGTGTGCATATATAGATAAGTATATATGTATATGTACATGTGATTATGTATCTATATATCTGAAACTTGTCATTTTTCATTTTTATTATTTTATATAATAATACTAGGCGCATTTTTCCATGCCATCCTATACAGATCAACCTCATATTTTTAGTGGTTTTTTAGTATTATATTATTTGGAAATGCCTTACTGCAGTTGTTCTGAGTGATAGTGAAAATAAATAGCTTTTTCAGTCATTTCTTCAAGATTGTTGAAGTGAGAAGTTTTACTTGAAAGTTATTTTTACATGATATTTTAATATCAGATAATACCACTTGGCTCCCTGAAAGTTTAAATTATGATTCTTTCATATTTTCCTCATATTTTTCTCATATTTTTCTCTCCACCTCTGTTTATCATAGTGTTTATATTTATATTTCACTTGTAGCCACAATTTCTCTGGTATTCAGTTATTTTTTTATTATTTGATATTTAGCCAACAATTCTTTGTTTTTCCTTTAAAAAAATACTTCTAGGCTTAATTTCATCACTAAATACATCAGACAAGAACATTCTGTGAATATATTCAAGTTTGAAAATATCCTCCCATTACAAAAACCCTGTCCAAACATACTACAATATTTTCAGGTCATACTTTTTATCCTCTGGAACTTACAGACATGACTTAATTGCTTTGGGGCTTTGAACACTGCTTAAGGGAAGTCAGGGGCCAACCTCATAGGTAAGTTGTTTGACAACCTGGAAAACTGAAAAATCTTTTCTTTATTTGACAGTATATTCCCCAGAAGGACATATACCATGAAGCTAATAAAAATTAAGCTTCAAGATAACTCACTAACCGTGTATTCACATAGGTCCTATATTTGTGAAAAAAAAAATTGGGAAAGTAAGATACTTGACTTTCAATCAGTTGAGACTTGGTGTCTTACTCTACTCTTTCCCTTTGTTGGATAAAGTAAGGTGGTGTAGCCTTATTAAGCATTTTGGGAATTGGGTTAAGTAAAAATTTAGTTTGCTTTAGTTTTAATGATATTTTTATGTGATGCACAGTCAATTTTTGTGTATAGTTAATTTATTGACAGCTGTCCTGGTGTCACAGTTACTTCCAGGAATAACCCTACCTCTCACTCTAATGACTGACCAGGCATCAAGTCATTAAAATACAGACACATTGATAACAGTACAATATGAGTGTGTTCCGTAGCATCTAGTGACCAAATTATGTAGGTAGGAAAAAGGCAGTTTGAAAAGTATGAAAAAAGAAGCTACACTGTGAAAAACTCTTCTGAGTGTTGGGGGGAGGGTCTGCAAAAATCACCAAGAGTCCTAATAAATACATGACATTATAAATGACATGTTGAGAAGCTGAAATAAATTATTTATTTCCAGTTCTCTATATTGAATAGTAACCTATACTAAAGGAAATTATAACCATTATGTTCTTTTTAGAAAAAAAGTGGCAATATTGTTATTCTATGAAAGATAATAAAATTAATGCTATCTATAAGTGTAGGGGAGAAAAGTATTGTAATGGTATATCAAGAACTTAATGGAACTGCTATTTTGTTTTTGGATTTTGTGGTATTAGTCAAAAGATTTCAAATTTATAACTTTTCTTAGTCTGAATGTTTATACATAATTTTTTATTCGAATTTTTGTGGTCTTCCTCTTAAAAAGAGACATTAAATTAGATAAGCTTCATCCAGTCTCCCTCTAAATCTTTAAACCTCTCATGCTGAATTAAAATTTCTTATTTTAAGGTTTAATGTTTTTAATGTTTATTTATTTTGAGAGAGAGGGAGGGGGAGAGAGAGAGAGAGAGAGAGAGAGAGAGAGAGAGATGGAGAGAGAGAGAATCTCAAGCAGCAGCTCCATGTTGAGCATGAAGCCAGATGGGGGGCTCAGTCCCACAAACCATGAGATCTTGTCCTGAGCTGAAATCAAGGGTCAGGTGCTTAACCAACTGAGCCACCCAGACTCCCCAAAGTTTAATTTTTAATATGAAGATACACTTTTTCTTTCATTTCAGTGAAATTTCTCTTTAAATTTCCCCAGTACTTTTTGGTTTCAGTTTCATTTATTGGGTATTCTACTTTGGAAATTATTTTTTGTTCTTTGCCCTTCATATATTATATTCTTCCACATAAATGCCTTAATATACATCTTAGATTATGGAGTTTATTGTGATATTTCTAGTCTTTTCTCTGTGTCAGATGCTGAAATTTCAGCCATATCTACTGTGTTCTTGGCCAGTACTGCCAAATCAACTCCAGGAAACTCTAAAAAATGGTCTCTTGCCTCAACTGCGGCTGTGTTGTTGTTGTTTTTCTTTACCTGAGACAGTAAAGAATCTAATTTTTGATTGAAGTATATCAATGAGAAATCTCAGAATTTGAATTTTCTTGCTGTCTTTTCTAAGAAGTGCTTTGTGGTATACAGGAAGAGATTAGAAACTTGTCATGGCAGAATTTCCATATTGGTGTTTCTTCATATGACCACCCATATTCTAAATGTTTAAAATAGATTTTTTTTAGCTTTTTGTGTGTTTTTTTTTAGCTTATTAAGAAATAGAAAGCATTTGATAAAATTGTATTCCATCAAAATTATATGGATTTTTTATGGTTATTATCTTATTTTTCATGTATTTATGTTTAACCATACAAAATATATTTTGTTTGTGTAGATTTGCGTATAGTATAACTCAGAGATTAAACTTTTTAAGATTAATTGGCCAACTTGTGAATTTTTATACTGTTTTTTAATCATTTTTGTCTTTTAAGTAAAAAAAAAATATCAGGTGTATTATATACTCGGTCTTCATTTTTCCAATAATTATACATGTACTTTCTGTTCCTTATCATATTACAGAGGTTAAAGGAGTGATTTCTATAGTATTATCTGCAAACCCAAAGGTAGGAAAATGATGGAGCTTTGGGTTCACACTCTTGTTAAAGCTATGGCACTCTCACTCCTGTGTGATTAACCTATGACATCTACAAATGGTTTAATTTAACCAAAGTATTTAGCTGCAGAGTTGCTTATTTTTCATAAATAAATATAAAAATGATCTAAACAGTAGGCTCACAGCAGGAATTATTTTCTTTTCTATCTCTGTAATTAACATACATGTCAAGTATTTTCATATATTTTTGGAAAATCTTGATCTGTTTTTCTTCTTATAATAATTTTATTATACAGTTATTTTTGTTATGCCTCATAATCTGTCTTCGGTGACCTGGACTCTGTTTTACTATAAGAGTACTAAATATTTACATTGCATATTAATTAATATTAAATTTTAATCAAATACACGTAAAATAAGCAATTAAGAGTTTGTAGCTGCCTTCCATTATGAACATATTCCCTTCATGCCTTCCAAATTCCTCCTCTTATTCAGTTACAAATTTTTTTTGTAATTTCTACTTGGAAAATTATATTTTCTGAATTATTAACAGATTATTCTGATTATTAACAGAATAACATATTTTCCATTTCTGCAAAATAGCCCTTTTCTTGTTTGCTTCTTGTATCATTCAATTAACTCTCCTCCTATCCCACACCAAGAGTTTCACTGGAATAACTTGTGTGTGTGTGTGTGTGTGTGTGTGTGTGTGTGTGTGCGTTTTTATGATAGGTCTGAGTCACCACCAAATATTAGTTGATATGTTACTATGGAATAGTGCCTAAGCCATAGATATGTTGAGGAAGTTTTTTGAAAGTCATATTGGATTATTATTTTACACATTATTATTATTATTATTATTATTATTATTTAGTTATTTGGCTATGATAAAGTAAGACTAGTACAATCTCACTCAAAACAACTTCCATATCATTGCACATGACTGTTAAACTATGTGGAAGCAACTTAGTACGTAGTGCAGTACATAGCTTGAATTGGTCATACAACCATTATGAGGATATATTTAATGATTTAATGTTAGTATTTCAATGCTGGAGTATGTTGGTTTTCAACAGTTGACACAGTGCAATATTGGTATATTTTTTGACCTATGGTTTTTGTACGTTCATTTTGGTGAAATGTTTTCAACATTTTGAGTTTCTTCACTTACCACTGTAATTTTATAGCAGTAAATTGCCTCAGTAAGTTTTATGAGATAAGTTTCAGTCTTTGTATTATTTGAAAGACTTAATGGTTCACAGAAAATCAGAGATACATTTTATGTGTCTGCATTTAAAATATCCACTTCATTGAAAATGAAGCCAAAAAGAAACTGGATCTTATTATATTAGTGACAATGGTATCTATGAAAGTATAATTTAGATTCATTAATGGAGTTTCATTAGAGACATGTTTATTGCGAACCTACCATTTTGCCAGGCACTTGGGATAGAACAATGAAGAAGTGGTTAACCACACATATCCTGCTATAATGGAGAACATAAAGAGTGTGTGTGTGTGTGTGTGTGTGTGTGTGTGTACACACACATGTATATGGTGGTAGGGAATGATAAGTGCTGTAGGAGGAAAAAGGAAGCAGGAAGGTGGAGAATGAATTTGCAGAAGGGAGTTCATTTTTAAATAGCTTGCTTAAGGGAAAGCTCACTGAAAGCTCTGTGCTAGAATAAAAATGAACGTGAATGAATGACCAATGAAGGTATGTAGTAGAAATAACATTCAAAGCTAAGAGCCAGCTCAAAGGTAATGATGTTGCAATATGCTGGGGGAAAGCCGTGGAGGTCAATACAAATGTAGCTGAGAAAGTGAGGGAATGAACAGTAGGTGAATCCAAAGAGGTAATGGAGGACCCGACTGTCTTGATAATTGTGAGCAGTGATCAGATTATGAGTAATGGCATACTATTGCTGGTAGAGGAAAAATGGATGGACAAAGACAAGAACCGAATTAGGCAGATGAATTGAAATATTATAATAATCATGACAAGAATTATAACTAATGTATCAACTCTGTGGTGAGAGAGTCATTGAAAGTTGTTGGGATATATATATATATATATATATATATATATACATACATATATATATGTATGTATGTATATATTATTTTGTATATATGTATTAAAGTTAGAGCTAACAATTTTCTAAGAGATTAGATGAGGGATTTGTGAGAAAGATTGATCAAAGATGACTATAAGAATATTTTCACAAGAGTAACTGAAATCTGTAAGAACTTTAAAATGAGAAGGTTTTTGTTTGGGGTTAATAATTAGGGATCAGTTTGCATATGTCAGTGTTAAGAACATCAGGAAACATCTAAATGGAGATGTATGCAATGGATAGGAACCTAGAGCTCACACATAGAGGCCTGAGATGAAGATACATATTTGGTGTTCATCAGCCCACACCCGTGAGACTGAATAAGATCACCAAGAGGCGAAAAGAAAAGAAAAGAAAAGAAATCCAAGGACTGTATTCTGGTGCACTCCACATTCAGGAGATTGTTTGGATGAGGATATGGGGGGAAAAAAAGAGAAAGACAGCAAGAAAATTAAGCAAATGTGGTGTTTTGGCAGTCAAGTGAAAAAGGGTTTCAAAGACGAGTGAAGAGTTATATCAAATGGTGTTGATAGATCAATAAATTGAGGACAGAAAATAAACACTTTTTTAAAGGAGACTATTTTTCCACTTGATTATGGGTTTTTAATCCTTTATTTGTGACCCACCCATTTCGAAATGGCAGAATGTGAAAGCAAGTCATACGTTTAAGCTCTAAGCTCGGAGACAAGGGGTAAAAAAGTAAACTGCACCCACTGATGAGAGGACATTTAAATATACATTTCAAAAGAGTGGCATGCAGAATTGAGAAGAGTGATCAAGGCCATTTTTATAAGCACTGTAACATGAATTGAGATGCTATACATAGTAAAAGTTAATAAAATGACATTGTGGGCATTATGCTCAATATCAACTATTAGAAATGCAAATGAAAACAACAGTGAGATACCACGATTTAACTACTGGTTGGAAAGTAAGTAAATAGAATGGTTAAAATTACGAAGACGGTACCAAGTGTTGACAAGGGTGTGGAGCATTTGGAAATCTCAGACACTGCTAGTGTGAATGTAAAAGAGTTACAGCTACATGGATAAATAGGTTGTCAGTTTCTCATGAAATTAAACGTATACTTACTATATGCCTCAGAGAATAAATTCATAGGTAGTTTTTCAAGAATAAGGAAAATCCATGTCTGTGTAAAAGCCTCTATGTGAATGTTCACAACAACCTTATTCATAATTTTCAAAACTGTAAGCAACCCAAGTATTCCTCACCATGTAAATCAATAAGTAAATTGTGGTATATCCTTGCAGTGGAATGTTACTCGGCTATAAAAAGACATATTAATACATACATCATCATGGGAATGTGAAAAGTACTCTGAAAATAAAAGAAACCAGACACAAAGGATTGCATACTGCTTTGTCTTGGAAATTCAATAAAAGTCAAAACCATAGGGAAAGACAGATTAGTGGTTTCCTGGGGATACGAGGTGGGGCAAGGGAATTGCCTCCAAAAAGGCACAAGATCACTCTTTGGGGAAATGGAAATATTCTATATCTTGACTGTGATTGCCTTGACAGTATATATTTGAAAAGACCCATTGGTGAATTTTAAGATGACAAAACTATAGATTTTTCATATGAATTACCCTTGGGCAAAAATTAGTCTTGCATTGCAGTGTGCATTTAAAGTGGGTGAAATTTATTATAGGAAACTTACCATTATTATAACTGGTGACATGCTTTGCCTGTGTAACATAAGCAAAACTAACATGTAACATGTTTAGTGCAAGCATTTTTTTTTAAGTTTTCAATTTTAAGTATAGTAAGCATACAGTGCTATGGTAGTTTTAGATGTATAGTATAGTGATTCAACAACTGTATACGTTACTCAGTGCTTATCATGAAAAGTGTACTCTTTAGTCCCCTTTACCGGTTTCTTTGTTTTTTTTCAAGTTTATTAATTTTGAGAAAGAGAGAGGAAGAGAAAATGAGTGGGGGAGGGGCAGAGAGAGAGGAGAGAGAGAATCCTGAGAAGGCTCCACACTCGTTGCAGAGCCCTACATGGGGCTCAGTCTCATGGCCATGAGATTGTGACCTGAGCCGAAATCAAGAGTCAGAAGTAAAACTGACTGAGCCACCCAGGCATCCCTCCATTCACCTATTTCACCCATTCCCCAAGCCACCTCTCCTCTGGTAAGCATCAGTTTGTTCTCTATAGGTAAAATCTGTTTCTTCATTTCTCTCTCTTTCTCTCTCTTTTCTCTTTGTTCATTTGCTTTGTTTCTTAAATTTTACATATGGTTTTTGTCTTTCTTTGATTGGCTTATTTTGCTGAGCATTGTAATCTATTCCATCCTTGTTGCAGATGGCAAGATTTATCATGTTTATGGCTGAATAATATTCCTTTGTGTGTGTGTGTGTGTGTGTGTGTACACAAAGACATACCACCTTTTGTTTATTCATCTATCAATGGACACTTGTGCTGCTTCCATAATTTGGCTATTATGAATAATGTTGCCATAAACATACAGGTGCATATATCTTTTTGAGTGAGTGTTTTTGTATTTTTTGGGTAAATACCCAGTAGTGTGATTACTGAATCATAGGGTGTTTCTAGTTTCTAGTTTTAATCTTTTGAGACACCTCCATACTGTATTCCACAGTGGCTGCACCAGTTTACATTTACACCAACAATACATGAAGGTTCCCTTTTCTCCATGTCCTCACCAACCCTTGTTGCTCCTTGTGTTTTTTATTTTAGCCATCCTGATGGATGTGAGGCGATATCTCATTGTGATTTTAATTTGCACTTCCCTATTGATGAGTGATGTTGAGCATCTTTTTATGTGTCTGTTGGCCATCTGGATGTCTGTTTTGGGGAAATGTCTATTCATGTCCTCTACCAGATTTTAAATTGGATTATTGTCTTTTGGGCGTTGAGTCGTATCAGTTCTTTATATATTTTGGATGCTAACCGTTATTGGGTATGCCATTTACAAATATCTTCTCCCATTCATTAGGATGACTTTTAGTTTTCATTGTTTATTTTGCTATGCAGAACCTTTTAGTTTGGGTTAGTACCAATAGTTTATTTTTGCTTTTATTTCCCTTACCTCAGGAAACATACCTAGATAAATGTTGCAATGGCTGACGTCTGAGAAATTACTGCCTGTGCTCTTGTCTAGGATTTTTATGGTTTCACGTCTCACAATTAGAGTCCTTAATCCATTTTGAGTTTATTTTTGTGTATGGTGTAAGAAGACCTTCCAGTTTCATTCTTCACATGTAGCTATCCAGTTTTCCCGACACCAATTTCCCATTGAGTATTCTTCACATTTTTGACAAAGATCAATTGACCATATAATCATGGGTTTGTTTCTGGGCTTCTGTTCTGTTCCATTGATCTATGTGTCTATTTTTGTTCTAGTACCACACTATTTTGATTACCACAACTTTGTAGTATAACTTGAAATCTGGAATTGTGATACCTCTAGTTTTGTTTTTCTGATTCAAGATTGCTTTGGCTGTTTGGGGTCTTTTGTGGATCTATACTAATTATAAGATTATTTTTTGTAGCTTTGTGAAAAATGTTGGCATTTTGATAGGGATTGCATTAAATCTGTACATTGCTTTGGGTGGTATGAACATTTTAACAATATTTGTACTTCCATTCCGTGAGCATGGGATATCTTTCCATTTGTTTATGTCATCTTCAATTTCTTTTATCAGTATTTTAGTTTTCAGAGTTCAGGTCTTTCAACTTCTTGGTGAAGTTTATTCCTAGGTATTTTATTATTTTTGGTGCATTTGTAAATGGGATTGCTTTCTTAATTCTCTTTCTGTTGTTTCGTTATTAGTGTATAGAAATACAGTGGATTTTTCTACATTGATTTTGTATCCTGTTAATTTATTGAATTCATTTATCAGTTCCAGTAGTTCTTTTGGTGGAATGTTTAGGGTTTTCTATGTATAGTATAATATCATCTGTAAATAGCGAAAGTTCTACTCTTCTTTACTAATTTCAATTCTTTTTATTTCTTTTTGTTGTGTGATTTCTGTGGCTAGTACTTCCAGTACTATGCCAAATAAAAGTGGTGAGAGTGGACATCTTTGTCTTGTTCCTGACCATAGTGAAAAAACTCTCAGTGTTTCACCACTGAGATGATGTTACTTGATAAATGGAACATTGCCAAACACCACCTAGAAAAGCTGCAGGGGTAGCAGTTATAGTCAAACTATAAATCACCATCTAAATTAAGTAAGAAATAGTCACAATTGTTACTAGCTGAGCTTTGGGAAATCAATCATTAGTAAGCATAGCTGACCTATACATAAATTTATCTCACTCACTGAACCATTAGATATATTCCATTATAATCTGAGTTACATACTATGAGAAAGAGTTGAATATTAAGAGAGAAAATAAATCCTAGAGATTCCAGGTTTACATAGTTCAACAAATATTCACTGTGTTCTTATTTTTAGGAAAGTGTGCTAGGTTATCCAGGGAGAACTGAGATCCATTTCATGTCTTTGAGGAATTCATACTCTAGTGTGGAGAAAACTCACAAACATAATTACTTTAAGATATGTTTCTGTACTTGGTTCAAGTGAAGCATAATTGTGGTTCCAGAGGAGTACTAAGAAGGAAGGAGGAGATTTTCTCCAAATTTACTATGAAGGAAGATCTCATGAAATAAACACCATTCATAAAGGCTGAGGAAGGTTGTACTTGATGCTGAAATGGTTGTACTTCCCCCTCCTGGGTTGACCTAACTCCTTCCTTTGCTCTGTCTCAGTGTGTGCATCTGTTTCTTAGGGTGTCTTGCCTTGTTTTTTTTTAAACAGTTTTTTTTAATGTTTATTTATTTTTGAGAGAGAGAGAGAGAGAGACAGAATGCGAGTGGGTTAGGGGCAGAGAGAGAGGGAGACACAGAATCTGAAGCAGGCTGCAGGCTCCGAGCCATCACCACAGAGCCCAATGTGGGGCTTGAACTCACAGAGCTGTGAGATCATGACCTGAGCCGAAGTCAGACGCTCAACCAACTGAGCCACCCAGGCGCCCCTTGCCTTGTTTGTTCAGAGTTTTTGGATGACGGATTCAGTTTCATTGCTGGTAATTGGTCTTTTCAATTTTCTATTTCTTCTTGATTCGATTTGGGGAGGTTATGTTTCTAGGAATATAATTGTTCATAGTATTTCATAATATTCTTTTATGTCCTTTGTATTTCTGTGGTGTCATTAGTAAGAAAGAGACCCTACAATCAGGTGGAAAAAAATACTGAAGGAAGAGTTAAGATTTAAACCAAAGTCTTTTTTAATTTTTGTTGGAAAATCATATTGCACATGACTTAAAATTCCATAGCAATCAAAATCTTATCAAATAAGTGCTGGAGTATTCATTTTACCAATTTTTTTTTCCAATTTCATATTCAGTGGGAAATGGCAAACAAGTAGAGTAAAACTAAAACCTAGTTTAGGGAAGAGGTCTTTTCTTCTCAAGTTACAATAACTTGTTGACTAAAATTCCCCAATTTATTTTCAAGAATGAATGAAACATATGAATAGTCATATATTTGCATAACTTATATAACTAAACATACTCAGTGCTGACAAAACTGTGTCCATTTCAGGTGATTAAATACACATCTCAACATCTAAGCCGAGTTCATGTATCAGTTTTTAAAGTTACCATATTCAGAGCACGATTGCTTGTTTGAGTTAAACAAATCCCTGATATAAAATTATGTTCAGTTTAATAACATCTTCAGCATTATTCAGATATGTCAGGGACTTGACAAGCTAATTTATAGATTTGAAGTGTTGGAGAGTTTATTACAGACAGTCTTTTAAAGCCACATCTCATTAGAGTCTAGGAAATTGAGGACCAGGGAAATTAAATACTTTCTCAAAGATGTAGAGATAATTAGTAATATAGCTAGCCTTATATATTCCAATACCATTGTCTTTTCACGATACCTCAGGTGTGTATGTATGTATATGTGTGTGTGTGTGTGTGTGTGTGTGTGTGTGTGTGTGTGTGTGTGTGTGTGTATGAAACATTATTGTCTCTGTTTCCTCATAAACTTCATTGGTTAAAGGGCAACTCCAGTAGGTTGAGGCTGACCAGGATGACCTTAGCAAAGTTCTGTCTTTGTATAGTGCACCCAAAATCTCCATGCCATGTCTGTCCTGTTCTATCTCTGGGCTGGAAGAGAATTGTTCCAGTCCAGAATACTTTTTTTAAACCTTTCTTAAAAGGGGAGAGCAGTCTCAGAGGTCACTAAACCAATTTAGATTGAAATATTTTGTGTCTATTATTAAAAAAAAATAATCAGTTTGTACTTTCTCAAGAATATGTGGGTATTTTTTTAATGACTATTGATGTGGAAAATGCTAATGTATAATGACCTGGCTTTTGTGAAGTTAAAGAAAATTTTGGAGTAATCAGGACTTGGCATATCAAGGACATGGTAATGTGACTATGGTACTCAATCCATAGCACTAGCCTCCAACTTGATCCCTTTGAGAACAGATGACACAATGTATGTTATTTTGGCTCTTCAGTGTTTGAGGCAACAGAAACTTCTTTCCTTCAGGAGATAGGGACTAATTGCAAGGATACAAAAGTTATGTGGCCTGGCAGAGAAATGGAACATAATTTATTTATATTCAGGGTTAAATAATAGATCTGGGAGCCTAAAAATATCCTCGGTTCCTCTCCTCTCTTGTCATCTCCTCTCAGGTGGGTTTTACTTACTTTTTATAGTCGTGACTCGTCTGATGTGAATTTCCGCTTCTCCTGGAGTCTGATTTTCTTCCTGCCTATATGATTTTCTCTAACTTTGCTGCATTCCCTATGTGAAATTTACACTAAAAGCACTTGAGACGCTAAGGCTGATTAGAATGTCATCATCTATTTGGGGAGATTTACTTTGTTGGACACCTTAGTAAAACAAAGATATTATTTCCCTAATCCTTCTATGGTACTCTTTAGATAGCATGCTGGTTTCTGGTTTTCAGTCCCATGTGGCAAGGATAACAAGACCATATGACTGACTCATAGGCAAACACACGTAATTATGGTGATAATAATGAAAATGACTAACGTTTGTTAACTGCTTAGTATATACCAGCCACATTTCCAAGCATTTTGTGTATACTCTTCCATGCAATCTTTATGACAAATCTATGAATTTAGAACCACATGACCAATTTATGAATGAGGCTCTGGGGGTTTAGTACTTTGTACAAGATGGTATAAATACTGAGGGATTATTTTTCACTTAACTTTTTAGCAGGAGACAGGAGCTCATTATTAAATTATGCTTAGATGTACACTCTTAGTTGTATCGTACTCTGCTGCTTATATTTATGTTCCTAAATTGTGCAATATCCATGTCCACACAAGAGCAAGTGTTCAGAATTTCTAATGTAGAAAACAAGAACAAAATGGGAGATATAATGGCCATCTGTTGCTTCTTTTCTTGACATCTCTTCTTTTTTCTATATGTAAACAGCACCACTTCTTGTATGGAATAATCCACCAACCACCCAGTATGGTCTCGTTACAGTGGAAGTTCAAAAGCCACAGTATTCCACTTGTGGTCCAAACCTTGACAATCATGTTGCTGTTTCGTTGCTTTCAATGCTCAGTACGAAAATGCAGACTTACAAAGATTCGTTCGTTCGTCCATT
The DNA here is from genome assembly GCF_027475565.1 of Acinonyx jubatus. Taxonomy (NCBI): domain Eukaryota; kingdom Metazoa; phylum Chordata; class Mammalia; order Carnivora; family Felidae; genus Acinonyx; species Acinonyx jubatus. Next base: position 40,209,668 of record NC_069391.1, read on the forward strand.
TCTTCTTTCACTTAGGCAATATCTGATGCAGCAGTGAACAACAACAAAATGCCTGAACAGATGAGCTGTAAAAGAAATTATTATAAAGAAGGCATAAATTATATACAACAATCCACTAATAATACATAGGAAACCAAGAAAATGCATATATTAGTTTTTTATGCACTTTTATTAGTTCCTCACTAAGGGATTTGTGAAGCATGAGACAAAGTAATGCAAACTATAATATCCCTTTCTGGTCCTCAGTGAAGCATTTCAAGTATTATATTTTTTCCCCTCAAGCTATTGTTTTACCACAAGGACCAATTTTATCTAATTAGTGTTCATTTACTATCTAAAAGTCAATAACTATCCATGGAACTGGGATTAAAGGAATCCCAAGATTCATTTCCAGAGTACATGATCAATGAATACAAAGATGGGAATTTGAGAATTCCTCTTTCTGGCAAATGAAACTTTATCACATGTAACTCATCCACCACAAGCTTGTATTCCTAAGCCCTTGACAGATTAAATGTTCATTGTCTAAAATTGATTGTATCTGCTTTTAAAATTTAATCTAAATCGTCTTCTAATTTGATTTTAGAGGAACTGGGTTTTGTTATATTTTTCTTAATTTCAGAGTACGGCATATTTTGTTCCCCGCAGTGTTTTTCAGAGATGCCCATAACTGCCAAGGCATAGAATGGAATATATTAGGCCTTCTCCTCTAAATTAGAATAAATGGTATCTTTATATACACCATTTTATAGTAATAAGGAAATGGGTTTGTTGCAAAATCATACAAATTCTCTCAGAATCTGAAATCAGTAAATTCCAACTAATAATCTTAATCCCAAATTTGGTATAGCATATATTGTTTTATTTCACAAATATTCTTCCCTCTTAATTGTGAAATTCTAGAGATAAACCATTGATTACCAAGGTCAATGCCTTTATTATTCAAATGAAATACAGCTGTCATTTACACAGAGATTTGTGTCAATCAGACTATTCACTGTGTTTGCTCTGAAATGAGTTTCACATTTACTCCTATGCCCAAGGGTTTTTCATAAATCCATTCTTACTCATGCAAATTTAGTCTACCTCTCTTTCTGCTTTCTTGGCATCAATACCAGTCAATACTGCCAACTCTTGATTGTCTGTGTTAATGAAGTGTAATATTAATGCAAATAATCCAGAACAGTGGCAAAATGTCATGTGCTTTGGAAGTCTGTTCCCACAATATTTCTTGGATCCTATGCTACTCAGGTGATTGTATAAATTAAGCTACATTCCCTTGACATAGAGCAATAGTGTGTAATATTGTCCTGGAAATGTTCTGTATGATTAGGACATCCGGTGTGAAATTAAACTGTTGGCATATAAACTCCTTCAGAAAATAAAACATTAAAATATACCATATCTATATGACAAAGCTTGGCATAAAACATAAACTTTTTTGAAACTTTTTTGGGGGCATAAAAGAAAGAGGAAGTTATTGAGAGAGCTAAAACTTCTTGACCTTTTTCATAGGTCTCTGTTATCCCTTGAATCTTTTACAGCTAAAATAAAGGCATATTCTAAGCATTGACTCACTGTGAGTTATCCTCCCCACTAACCCAGATTTCTTTATATCAACACACAATTCCTGCTACAAAACTATTTTATTTTTTTAAAACTTGACGTTCTCTACAGGCCTACATTAGGAACAAATACAGAAGTGATGTTATGTGAATGTCCCTGATTATTTATCTATCATGTTTATGAAAGAGAATGTTCTTTTCATCCACTGGTCACCTATACAAAAATAATTGACATATGGATTGGCTCCTGGTGTCCTGTCAAAAATCAGAATTTTAAGACTACCCGTCCTGAGACTTGGGCAAAATTATCAAGTTAATCCAGATCTGAGGGCTGCTCGTGTGCTGCATATTGTTTCCTAGCTAGCACCTCTCTAATTTATTACATACCTTATTGCACTGCAGTGTCTCTATTACTTTAACTTTGAAATATTATATAAACTAATCTTGCTATTATGAATTTTATACTGAGAAGGGATATAGAATACCAAGATATTTAACATTAATTTTCCTTAAAATGATACTATATATAATGGAATTATTCTTTTTTTTTTTTTTTTGCATTTGATTACCTCTACAAGTAACTCAGAGTCATGAGCTTTTGAGGATTTATATAATTCAAAATTATACTAAAATCTATTTATTAGAGTATACATCAGTATCATCCTAATGGACAGCTTAACACCTATGCTTTTTAACCCATCTGGTCTTTAGATAGTCACCCTCAGGTGGAAAAACAAAACAAATACATACAAAGAGTTTCACTAGAAGAATAGATCAATATAGTACTGTTTGTTTATTTATTTTTAATGTTTATTTTTGAGAAAGAGACAGAGCTTGAGTGGGGAAGAGGCAGAGGGAGAGGGAGACAGAATCTAAAGTAGACTCCAGGCTCAGAGCTGTCAGCACAGAGCCTGACCAGAGGGCTGGAACCCACGGACTGGGAGATCATGACCAGAGCCAAAGTTGGATGCTTAACCAACTGAGCCACCCAGGTGCCCCTATTTTTTTTTCTTGTTTTTATTTATATTCTAGTTAGTTAACATATATGTTAAAATGGGTTTCAGGAGTAGAATTTAGTGATTAAATTTAGTGATCATAACACCCAGTACTTGTCACAAGTGCACTCCTTAATACCCATCACGCATAGCCTATCTTCTACCTAACCCCCTCCATCAATCCTCAGTGTGTTGTACTGTTGAAAATAACAAAACTTTAGGGGTGCCTGGGTGGCTCAGTTTGTTAAGCATCTGACTTCTGCTCAGGTCATGATTTCACGGTTCTTGGGTTCAAGTCCTATGCTGTCAGCACAGAGCCTGCTTTGGATCCTCTGTCTCCCTCTCTCTCTCTGCCCCTTCATCCCTTGCACTCTCTCTCTTTTTCAAAAATAAGTAAACATTTTAAAAAGTAACAAAATTGTATAGGAAAAATTTAATGTTCAACCAAAAAGGATAGGTTCAATAAATTATAGTCCCAGGGAATATTTTTCAACTATAAAAAAAATGAAATTATACTACTGACACCCCTTTATCATTGAATTACTAATTATATGAAGTAGCACACATTCTGAGACCTGGAGAGTGAGATGTAATTGTCCAAGGAAAAAACAATAGGGGTGATGTGAAGAAGGGAATACTACGTGTAAGCCCAATCAGGCCATAGGGAGCATGGCATTTTCAACAGTTGGGAGAAAATCATACAGCTGCAGCATATAAATAAGGCAAGTTGTGGGGGAATCCTCACAAAGTGGCAGATTATACAGGACTACAGAGACAAAGTTAATGAATTGGGATTTTACTCCAAAAGGAACCTAAAGTCTCTAAAGGTTTTTTTTTTTCTTTTGGTTCAAGGGAGTACAAAAACAAGTTGTATTAATTGAATAGATTTTTGTTTGCTTCTCTAAGAAAATTGGGAAGTCAAGACATTTCTTGTTGTATAGACAGGAGATGATTCTAAGGCAGAGAAATTGGGAGAAAGGGAGATTGGGATTCATGACTAGATTTGTGAGATATATATATCTCACATAGATGTGAGATATATATATATATATTTATATATATATATACATATATATATATATATATATATGAGTAAAAGTATAGATGGTTTTTATTGTATCATTTTAATAATATCTGGAAGTCCACCTCATCAAAGTCATATAGTCATCCAAAAGTATAGTTCAAATAAATGCAGAAAAAAAGTGTAAATCAAGATCCTTGAGTTCACAATTTTGTGATTAAAGATAAGATTTTACTTTACAATTCACTTAAACAATTCACTAATAAATAGGCATAGGGACATAGATTAAGTAATCTAGTAAATCAAGAGTTTTATAACATTTTGTTACAGTAATCAGTTCCATGTTTAATTCCTTATTTCTATCTACTGGCATGTGAGATTGCTCATTTAATCCAAATGACTTCTGGTATAGAACAGAGGCCTTGGCATTCATTTAATTAGAAAGATAGGTTGATATGTGTTTTTGGTACAGTTGTCATTTAAGATTTGGCTTTCACCTCCATGTGAATAAATTTAATGAAATTTCAATATGTAGAATGTTAGGTGGTAGTATTTTCTGAACCTTTCTTAGATGATGACATAGAGTAAATATAACCTGTATTATGTAGCTTGGGTTGCAGTCTGTTACTATATCACATGGTACAGCTAGGCATGTATTCACTAGACTGAATATAATTGGAAGGTTGCAGAGTTAATGTAGGGGGCTGACTGCGAAGCTGCCTGCCATTATCCTAACTCCCGATTTTCATATTCTTCTGTGATCTCCTCTCCTTAAGGCTGTGGGAATCCTGTGATTTGCTTTTAGCCAGTAGAACATAGAGAGGTCACAGGACATACTTGATTGTGTCTACATGATTATGAGATTATGTTACAGAAGACTGTTGCCCTCATCTTTCTGGAGTCTCTTGCTCTCCTTTGGTTGCTTCAAGGAAGCAAGTAGCCATGTTGGGAAATCCAGTATGCAAGAGAACTGTGGGTGGTCTCTAGGAGCTGAAAGCAGCCTCTCATCAAAAGCTAGCAAAAAAGGGGAAATCTTCCATACCCACCAGAAAGGTAATCTTACCAACAACGTGCATGAAATTGGAAGCAGATCTTTCTTGAGTTGAGCTTCAGGTAAGACTACATCCTGGCCAACACCTTGATTGCACAGGACTTAGCTATGCTGTGCCATCTCCAGACTCCTAGAAACTGTAAGAAAATAAATGTGTGGTTTGTTAAGCGGTTAAATTCGGGACAGTGTATTTGCACAGCAATAGAAACTAACAGGGATGGCTTGTGAGGACCCTCGAGGACAAGTGAAATGACGGGCATGTATCCTCCAGCACAGTGACTTTACCTGACAGGGTTCCATTGGACTGCCAGATGGAGGCTACGTCAAACATGCTGACTCAGTGTAAACAGAGAAAACAAACAGTGATTTCATGCATGCTCCTCACATTTCCTGTTGCAAGGTGGTCACTCCAAATCGCAGGGTTGTTTGTGATTGAGATGCTCCTGGCAGAGACAAGTCCTTTTATTTAGCATTATTCTAAAGAAATGGCAACAGGAACTTCTTTACTTAAAGAGTTAACAGCGCACTTAGTTGCACTTAGGACGAACAGCAGTTCCACATAAATTTTCACTGTCTTTTTATTATAATTATTTAAAGAAAAAAAACATATAAGCAAAGGCAGATATGAATACTCTCTTTCCGGTAACATTTCAGCCTGCACTGAGAAGAAAGTTAAATCTAGAATAAAAAGCAGTAGGGGATTGTTTGCCATGTGCTATTTGAAGCTTGTTAATAGTGCTGTGTCTCCAAAAACATTTTCTATTTTTCCTTGACTTATATGTTTTCTTTTCATTTACTTACATATAATTAAGACGCTTGCCATGCTTCTTGGGTTCAGCATCCCGTCCCTGTGATAATTACACTGAAAATGGAGTCCTTTATTTGATCACTGACACCTGAAAAGGATGACGAGCACAGGATTGATGTCATGATCTAGGCAAGGCAGGGAGCAAGACCGCTAATCCCTGCAAAGCAGCAGACATGGTTGGGTTATAGCACATGCAGGGCAGGCATAGGCCAAAGGGCATTTACAAAGCACCATGAAAGAGAGCAGCTGTGTGAAAAGCATAAGGGTATGTGATGTGTGATACCATGTTTGCACACAGCTCTGCTCTTTTTTTAAAAAAAATTAATACTTATTTTTTGAAAGAGCGCAAGCAGGGGAGGGGCAGAAAGAGTGGGAAACACAGAATCCGGAGCAGACTCCAGGCTCTGAGCTGTCAGCACAGAGCTGGACCATGGGGCTCCAACCCACAAACCACGAGATTATGATCTGAGCCAAAGTCGGTCACTTACCCAACTGAGCCACCCAGGTGCCCCCACAACTCTGCTCTTTTCTACCAACCAGTTCTTCTTTCTGGAATTCCTTCTGTTTTGTATTCCATCCAGTAAACATCTACAGCAGTAGATTTTTCTATATTATTCAGGCATGGTTGGTGTGTGTTGTCCTGTGGGTCCACAGTACTTTCTACCTAAACTCATTCTAATATTTGTAACAAAACTGTAGCTTTCTGTCTCCCTTTCAGTGTAGGAGATACAAAGCTTCATGCTTTTAAATCTGTTTTTAGCATGCTACCTGGCATTCAGTAGATACTCAGTAGATATTTTTTTAAAAATGTTCTTATTGCTGATTGAAAACCTGCTGCGCAGGAAACAGGAGTTCATACTAGATCACATTTGGCCACATCATATTACATATTCTTGAAAAAAATTAATATACATACACACTCCAGTACATGCTCAGATTTGTACTTTAAAATATTGGTTTGGAATATCAAGTGGTCACATTAGCTTTTTTTTTTTAAACTAGCTTTTACCTAATAAGAATGTTTGCAATCTTTTCTTTTTCTTTTTTATTTGAGAGAGAGCGAGACAGTGTGTGATCAAGGTGGGGGCAGAGGGAGAGATAGAATCTTAAACAGACTCCATGCTCAGTGCAGAGCCCAGCAAGGGGCTCGATTTCACGACCATCAGACCACGATCCCAACCAAAATCAAAAGTCCATGCTTCACCGACTGACCCACCCAGGTGTCCCTAGAATGTTTGCATTCCTATGTGTTCTGAAAATGAATTATATTTCCAAATATATATTTCCAAAATTATATTATATTCCAACATTATATTTCCAAAAGTACTAGGAAGATTATTCATAACTGAATAAATACATTCTCTATCACTAATTTTGGTTATAGACTTACATACTTCCTTATGGAAATCAAAATAATAAACTAACCTTTAAAAAAACCTTTTGAAAAATAAGAAAAAATATGCCGTCGCCTCACGTGCTTGTGAGAAATAAACAATATCAGATTTCTTCAGCCTTCTACCTGGTGTATAAATGCAATTTGTTTATTAATAGTACACTAAGAGTTCTTAATCTCTTTTATTTTTTAATTAAAATAATGTTTGCATATCTTATAAAAATGTATACTCAGTATCAAAGGAAAATTCAGTAACCCATGAACATCATCATCTGGAAGTAATCCTTGTTTTTATTTTCATGTATTTATTTTTCTATTATACGTGTAAACATATACCTTTAAATAGTAGAGATGATATTAGACAAACATTGTTTTTTATGTAACATTATACCATGAATAGTCTTCTGTCATTGAATTAAAATATTTTATTTATCTTATATTTTCCAGATATTATTTGTATAAAAGGAATCTGAGTGGCATTTTTTATTTATTTGATGGGATTGTCTTTTTTAAAGAATTTTTTTAATGTTTATATCTGAGAGAAAGAGAGAGAGATAGAGTGTGAGCAGGGGAAAGGCAGAGAGAGGGAAACACAGGATCTGAAGTAGGCTCTAGGATCTGAGCTATCAGCACAGAGCTCAACATGGGGCTTGAACCCATGAACCATGAGATCATGACCTGAGCTGAAGTCAGACGCTTAACTGACTGAGCCACCAAGGTGCCCCAGGATGACTTTTTAAAAATTTCAGTATATTTTCTTTCTTTAAAATAATTTTTTTAATGTTTATTTATTTTTGAGAGGGAGACAGAGTGTGAGCAAGGGAGGGGCAGAGTGAGAGGGAGACACAGAATCGGAAGCAGGCTCCAGGCTCTGAACTGTCAGCACAGAGTCCGATGTGGGGTTTGAACCTACAAGCTGTGAGATCATGACCTGAGCCAGAATCAGATACTTGACCAACTGAGCCACCCAGGCGCCCCTGAAAAAATCTCAATATATTTTCATAATTTTTAAGAATGAATCCATGTGCAAGACATTGAAATGATATAAAGTAACAAGCTTTGTGCAAAAACATGTTTCTCTATTTTGTTAATTATGACCATTTTGTTAAAAAAGTATAAATATTTATAAAATCTTTAAGCATATTGCCAAATATCCATACATCTCACGACGTTTTTCCTGATCATATAAATTGCCAGTTTGAATACTGTATTCACACTGAAAAAAGAAACAAAGAATTCTTTTCCTTGAATAACTCATATTTAGATTACTCTGCCTATGACAAAACTGGTTCAAATTAAAACATTATGTAAGTCGTTTTTCCTTAATACTCTAAAATACCGTAATTTTCTAAGTCCAGTGACAAATTGACCTAGTTTGCCTGAGACTGAGGGGATTCCCAGGACTTGGGAATTTCAGTGTTAAAATCAGGATAGTCCCAGGCAAGCTGGAAGCGCTGGTTGTCTTATTCCTGTGTGAATGCTTCCTGCTTCTCAATTTTTGTGGCAGGGGTTTGTTCTCTGTTCTGCAACTCCCTTTCTTCCTCTTCCTGGGCACACAGCTAGACTAGATCTTCTAGCTCTCATGCAGTTAAATGCAGCCACATATGTGTAGAAGAGGAAGTGATGTACCCCACATTCGGGCCTGCCCCCCTGAGACCTCTCACAGGTGCTCCTTAAGGCCCTCTTTCCCTCTTGGCTGATTGGGCAGAGGAAGGGCACGGCAACCTTGGAAGTCACAGGCTGCGTAGCACCTTGGCCAGCCTGGGTTTCTGAATGACATCTTAGAGCAGAACCTCTCCTCCAACATAAACCCCTACTTTGGACTGTGGCGTACGAGGAAATAAACTTCTGTTGGGTTTGAACCACTACCAATTTTAGGACAGTATGTTACAGTAGGTGGAGTTAAAATATCCAATCAAATTTTTCACTATATACTTATTTACTCAGATACAAAGACTATCACTCAGCTGTTTGTGAGGTTTACAGAGGGGAAGAGTGATCTGAGATTGCTACATTTTTTAAAGAAACAAATCACTGTAGCTTGAAAAGGAAGTAAGTAGAATTAAAAGAAGCTAAATAATTGGAATTAGGCCAGAATGCCAAGGTTAAAAGCTGTTCTCTTCTATGTGAGGGAGAAAAAAAAATTACAGTGAGATTTTTATTATTAGTACCAATAATATGAGCAATTTAATAGCCAGAAATCATTCGTATCTCAGTTGTATAAATTTGTTTTAAGATCACCCTTCACAATTCCATCTGTACATTTTATGACTTGCCCGTAAAATTGGATTTAAAAATTCAGTCATTCAAAAAAGAAGTTCAACCATTGCTAAAAGTAAAAGCTTGTTCCCAAAGTCCTCACAGAAAGCCACAGCTCTACTAATAGCCACAGAAATATGAGCTTTAGAGGAAAAAAAAAACTTTCAAAAGGCATAACCAAGAATAATGAATCAGAAAGTTTATGTTTGCATTACTTGAGAAGAATATTTTCTGAAGGTAAATCAATAGGATATAAATTAATAAAAAGATGAACCACCCAGATGTAACATTTATTTTTTTCCAAATGAAATGAAAGCTGTGTAGGGGAAATGTGACTATTTTGTATTAATCTTCAAGCTCCATTTTTTATTAAATACTAGATATGAAATTAACATTGAGGAATATAAACCCTCAAAGTTGAATAAAATTGACTGTATTTACAAATATTAATTTAAAAAATAGTTCAATCAGGGTGCCTGGGTGGCTCAGTCAGCTGAGCATCCCACTCTTGTTTTTGTCTTAGGCCATGATCCCAAGGTCTTGGGATGAAGCCTCGCATCAGGCTCTGCACTTAGGTGGAGGCTGCTTAGGAGTCTGTCTGTCTGTCTGTCTGTCTCTCTCTCTCTCCGTCTCTCCCTCCCTCTCTCCCTCTCTCCCTCCCTCTCTCCTCCTCTCTCTCTCCTGCTTTCCCTCTCCCACACTTGCACACACACTCTCTCAAATAAAATAAGAGAACTGAGTCCTGGATCCTTAAAAAAAAAATAAAATAAAAAATAAAATGTAGTTCAATCAATGAATTAACCTGATATGTTCTTACTGTGATTCTAGTGGTTTCAAATTTCTTACCAGTCTTCAATTTGATGATTATTTTTCATGACTGAAAGAGAGATATGGATTCAGCTTTTCATTTAATATCTTTAGAGCATGCAGTATTTGTTGTTAGAAATATAAGCAGTCCGGTGGTTCCATGGCTTCAGAAAGCTTCTTCTATTTTGTTTTATTTTTTATTTGATACCCTTTTCCTGCCTGGTTTATTTCTAAGTCTCCATTCCAACAGCCTCTGCAAAATAATTAAAGGGAGCAAGATTGTTAAATAAGCAAAAGACCACAACTTGGGTATTTGGAAAATAAGCATTTGAGTATTTATTTCTTTATTTAAATGTGTATAAGCAACAATAAGACAGTCTAAGGCAAATGAAAAATATACTGCAGCACAATTAATGGTGCAGTGAGGAGAACCACGGCCAGGAAAACTTAAAGAGAATAATACCTCTGAATAAGCACGGAGGTAGAAAATAACAACAACAAAAGTTTCAGAGATCTGCTTTGCATTCTTAGTAAGTACAAGGTGATATTGCCTCTATAAAAATAAAACAGTGTAACATAAGACAGCAAGCGGAAATGCAAATACATAAATCTGAGAAGCAGGTTGCAAAGAGAGAAAGAACTTGCTTAATTAAAAACACAATGCAGGGGAATAAAAAATGCAATAATGATTATAATTCTCATTGGAGGCCGTAAAATCTTGAATGGAAATTGAACAAATGGGAATAGAAATTTTAGAAAGTAAACTTTATTCATTCTCTTAGAATTATTGTAGTAAAAAAAGAGGCAAATATGAAAAGGCAATCTAATCAAAATCAAGGATTTGTAAGGAAAAATCCTCACTACAAATAAAATAGCCCAATAAGTACATGAAACAAACAAAAGGATAAAACAAAATAAATGGAAGTGAAGATAAAGCAAAAATATCTGTATTCTAAAATAACCTGAACCTGTAGGACAAAACTACTCATCTTATTCTCGGCAGAATCAATGCAAAATTAATGGACTCTGGCAAGATGCTTCAATTTTGAAGATTAAGGAAAAATAATCAGGTCAAGAGGTTTAACAAACAAACAAACAAAACAGAAAAAGAAAAAAGAAAAAAGAATTCATTTCCCTTTGTGAAAAATCGATGTCAGGCAGCGATTTTCAAAAAATTGCTGTTAACATTTGTAAATAGTAGAATACTCTAATATAGGTATTGAGTTATCACTTCTTTATCTCTGACTGTTCTCTACAAGCTCCCTGAGGTATGGCAATAGCAGCTTCCTTGCAGTTTGAAAGTGGCAAGTGTCTTCCTGTCTCATTATCTTTGTACTTTTGTATTAGCTGAATTACTCTTTCTACAAATAGTCATCTGACTCCTTCAGCTGTACCCTTCAGATCTCAACTCAACCATCACTTTTGGAGAAGTCTTTTATGAATGTCTAGAGGGCATCCCCCCTCACTCATCATTTCTTATTTCTGCTTTGTTTATATTCTTTCAACTTATTGATAACTAGTGTCTTTTTAATGTATTTATTTCTGTTTTTCACAGAGATATTCACATATGAATGTTCACAGTTACATCGCCAGCACATAAAACAGTGTCTGGGAAATAGTAGGGATCAAAAAATCTTTGCTAAATAGTCAAATGAACAAAAGATATGTGGATGGGGGAATCACAGAAATGAGTTTAAATACAGGCCAACTGGGGCGCCTGGGTGGCTCATTGGTTAAGCGTCTGAATCTTGATTTTGGCTCAGGTCCTGATCTCAGGGTTCCTGAGATCCGGCCCTGCGTTGGGTTCAGGGCTAACAGCTCATAGCTTGGAACCTGCTTGGGATTCTCTCTTTGTGCTCACTTGGTCTCTCTCTCTCTCTCTCTCTCTCTCTCCCTCTCCCTCTCCCTCTCCCTCTCCCTCCCTCCCTCCCTGTCTCTCTCTCTCTCAAAATAAATAAACATTTAAAAATACAGACTAAAAGGATTTGTTAATCTTCCAGAGATTGAAAAAAATAGATGATTTAAGGTTATGGACAGCGTGTAGAATAGATACTACCAAAGACAGCCTGATAAAAATAAGTAAAATTGTGAATAAAAGTAATTTACAACTTTTAAATAAACCACTAAGCTATCACTGTAATGAGGAATCCAGAAAAGGATTAGGATGAAGTGAAAGTCGGAACTTTAGAGGTTAGAAGATCACCAAGGTCTGGAGACTTTGAGGTCCTACTGCAGTGCTATGTTAACTGTAACACATTTAAATATCTGTTTTCAGGCAGATATTTTCTGATGTCTGAAAGATAAAGTTTTACAAACAAGGAAATATAGATTGTTCCTTTGAGAAAAAAGAAACACAATGAAGTATTCAGCTAAGAGTCCATAATAAGATATTAACTAAAGAAAGTAGATTCAGACAGTAGAAAGAAGGGAATAGCAAAACAAATTAAGTCATCAAAGCCAAAAGTAGGTTCTCTGAGACATATTAGATGAACTTCTTAAGATTGATCAAAATCAAAAGGAAGATAAGCAAAATGTAAATGAAAAAGAGACACAACCATAGAACTCATTAAAAAATATAAATATATTTAGGCCAATAATTTGAATGTTTCAAAAAAAGAATTGCTTTGAAAAATACAAATTTCTGAAAATGACTCAAAAGATGTTAAAAACACAAAATGTTTTTATGGCCATTGAGGTAAAATTTTGAGCAGTTAAAAGTCTTCCTGGAACAAAATACTAGGTTTAGCTGGCAAAATCAGTCATTTATAGGACAGCTATCATTTACACAAAATTTTAGCCAATAAAAGTAGAAAAAGGAATATCTTTACACTAAAAAAAAAGAGCATTTATAACACACACACACACACACACACACATTTTTCTATATCACATTTAATTTTGAATTAACAAATCATTTCCTTTCTTTATAGTCAAAGCAATTTAAAAAATATTTATGATCCAACGTATCTATACGGCATTGTCACAAGAGAAATAAAATGTATAAAATTTGAAAAGGAAAAAGAAAAATATCATAATTTTCAAATTATCTTGTAGAAAGTCCAAGATGATTTAAGACATATTTTTAGTTATTTTCCCCTCCAGTTTTCTTATATGTGACTGACTTTTGTTGCCAGGACCTTCAGTATAAAACGTTGGCTATCACAGTCTTATTGTTGACCTCATACGGAGAGTTTTCAAAGTTCTGTCTTTAAGTACCATGTTTGCTTTAGTTTTTAAGATATATTTTATTGGATAATATAGTTTCTTTTTTTTTAGTGTGGTAGTTTTTTTTTAAGGAATCAGTATTGAATTTCATCAAATGATTTTTTTTATAATAAGATGCTTATATAATTTTTATGTTTATCCTCTAAATATTGTGAATTAAATGTTTTGTTTCTATTTTAAAACTGCTTTTCTTTTCATTACATAATAGTGTTGAGCATGTGATTTCATAACACTAGTTAGTAAATGTATCTGGAGCAAAATGACTGTGTCCCTGGAGTCACGTATAAGACTGTTTATTGAAGCACTGTCCATAATTACCCAAAAAAGAAAAAGAAAATTGGGAAACAATTCATCATCTATCAAAAGCACAATGGAAAAACACAATTTTGTTATACAATGTAGCACTAAAATGGATGGACTTCAGCTAACATGTAGAAATGGAGAAATTGCAAAATATTAGGCAAAATGAGTAAATTGCTGAACAATACATGTGCTATGATACCATTTTAATATTTTTAATGATAGTGATATTAACTACACAGGTAGTAAAATTATGAAGAGGTACAATAGAATTGGCAAAATATTTGTGATAATGGTTCCTTTTTGGAGGTAGGGTAGGTAGTGCTTTGGGGGCGGGACACAGAGGAGGTGTGATGTGTATGGAGAAAATGTTACTTCTTAAGCTGGGTGTATATGAGTGTTGGTTTTATCATAACTCTTTGAATTATTCAACATTTATATACTTTTCTAAATTAGCAATATATACCACAATAAAGACTTTAAAATAATAAATGTATGAATATATAGCTGACTAAACTATAGTATAATTTTATTTCAGTTAGAAAATAAGATTCTGTAGAAAACTAAATAGATAAATGTTAAAAATAGATACATCTCTGAAAAAAAAACTCCTCTCATGTTTTCTTTGACATTTTGTCATAGATTTTCTTCATATATATATATATATATATATATATATATATATATATATAAATTTTTAACTTGTTCTTGCCAGTCTTTTCCACAAATTTTTGTCTTCATGACGGAGAAGATCTTGCCTGCTCTGTTCAATACATTGTACTACACATATACCATGCTGCCTGGTGAACAGTTGTTTGCTCAACACATATTTGTTAATTAATGAGAGGGATAATGCATAAAAAACTCATGAAATGCAAGTGGAGACATTACTAGATTGGTAAATCTATCTCTATGTAAGATATATATCTATATAAACATATCTCTATAGATATATCTATAAATAAGGCCCTCCTTATATTGAGCCTTATACCCCATTATTTAGGGATACTTAATTTTTCTCTACCCAAGGATAGATATTGTATAAACAAAATATACTATGTCCTGTAGCCACAAAACGAGCAACAGTAAAAAATAAAAAATGTTTTCAGAATAAACTAGAAAATATAAGCTTACTTATTTAGCTGACTTTTTGCAGCTGCATTTCATAGTTCTCTTTGAATTATAGCCCAATTTAAAGGAGACATTAGCTTTCTGCAATGTCTGCAAAAATGTCTTTCTGCCATAAAACATTAAAACATCCCACATTTTCCTGGGGGAAATATTATTTCTCAATTTGTTATTGCAATAACGGAGACCATAGCTGTGAGTGATAATCTCAGAATGGGGAATAAAATTACTGATACTTTTTTTTCCTGTAATGATGAATGCCTCACCAGTAGAGTGGTTTTATCCCTTTTCAACAGAAGCGTCAACTCGTTTCACTGCTTATCTTTGTCAGAAGTATTCATATGGCCTCTGAGCATATACTGTAATTTCTGTTTAGATCCTCAATGAAAAACACGGAGCTTTAGTTAGTTGTGCCAATGATTAAACAATGACACATTTTCAGAAAAGTTATTCCAAAATGCATTTAGGGGTTTTGTATTAGGGGTTCTTCATTCTCCTTCATTAATTCTGTAAAGGGGAAAACATTGGCTAGTATACTTTCCAACTTCACTCTTGGCTCTTCAGCAAATAGTGAATTCAGTTGCTATGACACTGAGTTGCCAAATAATAAAGCTGCTTGCGACTGCCACATTAACATCGGTATTGGCAAGAAGGAAAAACCAGACATAAATATACCTGACCACATTAAGCTAATTAGGTACATTTAACCCTTCACACAGGGTTAGGGACACCAAGCCCCCCATGCAGTTGGATTCTGTGTATAACTTTTGACTCCCCCAACACTGAACTAATAGACTACTGTTGTCTGGAAGCCTTACCAACACCATAAACAGTCAATTGACACAGACTTTGTATGTTCTATGTATTATTATATACTGTGCTCTTCCAATAAAGTAAGCTAGAGAAAAAAATGTTATTATGAAAATCACAAGGAAGAGAAAACACATTGATGATTTTGTACTGTATTTACTGGGAAAAAAAATCCATGTGTAAGGGGACCCGCATAGTTCAAGGCCCTGTCTTTGAAAGGTCAGCTGTATTTCCTGAATATACCAAAGGTTTGGTGTTATTGTGAGTATTTTTTGTATCACAAGGAAGACATGGGGCACCTGGGTGGCTCAAATGGTTAAGCATCTGATTCTTGATTTCAGCTCAGGTCATGATCTCACAGTAGTGGGATCAAGCCCCATGTCGGGCTCTGTGCTGAGTGTGGAGCCTGCTTGGGAATTTCGCTCTCCTTCTCTCTGTGTCCCATGCAAATAAATAAATAAGCATTAAAAAAAAAGAGTTCCCTTTTCTTCATGTACAATTGTATTCCACCTTCAGGAAAGGCTCCCTGAATTATAAAATGCAGAGAGAGAGATGGCCGCAGTTAATACTATCCGGCTCTGAGGGACTGAGTGGTAACCCAGTTGAACCTACACGAGGAGGTAGAGAACAGGTATCTAAAGAATTAGTAGCGCATACTTCCTTTCCCCAGGACTCATCCTGTGGCTTGAGTTGATCCAATACCTGACTTTTCAAGTATTTATTAGGGCACAACCAAGGAAGACATGGTAGTGTCTGTATCTAAGCAGCTCCCCCAAATAGACCTGATTCTTTGTTTGGAAGACTTTAAAAAAAGGGTGAGAGAAGTATAAAAATCATTTAAGACTCCAAGCTCCAGTACGTCTGTTGGAGAGTCCAAGAGAAGAATAAGCGGAATTTGGCAACAATTCAGCCTCTTGTAGGATTTTTAATTCTTGGTCCACCTCAGTAAATGCTTCTCCCGGTTGCCTTGCAGGCGTCGGACAACAAAATGACCGGAAGATGGTAAAAGGGTCAGATGGTAAAAATGGTCAGAAGATGGAAAAAGCAAACTTTGCCCCAAGAACTTCTGTTTCATCCACATAGGGCCTCCTGGGAAGGAGAGCTAATGGGGTAGAGGTCATATGTATCTAGTTAGAGCTGAGATCTTGCATAAATGCACATGGGAGTTATTAATAAGTTTGAGCATCGATGGTTATATGAGCTCTTTGTACCTACAGATTGTCATGGCCTAAGGAAATTTTTGTTGCACTCATTATTTATAACCATATTCATATGAAAATGTTGTAAATTCAAGCCATAGTAATTTAAATTGTAGAATAATTGGCTAGAGTTAAATTTTACTATAGTTTAAAGATACTGTTTCTCTGTAAGTCCTGTGCACTGATAATGCAATTCAGATGTTGGTAACTGGTAGAATTTAAGCAAATTTCCTTCACTACACTCAAACACTTTATTTTATACATTTTTAAAGTTGCAGAATATTTCAAACAAAAATGGACAGGAAATATATCAAAAACACCTTTGTACTCACACAATTTTGCAAATGTTTCTGCATTAATACATTTACTTGAGATCTGTTTTTGGAAACGATAGAGATTCGATTAAGAAATACAATCTTTTTTTTCCCATTATTTCTCCCCAGAGGCAACTATCATCTTAAAGTTATTAAGCTTCTTTGTGGCCTCTTTTTATGCTACCCATATCACTATGTTTCCACATATGATATATAACATTGCTATGTAAATTGAAAGAATTACATTTGCATTCAGAACTAATTCATTACTGCAAATTTGTGCCTTTTTACTACCTTCTTCTAATCCCCTGTACCCCAATCCTCTGCCTTTGGTAACCACAAGTGTGATTTCTTTTTCTAGGAGTTGGGTTTTTTGTTTTTAGATTCCAAATATAGGCGAGATCATACTATATTAGTCCTTCCCTGTCTAACTTATTTCACTTAGCACAATGTCTTCCAGATTCATCCATGTTGTCACGAATGGTAGAACTTCCTCTTTCTTATGGCTGAGTAATATTTCAGTGTGTGTGTGTGTTTGTGTGTGTGTGTGTGTGTGTTTGTGTGTGTGTGTGTGTGTGTGTGTGTGTGTGTATACGACAACTTCTTATCCATTCATCTATTGATGGACACTTAGGTTTTTCCAAGTCTTGGCTTTTGTAAGGAATGCTGTTATGAATATGGTGGTGAAGATATACTTTTAAATTATTGTGAATATGATTTCATTTCCTTTGGATATATTCCCAGAAGTGGAATTGCTGGATGATATGGTAGTTCCATTTTTAATTTTTTTTAAGGACCCTCCATACTATTTTCCAGAGTGGCTATACCAGTTTACATTCCCACCAACGGTGCATAAGAGTTCCTGGGGCACCTGGGTGGCTCACTTGGTTAAGCATCTGATTCTTGATTTCAACTCAGGTCATGATCTCACAGTAGTGGGATCAAGCCCCATGTTGTGTTCTGTGCTGAGTGTGGAGCCTGCTTGGGAATTTCACCCTCCTTCTCTCTCTGCCCCATGCAAATAAATAAATAAACATTAAAAACAAGAGTTCCCTTTTCTTCATGTACATGCCAGCATTTGTTATTTCTTGTCCTTTTGATGATGGCTATGCTTATAGGTGGGATATGATAACCCAGCGTAATTTTAGTTTGCATTTTCCCAACAGCTAGTGATGTTGACCATCCTTTCACATACCTGTCAGCCTTTTGTATGTCTACTTTGGAGAAATGTCTCCTCAGATCCTTTGCTCTTTTATTAATTGGGGTATTTGTTTAGCTGTTGAGTTGTTTGATTTCTTTATGTATTTTGGGTATTAACTCTTTACCCAATACATAGTTTGCAAGTATGTTTTCTCATTCTCCTGATGGTTATGGTTTCTTTTGCTGTGTGAAAGCTTTTTAGTTTGTAGTGTCACTGGTTTAATTTTATTTTGTTGCTTGTGTTTTAGGTGTCATATCCAAAAATTCATTACCAACACCTATGTCAAGGAGCTGTATGCTTATGCTCTAGGAGTTTCATGGGATCCATACCTGGATCTTCCTGCTTTTTTGTCTGAAGGCATTTTCTGTCTGCAGAACAGTGTTCCATACCTGCTTTTTTTTTTTTTAATCTGAGAGCATTTTCTTTCTTTGGAAAGCGCAGCCATGATACCCCAGAAGTGCTAAAGAGTTAAAACCCCTGAAGGGTTAAAACCCTAAACAAATGAGAGATTACAGGAAAACATGAGGTTAATATATCCAACCATGATTTCATAGTCAGTATTTCCAGAGGGAGAATAAGTAGTTAAAGGATTTAAAGAACGATATTAACTAAATTATGCAAGGAGGATCACAGATACAGCAAAATTAACAAAGGTGGTTTGTGTGCATAATCTCGGAGCCCAAAAAAGATTTAATGCATGGAGGGGAAACTCGTCCAAGGATCAAGGCTCGGAATTATGCTGAGCTCCATCTTTAATTGATATCATTTTCCTATTGACATATTCATTCCGCAAGCATTTGTTGATTCTGAGTTATATTTCATATCTTTAAGAGTTCCTAGAAGAAATAAGATTTGGCCACAACAGTGACACACTCATTTACACACCCTTTGTTATTGTTGTTTTGTTTCCTTTATTCCTTTCTCATTTTTCTACTTTTTCTTCTTCTTGTGGTTATCTTACAAACTACTTACACCCAAGTCTTTGCTTGATGATACATGTTTGTGTAATACCCCAGACTAAGGCGCATGATCTAAAATGCCTTCTATGCACTTACTCTCCTTTTATTTCTAGCCATTTGTTTTTAGCCCAGCCACATTAACAGTAACCATACAGAATATCATTTGCTGGTATTCTGGAACAGGTGATAGTAATTTCCATCCCTGTACTTTTGCCTGATCTCACATATGGTCTTCGTAGCCTAACTACGTGACATGCATGTCAGCAGTCAAGACAAGCCCTCACCCACATGCCTGTGGCGGTGCTGTGGTTATTACCCCTTGTCTGAAACGCCCTTTACCATTGCCTTTGAAGTCCTTCTTCTCCTTCAGTATTTCACTTCACAAAATAATTCTCAAAGCTGAATTATTATCTCCCCCGAATTTCCATACTACTTTGTCAAATTTAGGAATTATCATCATGTTTTGTTCAAGATACTGTCATTCAGTTATACATCTGTGCAAATTCCTATACATCAGGAATTTGTGAGTGCCTTGAGAGCACGAGCCGTGACTGCATCTATTGTGTATAGTTGTTGTAAATGTTGCATTGCTGTCTGTGGAATAAGCTAATAATAATCTGATCAGATTAAATATCTATTTTGCAGATATTTTTAATAGTTTTGTAAGCTGGATTTAACTAATTAAATAGATGATAAATAAAGTGTAATTACAATTTTTGAATGCTTATTTATTTTAAGTAAGACAGAGGGGAGGAGGGTGAGTATGTGCACGAGTCAGGGAGAGGCAGAGAAAGAAGGAGAGAAAATCCCAGGCAGGCTCTGCATGGTCATCGCAAAGCCCTCTGGGGGGACTCCATGTCACACACTGAGATCATGACCTGACCCCAAGTCAAGAGTCACATGCTTAACCTACTGAGCCACCCAGGTGCCCTTGTCATTACATTTTTAAATTTTAATATTGCTACTTGTCTTAACTATTCTGAAAAATAAAAAGTAACATGTGGTAAAATGTAAATCATATGATTTGCATAGTAGGCAAGTGTGTTAGATTGAAACTTTGTCCATAATCATTTATCTTTACCAACATCACACCTTTGTATTTGCTTTCGTATATGGAGAGCATTCCCCCTCATTTATAGATTGTGGATTTAACTATGTTATTTGTTTTGGAAAGAAAGCATGTGTATGAAAATGGCAATGAACCATTGGCGAATCAAGACCATAAGGGGACTTGCATGATTTTGTTTGTATGTGTGTATGTGCATGTCCCTATCATTATCATAGGAACAGCTTCCCTTGGTTTTTGACTATCCTTTGAACCCCAGCCCCAGAAAGATACAAATGGTGAAGACCAAAGCCATCTAGAACTGCATTCTGGAGAAGTGAAACACTGGCTTGAGAGCATTATGTCAGACTTTACCACCCATAGAAATTCTAATAGTAGATTTTATCATGTAAGAACTGTGAGTCTAAAAAATGGCATGATAAAAGAGTAAGTTTGTTGTTAATGGCACTTTCCCTGATTTTATTATTTTTGCCAATTTTCTTTGATTAAGTAAACTATCTGCAGGTTCAGGTAAGTGTTAACCAGGTCATGTTTTCACCAACTTTTTACAAAGAGCCTCAAAAAAGATGAATTATCAGCTTTAATGACTCCATCTTTCAGTTAAAATCAACAGCAACAATAATATTAAAAAGCTCTAGATATTAAAAGGGAGATGTTATCAGTTTCTGTTGACTCACAGTTATAGGTTTATCACATAACCAACTATATTCCACTCAAATAATGCTTCTGGCACTGGAAAACTAATTATACTCTTTTTTTACACTTAATAAGTCCCATAAATCATAATGCTTAATTTTGTGGCACACTATTCCATCTTACACATGACGAAAAGAAATGTAGTTATCCTTAGTGGGAAAATAACATAGCAAAACTATTATTAGTAAATAAAAATTAGTAAATAAAAAAATAGAAGTCTATAGATGCACATTATTAGTTTATTTCATTGTTTTGGCCGCTCAAGGTTAATGTTAAATCCTTGAATCCTTATTTTTCAGTACACTTCTTTATTAAAACTAGAATGTAACCATAATTCAAACTTAGAACCACAGCAACACTTAAGACAGTCACACCCATTTCAAACCAAACAATTCCAGTCCAGTTGGTCTCTGTAGGCTCATTCCTGCATTTCAAAATAAGACAACCCAGGGCATTGGAAACTAGCTGAGAGAGAGTAGCAGCCACGCTTTGAAAATGCTCTGTGGAAAGAGGCTGAGTGTGCAGTTTGCTGCTATTTGAGTTTCATATAGGTTTGAAAGAATCATAGAAAGTTATTGAGTTTCAGAACTTGTTAGTGGAGATCTAGGAATATTTTTTAGTTTTTGCACCTTTTAAATTGTTCATGTTCACTACTTTTAAAAATACCTATAAATATGCCCCCCCCCATTTTTAATTACAAATGTGTATTACCAAGAGACCAAAGTTATTTAGGATCATAGTGTCTCAGGGTTGGAAAACATATAAAATATTATTTTTTAAGCTTTTCCTTCAGTCTTAGATTTCAAGGGTCAGCCAACTCCAGAGCCTGAAGACCAAGTCTACATTGCCACCTTTTAGTGAACTTTTATGGGAACACCGTTACGCTTATATGTGCATTATCTCTGGTGGCTTTTGCGCTACACTGGTAGAGGTGAGGAGTCGCAACAATGCTGAATGTGCTACAAAGCCTAAAATGTTTACTGTCTAACCCTTTACAGAATATGTTTACTGAATCCTGCGGTATTCAGTAATATTCGATATACATATTTACTGTAGAATTGTACACAGTGCAATGAATAAAGTAAGAAAATTGGATAATTAGAGCATTTAAGTAGTTGCTTAAAATATATAGTCAACTAGAGACAATTCAAGTACTCAGCTGTTACTGCATAGTTGTGAATTCAGTGTTTTTCTCTACTCCAAGAATTGGAGATGTGCCTTGTTAAGCTTCGTGAACTAGACTTCATTTAAAAATAAGGTATTTATAGGGGTACCTGGGTGGCTGAGTCTGTTAGGCATCTGGCTCTGGGTTTTGTCTCAGGTCGCGATCTCACGGTTTGTGGGTTCAAGACCAAGAGGGGCTCTGTACTAATAGCATGGGGGCCTCCTTGGCCTTCTCTCTCCCTCTCGCTCTGCCCCTCCCCTTCTCATCCTCTCTCTCTCTTTCTCTCAAAATAAATAAATAATTAAACTGAAAAAATAAAAATGTGGAACTTGTAAAAATAGTCATTAGCTCTAGCTGGGTGGCTGAGTCTGTTACAGGCATCTGACTCTTGGTTTTGGCTCAGGTCATGATCTCACAGTATATGGGTTCAAGCCCAAGTGGGGCTCTGTTCTAAAAGCTTGGGGCCTGCTTGGCCTTCTCTCTCCCTCTCGCTCTGCCCCTCCCCTGCTCATCCTCTCTCTGTCTCAAAATAAATACATAAACTAAAACTATGGCACTTATAAAAATAGTCATTAGCTGTTTTATAAAATTGAGATTTTTATTTGTCTCTAGATTATTGTATGTATTTCATAAAATAAAGTATATTTTGATGATTGAATCATTTTGGCTACATGATAATCTTTATCGTGATAATTATTATTATGTTCTTAGTTGAAAGTAGCATCTCGTCCAATACCCTGATGTCAAAGCTTCTGACTATCGCATTTCGCTCCTGACCATGTATTATCAGGAGCAAAACATCACTCATAGATGCTGGATGCTCAATTTGTGAAACAGCAAAATTATAGATCTCTCTCTGAGCTTTTATTATTACTCCAAATCTATTCCCTAAAAAACTGATATTTGTCTATCAAAGAATGCATATTCCTTTTGATTTGGAAATTTATTCCAAAGTATTTCCATCTTAAGTTATTCTTGCACTTGTCCACAAAAGTATGTTTTATTTTGTAGTAGGGGAAAAAGATACCTGCCAACTACCTAAACGCCAATAAAAATAATTAAATTGGTATATACAGCTATTAAGAATAATGAATTAGCTTTTTATTAAGTTATATCTATAGCTGTTATGTGTATTACGTAATCAAAAGAGCAGGCTGCACAAGTGTATTTCTTTTCCCCTGTCTCCTGTCTTCAATGTCATTGTCTATGTATCTTCTTCTATTTAGCTTGAAGGTGTTGCCTGAGACAGGTGCTCCAAACAGAAACCCAGTCCCCTTTGTACCTCCTCAGCCGTTAGCTATTATGAGTCAGAAAGTTTGGTGAATAATGTCGCCAAAAAGAATCTCAAACACAAACTCAAACCTTCTACTTCATTCTGTGACAGCTCTAGGACAAGCTCTTGTTTCTCTTTGCTGAGTTTCTGAACACCTGCAATAAACTCCTAAACCCTATCAGGAAGCAGTATTTTCTTCAGGTCTTACAATGAATTCCCCACAATGCCTTCAAGCAATTGTTCTGAAGAGACACTTGATTATGTCAATCTCCTTGTTCAAAACTTTGAATGACCCCACTGTTCCTTGCTACAGCCTAAGCTCCTGTCATGGTTTATCTTTTCTTTCATGACCTAGCAAGTGCTGACCTCTTTAGTAGGGACCACAAATCTCATATGCCGACAGGAACCAGGAAGGAGATGTAAATGAACAAAATGAACCTCATGGGGTGCATTTCCTGTTTCATTTGGAAAGCTGCCCCTCAGCATTGGCCAGTGTTGCCCCCTGAGTGTGTGTGTCCTGTTTCTGCCTTTTTGCTCACCGGTAATTACTGTTACTAAATAGGCAAGGCTAGCTCTAATATCACTTTACTTTCATAGCTGTCTGTGGCCAATGCTTCCTCTGTCTCCTGCCCAAGGTCAAATTAAAAGTCCCCTCATCTGTGTTCAGACACTCCATGTATAGTCTTAAGATGTTATTTATCACCGCGTATTTTAGTTTTTATTTGATAGGTCTTTCTTCCTAAAATGTGATCTCCATAAGAGTAGGAAGCATAACATTTATTTTGTATAATTCCTAATGCTGAGGCCTTGGATATATAATTTGGCATTTGAAATGTCAAAAAGTATGAATATGAGCAAAATGCTTCCAGGACTGTAAAGAAAAGGATGTGGTTAATTCAGTCTTAACATCCAGAGGGATGGTAACTGCTCCACAGGGAGATGATTTTTCAAATGAATCTTGTAGAGCAAATAGGAATTTCTGGGAGAAGATGACAGGGTGAAGGATGGGGGAAAGTCAGAGGAAGGGATTCTGTACTCAGGAAACAAGCATTTGCAGACTGACACTGAGTGTGGCCTGGGCTGGCAATGACGGCCATCCACAGTGGTCACTTGCATGGGTTTAAGAGAGTGGGAATTAGGGATGAGACAGCACTCTGAGTTCAAAGGGATGGGCACACTTTAAGTGTCAACATAAGGTCTTTGGATTTCATTTATGGGATGTGGGAAGTCAGGAATTTTGAAAGTATAATATTGGTGTGATTTATCTTGAATGTGTTACTTAGGAAAAAAAAATAAAGTTCTTTCATCTATGCAGAGATTAGCTTTGAAGACAGAAACACAGGCTGGAGAGAGGACACACAGAGGGGGTTGCTGAAAATATGAAAAGTACAAAGGATGAACCTCTGAGTTTGAAGAGAGATCAGAGTCACAGATGATAGACTCACTGAGCTTGCAGTGTATGAATTCTGCTGCCTTACCAAAGCGGACAAGACTTAGCCAGATTTTTTTTTTTCTGGCTAGAAAGCCGACTGCTAACACACATGCTTACTTCTTACTTATTCTTCAACACAGCCATGTCCCTTCTGGGAGGAAACATATGAGGTATGAGCATCTTGAGGAAGTTGCCTGTGAGTTGATTTATAGCATCTTTTTTTTAAACTGTATTTATTTTTGAGATAGAGAGAGGGCAGAGAGAGAGGGAAAGAGAATCCCAAGCAGACTCCACGCTGTCAGCATGGAGCCAATGTGGCACTTGATCTCACTAACCTTGAGATCATGACCTGAGCTGAAATCAGGAGCTGGCTGCTTAACCCACTGCACCACCCAGGTACCCCATAGTATCTGGTTTTAATACCAAGTGCTGTAGGTACCAATAGAAGTTCAGTACATTAATAAATAAAAGAAGGACTGATGAAATAATTGTGGTAAATAGGAGACACCAGATTGTTAATATAACTGGAGTTATTGCTTTTAAATCTTCCTAGTTTTGACTGCCTTTCTGCTATTTTGCCTCAATGATTTGAGATAATGCTTTCTTTAATAATTAAGTGTACCAATGGATTGTTAATTTTTACTTAATAAAACACATATTGTGTTTTAAGTGCCACATCATCAAAAACCTGATACAGATTGAGCTTTGAAAATTTAATTAAATTTTCTCATAAAAGCTGTCTGAAAACTAGTCTGTGTAATGTAGCTATATTATAAGAGAGCTCATACTGAAATAGTGCTAAAGATTTTCAGTCAATTGAAGTAAAACCAAGAACAAAATTAAAATTTAAGAAGATAATTCATTTCTTTATTATTGAATTAAAATTACAGAAAAATGTACATTTGCAATCAATTAGCATATACATCATCTTCTATATATTTCAGCATATATTCCTTAATGCTTTAATATACACAATTAGGAAAAGATATTCAGTTCATTGTTTTTTCTTATCTAAAAATGGTTAGGGGTGTCTGGGTGGCTCAGTCGGTTAAGCGTCCGACTTTGGCTCAGGTCATGATCTCGTGGTCCGTGAGTTCGAGCCCCACGTTGGGCTCTGTGCTGACCGCTCAGAGCCTGGAGCCTGTTTCAGATTCTGTGTCTCCCTCTCTCTCTGACTCTCCCCCGTTCATGCTCTGTCTCTCTCTGTCTCAAAAATAAATAAACGTTAAAAAAAATTAAAAAAAAAATAAAAATGGTTAATCTTGTGAACTTTATCTGTTTAAAGAGGACCATTTGTGTCATTTATGAATAAGCCCTTGGCATGTGTGAGCACCAGTTCTACGTGGCTGTTTTACGGTAACAGAAGTGAAATGAACACCATTTCTAACATATCGCTGTTGCATACGTCTCTCAGTATGACCCAGCTAAACATCACCAAGGCCACTTTATTTGTATCTATGTTTTCCTAATCATTAAAAAATATTATAGAATATTCATAACTAAAGTGGGGACAATGAAATTTAAAGTCACTCTCCGTTTTGAGGGGAGAATGAATTGTTAGTGTTTTAGAAAACATGACACTATATAAAAAAAGATTTACCAAAGTCTTCTGGAGAGGGTGTGGAGACAAACAGGCAGAGAGCATAGAGGATTTTTAGAGTGGTGAAAATACTCTGTGTGAGAATATAAAATAGATATCTGTAATTATATATTTGCCCAAACCCATACAATGCACAACACCAAGAGTGAATTCTAATGTAAACAGTGGACATTAGGTGATTATGGTATAACAATGTAGGTTTATCCCTGGTAAAAAATGGTCCATTCTCGTGAGTGATATTGATGATGGAAGAGGCTGTGTGTGCACCCTGGGGAGCAGGGGGTGTATGAGAAAGCTCTGTATCTCCTCTTAATATGGCTCTAAAAGAATGCAGTCTTTACCAAAATTATTGCTGGAATTATTTTTCATAATGCCAGAGGCTAGAACACGTATTTGTCTTCCCATCTGCCCAGAGAAACACTAAAGTGACTGTAACTTAGAGCTACAGAGTAATACTGAAAAGATTTTAAAAAATGAAAGTGAGAGAAACAAAAATGTCCTCTATAGAGGAGAGACCGAGTTATTGTAAGAGAGGGAGCACATGATATCATTTTAGCATTTAAACTAGATGGAAACTTCGAGATTGATGGAAACTTAGTAGTAGATGTTTCCATCTAGTAGATGGAAGCTTCAGGTTGAAAATGAGACTGAAGCTTTCAGAGAAGATGGGGCTTGTATTTTTCAAGGTGTCCATCCATTCCAAGATTAGGAAACCTTGCTGGCTACAGAACAAGATACAGAGAAGCAGGATCCAGTCACTTCTCTCCCTCTGCACTGCAGAAGTCCCGATCTGGATCACCACTTCTGTGTCGGGAGGACTGGAGTAAGCAGGTCTCCTGCTTCACTTGCTGAGTCCCTAGAGTCAGCTCTCAGCAGTGTCAGTGCAAGACCTTTCCAGCCAGATCTTGTTGCTTCTCTGCCCAAATCCCACGAGTTACTGCCTCTCTTGAACTAAAGGCCACATTCTTTGAGCGACCTCAGAGTCCCTAACCAGTCGACCCAGCCCATCTCCCTGACCTCCTCACCTCCCACTCTCCTCCTTGCCTGAGCCCCTCTGGCCGTTGGCTTTGTTATAGTCACATGGGCTGAGGATGCTCCAACTGCTGCTGTTTGAATGGACACTTGTGTGGGCCCACACTGTTCTTCCCATAGGTGTTCACATGGTTAACACTTGCTGCTTCCACGTCTGCACAAATGTTACCTTCTCAGTGAGATCTTCCCTAGTTACTGGATTTAATAGAGAACTTCACCCTTTGTTAACCTCCACAAACAGCATGATGCTCCTTAACTTCTTTCCTATGTGTTTAAACTGTTAACATACTGAACGGTGCCTTTATTATACTTATTACGTTTTTCTCTCTCTTGATGAAGTGTAACCTCCATAATGATAAGTACATTAATCTGTATTCCACAGCAAGAATCCCAGAACCTAGAACATTCTTTGCACATAAGAGGCGTGTTACAAATGTCAAATCAACCAGTAGTGAAAGGATAACTTGAGCCTTTAGATTTAAAACCACGACAACAAAAAAAGCTCATTTCCTGTTTCTCTGCAGTTTTCCCCAGCTTTGGGTGGTGACCGCTGCTGGGCTCTGGCTTCTCGTTGGCCGGAGGATGAGGTGGCCTGGACAGCGGCTCAGGCACCTTGTGCCCAGAGCCCTCTGCTTCTTGCCTCACCCAGCTGCCAACCCCCAGATCCCAGACATCACGGTCTGGTGGTGGGGGATGGGGGGCTGGAGGTAGATCTCACCTACTGACAGTTACACAACCAATGCATTTCCTGGAGAGTATATCTCCGCTGCCTTTGTCAACTATTCTGTCAATGTTATGGCAGATGGAAAACCACTGAATCTGGGTTTAGGGGATACAGCCCGACATTAAGATTACGACAGATTACACCCTTTATCCTCTCCGCAAACAGATGTATTTCTCTTGTGAGTCCTGCATCATTTGAAAATGTTCAAGTAAAGTGTTACCCTAAGGTGGAACACCACTGCCGCAACACCCCAATTTTCCTGGTAGGGACTAACCTAGATCTCACAGACGACAAAGGCATGATTGAGAAACTGAAAGAGAAGAAGCTGAGTCCCGTGATCCACGTGCAGGTTTTGGCCCTGGCTAAAGAGAGCAGCACTGTAAAATACCTGGAGGGCTCCACTCTCACTCACCAAGGCTTCAAAACAGTGTTTGATGAAGCTATTCAGCTGTTCTCTGCCTGGCTCCAGTCAAGACGAGAAAGAGAAAATGTCTGCTGTTGTAGATGTGTGGACCCTCGCCTGCCCTGTCCCCCTCGGAAGCTTTGTACATTTTGCTCAAAAATGATGAAGCCTTCTACTCAGTGCCTAGCTTCTGTTACAGATTAGTTTTTTTCATAGAACCATTTTGAACCAATCCACAGTTTTAGGTTTTATTTGTTTAAAGTATAAGACTTTACATAATTTGGCTATTGTTGAGAGTGCTGCTATAAACATTGGGGTACAAGTGCCCCTATGCATCAGTACTCCTGTATCCCTTGGGTAAATTCCTAGCAGTGCTATTGCTGGGTCATAGGGTAGGTCTATTTTTAATTTTCTGAGGAACCTTTACACTCTTTTCCAGAGTGGCTGCACCAGTTTGCATTCCCACCAACAGTGCAAGAGGGTTCCCGTTTCTCCACATCCTCTCCAGCATCTATAGTCTCCTGATTTGTTCATTTTGGCCACTCTGACTGGCGAATTATGGAAAGAGCCTAAATGTCCATCAACTGATGAATGGATAAAGAAATTGTGGTTTATATACACAATGGAGTACTACGTGGCAATGAGAAAGAACGAAATATGGCCCTTTGTAGCAACGTGGATGGAACTGGAGAGTGTGATGCTAAGTGAAATGAACCATACAGAGAAAGACAGATACCATATGTTTTCACTCTTAGGTGGATTCTGAGAAACTTAGCAGAAACCCATGGGGGAGGGGAAGGAAAAAAAAAGAGGTTAGAGTGGGAGACAGCCGAAGCATAAGAGACTCTTAAAAACTGAGAACAAACTGAGGGTTGATGGGGGGTGGGAGGGAGGGGAGGGTGGGTGATGGGTATTGAGGAGGGCACCTTTTGGGATGAGCACTGGGTGTTGTATGGAAACCAATAAATTTCATATATTGAAAAAATAAAATAAAATAAAGTATAAGACTTTAAACTTTCACATTATATTACATTTAGTCCTAAAATGGTAAGGTTTCTTAAAGCCTTTTGTTTTTTTTTCCAAAAAACAAAACTAAACAAAAACCCTATTGTCGCTCAGATTAAGAGTTGCCAAAATGCATTGTGAACCGAGTCACGTTGTTGTACTACGAACATCCAGCACTAAACCCTTGTTTTTAAGACCTTTGTTTTTAAGAAGAGATGACAGTGTGTCAAGTTTGGAAATGCAGACACTTTCTAACCAGTTTTTGCTAAAAAAGCAGCACAACCTCCTTCAAGAAATGTTGCCATCTAACCACCCATAATTAACCAAGCAGTGTTCACTCCCTAACACTGTACTGTATGTCATAATGGAATGAGTGTAATGACTCAACTCTTTGGGTCAGTCTTTTGATTGAGTGACATTAAAACAAAACAAAACTGTATATTCACTTTAGCTGAGATTTTGAACAACCCTCTTACTCCCTTGTTTCTCTGATGAACCATCTGCTCTAGCGGTGGGCGGACCCAGGAACAGGGGGGCGGTGTGTGGGCAGCCCAAGTCCTGTCGTGAATGAAGAATGAAGACAGTATTTTGACAAAATATGGAGGTTAATTTATACTACATTGTACATACCATAATTAAACTGAGTAAAAGTGTCATGGGTAAAATTTTAAAAGGTTAATTTCTGTCTAGTGCAGTGAATGATGAAGAAAGGTTGGTCTTCTCACTGTGTGCTTTAAGTTTTTCCTTTTTCTTAGACCTGCCATCCCTCCTGAAATTGGGCATTTAATTCATCTTTAAACTGGTTTTTCACATAGTTGCTTACTTAGTGTGCTTTTCTTACAGAAACCCTTATTAATGAGCAATATGCCTCCCTGTATTATAAAATCTTTCTGATAATGCATTAAACAGTATTTTGTAGATTAGTAAAAGTACGTTCCTGTTTCCTTGTTACTTTATTCAAAGCTAATGCTTTGCTTAGTTCTCTAGTAACTAGGTGTAAAAATCATGTTTTGCAGCTTTACAGTTTTTGAAATCTTTTAGATATTCCTAAACTATGAACTTTCTTAACCTCACTATCTTGCCAGATCACCAACACTGTACTTGACTAATGCTGACCCTCCTCTTTGCCTCACCCCCTTCCCCCACCCCCCACCAGACACATACTTCTGTTGCTCTGCCTATCCATATTCCTTTGGGTCTTTGAGGTTCTATAAGCCTGTGCTCCTGCTAATGAAGTTCTGTACAGCTTATCCACTGTCAAGAATGCAAGGTTGGGCCTTTCAAACCCTAGCACAAATTTTTTTAAATGACAGTTGCAGAATTGTAGAGTGTTTTTACAATTGATCTTTGGCTAATGCAATTATCAGTGTGTTTTGCATGTATGACTTAATAAGTCTTTGAATCATTAAAAAAAGTGCCCAACAGAATGAATTAAAGAAAAGAGAAATATGTAGATTGTAGTGAAATTAAATAATATCTGTGGATAAACAAAAATGTTTGAAAAGCTTCCAGATAGAGAATCAGAATAGAATCATTTTGGCTCCAGATTTGTCCTCAACAGTCTGAGTCTTCAGGAGGCATTTGATCTGTGCTGCCCAGGTTCTAAGTCAAAATACATTGGAATCTAGACTTACATACTTTGGCAGATAGTAATCAAAAATGAATGCAGAATAAATATTGTTTTTAAGGTTCATAGGTTGAGGTAAGTTTGACTCTCACCAAACATATCTGAAATGAGTATTAGTGAAAGGTATACAATACCAAAATCAAATTTTAGTCAATAATTGTGATTCAGAAAATAGCAAGTCACAACTAGAATGCAATGGAAAGTGAAGCAAAGCAGAGAGGGAAGCAATGGACCTCCATTGTAATTGGCTCAAATTAGCACACACAAGAGAACTCCAACAGATTTTTTGATAAAAGGACTAAAAAACCTTAATATTATAATTAAAAATACGTGTACATTTTGCCAATGAAAAGGCACTAAAAAGTCTCTAAGAGACACAACCAAACCACAGAAAATATTGAAAATATGGAGCAAAATCATGACACAATTTTGAGCTTTCACTGGTGTCTTAAAAAAACACACCCATTTGCTCTTCATGCCTGTGCTGGTTGGTCTCTTTCAGATTTCATAGGTACAGTTAAATGAAATTATACACTATTCAGTAGAAAGGTGTATTTCGATTCTTCTAATATTGGGGATTCTATTTAACTGCCTTTAATGTATATAATCAGCATTTATACAACCACAATAAACATACTTACAGATGAGATAATCAATTTTCTAAAATAAGACATCATGAAATGGGTATATCTGTCTTATATCTGGGTGGTAAAGAGGGAGATAGAGTCTTGTGTAGAGATGATGCTTTTTCCTTCTTTTATAGTAGTGCGGAGTCACCATATCTGTTTAAAGATAATGATTCAAGATGGAAGTGTTTAAATATATGCTTACGGGGAACCCTTAGAACAGAAAAATAAAATAACACACAATGGGAAAAGAAGAAGCAGCTTCCTCTGGTGATACAAACTCCCTGCACAGCTCACTTTTAATACAGAGTTAATAGAATGCATCTACACTTTATAACTTTAGGACAAGAGTCACCAACATTAAATGTAAAGTTATGGTGATAATTACCAGAAAAGCTGAAAAGAGAAACGGTTAACAGTTAACATAAAATATATGTTTAGCCTCTGAAGAATACATTAATGTTAATTGTGTTCTTTTCTAGTTGTGGCATTTCAGATGATTTCATTGATTTTTTAAAAACTTTGTGTATTTCTGTGTTTTTGCAATTTATAGCCAGGAAAAAAGTGATAAAATTATTAAGCTTAAATGTGTTCAGTCTTATAAAAAACCCTAACTTCAGTTCTAAAATTTATAGTGTTTCCTAACAAATTACTGCTCCATATTTTATAATCCGTTTCAGTTGTCCAGCTTTATCTGTGGCAGTATTAAAAGGAATATAAAAATCATCTACTGGGGGAAACACGTTTATCAACAATAATTATAACTCACTGTCTCAAATGGGTGAGCGATGGTATGAATACATTTTGTAGATACCAAAGAAAGAGAAAAATCCAATTCTGAAAAGCAGTTATACTGATCAAGGACAAATCAGGAATAGCTCCACAAAGAATGTAAAAATTTACTTGTGTTTGAAAAAAAGGAAGGAAGGCATCTTTATCTGAGGAAAAAAGCATGCTGCATAAATAAATTTAAAAGCACAATTAACAGCTTGAGGGGATGGATAGCTGTTAAATTAATTTTAAAAGGTTACTAAGGTGATTTTTTTCCTTATATTGAAAATAGAATACTATTAACTTTAATTCAGATTTAAATGCCTGCTAGAAAGAAATCTAGGCAATATGACTTAGCCAAAAAATACACAAAGACCACAGTGAATTACTACTGCATACCTAAATGAGTATATTACAGGTTAAAATTGTGTATATAATAGCTAAATTAAAAAAAAATCTATCCTTACCAGCTGTTGAAGTAAAGAAAGTAGACCCTTACACACTGCCAGTGGAAATGTAAAACCATGTAAAACCATATAACCACTTAGAAAACAGACTTTAAAAATTTTAGACCACATTCTTAAGTATTTGTTTCATGAAAATCCATGCAATTCGCTCTTCCCTAATAGTCATGAATGGGGAATTGATGTACTTTTGTGCTGTTTATAGTGTTTTATATTTGAATCATACACAAATCGTTTATGCTTCTGCATGTTAACATTTATACATAAATGGTTATCAATTCCATAGCACAGTTTATGTAAAAGATCTCTATGTATGGCAACATTTATTTAAAAAGCCTCAATAATCTGAAAATATTATTTGTTTTTTTTATTTTTTTAATGTATGAAATTTATTGTCAAATTGGTTTCCATACAACACCCAGTGCTCATCCTAAAAGATGAGCCCTCTTCAGTGCCCATCACCTACCCTCCCCTCCCTCCGACCCCCCATCAACCCTCAGTTTGTTCTCAGTTTTTATGAGTCTCTTATGCTTTGGCTCTCTCCCACTCTAACCTCTTTTTTTTTTTTCCTTCCCCTCCCCCATGGATTTCTGTTAAGTTTCTCAGGATCCACATAAGAGTGAAACATTATTTGAATAATACACTTTATCAAGAATCAAAACAGGGGCACCCTGGGAGGTTCAGTTGGTGAAGTGTCCGACTTTGGATCGGGTCATGTTCTCATGGTTCTTGAGTTTGAGCTCTGCATTGGGTTCTGTGCTGTCAGTGCAGAGGCCGCTTAAGATCCTCTGTCTTCCTTTCTCTGCACCTCTCTGCTGGTGCTCTTTCTTTCACACAAATGAATAAACATTTTAAAAAAAGAATCTAAATATTCTAGCATCTGGCCAGATGTGAATAATGAATAACCTCAAATTTCAATAATAGTTACTGAGTGATCTTAAAACCACGTTGTCTTGACCAAGCGAATTAAAGATTACATAGCAAAGTGACATTTTTAGTCTCACAAGGACAGAAGGAGTCTGCCCTCAGTGTACCAGACAGTCCCATTCTAGTGAAGCAAAAGTTAGCATCCAGCCTAGATGCACCAACATTTGTTTGCCTCTTCCCTGGGGAAGAATAAATATTGAAGAAAAAATTGTAAGTAATAGAAAGAAAATTGTGCAAGATAAAGAGCAGCACCAAGAGAAATCTCTTTTGCTCAGGGCTGCAACAGTTTTACTGATTGGTCGGACTTAAACTACTTTCCACTGTTTAACAATATGTGGATGTACCACAGTTTCTTCCTGAAATATGACACATATCCAACTAAAATTTTTGTTTAACCCAAACCCTGTCTTAGTAGCATTTATGTAGCATTTGTAATATTTGTAAAAGTAACTTGAATATTATGCACAAGCAAGATAAATTGGTTTCTGAATAATAGACATCTTATTCATTAATAAGCAAGCATATTAGTGAAAATAATATATCAGAAATTATATTCATTTTAAATAATGTTGAATCTAGGTGTTAGTAGGTCAAACAGTTTCAGACTGATTTTTTCAATACATATAGTCATGTCTGAACAATACACATGACTGACTCTATAAAAGGAAAGAAAGGGAGAAAAAAGTTTTGCTTCCATTGACTAGTGACCATGGATTCATTCTTGAATTGACCATTAACCCACAGGGTAATTTTTATCTCTTTTCCTTTATACCTGCAGGTTTCTGATAATCTCATATCATTTGTCTTTAAGGTCACTGTTATGAATTTGTCTTTAAATATATACTGAAATTCAGTGTAATATTTAACATATACTCAGTAAGATGTACTTTTAATAAAAATATTTATCGTTAATAAATTATTAAACTGCATAGTCAACCTAAACTTATCTTAATGCCCAGGACCTATGCATCTTGCCAGCTTAAATATTATCCTGCAATTTGAAATGCAGGAGAGAGAAGAGTAATTCTTATCAGTTCTAAACTCATTATTGTGTGAATGTATATAACGTGACCCATTCATGGTTTCAAAAATCAAGACAA
This sequence comes from Acinonyx jubatus, assembly GCF_027475565.1. Taxonomy (NCBI): domain Eukaryota; kingdom Metazoa; phylum Chordata; class Mammalia; order Carnivora; family Felidae; genus Acinonyx; species Acinonyx jubatus. The sequence goes on from NC_069391.1 coordinate 40,244,614, forward strand.
TGCACTATCCATGCACACTATATAAAACCAGTTTAAGAATCTGAATTCATTCTATTGGCCTAAAATCACTACACCGTTAGTTGACTACTTTTCAGTAGCAGGGATAAGACTAATATAAAGCAAGCTATGCAAATTTTTATTTTTCTGTGACTTCCTGGGCCATTACCGTGATCTATGTGTAGATGGAATAATGGGCCAAGTCTCTCTGATCAATGGCAAAGACCTCAGCGTGTTACATAATAAAAAGCAGTTCATAGCTTTCTTACAGCGTATTTATTTTAAATTAATATTCATTAGCTTCTGCATGCTTGACACCAAGAAAAAGTGAATGCAAAAGTTAGTTACAAATAAATTCCATATTATCCTTATTAGCATGTTTACATTCAAATGTCAAAAGAAAAGAAAAGAAAAGAAAAGAAAAGAAAAGAAAAGAAAAGAAAAGAAAAAATGCCAGGTTCTAATCATTCTCAATGGGATATGCAGATAAAAATCCTGGATTTTATCCTGAGAAATGTTAGTTAGTTTTTGTAAATAACATATATTTTCTAACCTAAGTAGGAAATGAAATGTCCTAAGAAAGTAATGTGAATGCACAATCATTCTTGTTTTATGCAGCAAACCTCACTAACTTACATCTCCTACAGGGACTGCTAGTAATGGTAATGAAACAGTAGTAATATGAATGGGTACATTAGTGATGAATATACTCTAACATTCATATTTTATTTAGGATATCTGAAAAAATGAAATAAAAATTAATCAGCATATTAAATATTATATATATGCATCACATATACATATTATATATGTGTGTATATATGTATGTATATTTTATATACAACACATAGATCTTCTAACCAAATTGTTTCCACATGTACGTTAAAAAACTCCTACATGGACACAGCTATAAATTATGAGAAATTTTAAATGAACAAAGGAAGAATTCATAAGATTTCAGCTTTTCCACAAAATGCCAAACCAGAAAGATATTAAGCAATTGAAATACAGTGTCCTAAAATCTCTATGTATCTCAGCTGAGAAAGAGAGGGATTGTAGAAAGTAAAATATATGATTGTTAACAACTGTTGAGTTTTAAGTCTTGAGTATAACTGGTGGTCTCTAAGTAACGTTTCTGATCCTCATTTTCCTCAAATATGGGAATAATGATACTAGCGTTTTGTTAAGATTGTGACAATTAAAGAATAATATATAGTAAAATGTTTGGCATATTGCCTGGCACATCGGGGCGCTAGACATGATGACAAATACCATTACTATTGCTAATATAATTATAAGTAGTTGTAACAGTAGTATATTCATAGTTATAGTTCTTAGACTTGGAGTATTACAATAAAGAGTCTGACTCCCTTTGAAATGTTTAAACACTGTTTTAAAAATCTCGCCTTCCTTTTTCCTGTGGTACCACATTTAGATAGGTTGGTTAGAAAGTACTTGCATGTGTGTGCCTTCTAATTTGGCACCGATTGGAAATTTAAACCTCCCACGCACTGGAACTTGTCCCCAGTCCAACTTTCTTCTCGCTGTTCAGGCCCAACTCATTCCCTCTAGTTTTGAGACTGACCCTTATTGTGCCTGATTTGCTCTCCCCAGGCATCCCTCTTGTGAATAATACACTTCCCTTCAAATTTTTGTTGGTGTGCGGAATGTCATCAGTTTTGATAGTGAACCAAATTTCGGGTGTCAGTCCATTCTGCTTCCAGCCAATGACCAAAAAACCCCCAAACAAACCAACACAATAAAACAATTGGCATACTCAGTAATATTGTACTGGCATGCTCCAAGCTATGGCCACCGCTCCTCTGAGATCTTTTTTCTATGGCTCCTGGTTTGCTCTGCACGTATGTGTGGCATGGCTCTGCTGCTTGCCAACAAGCTTGCGTTTTTGGTTGTGCTGTGCTGTGCTGCATTTGTTGAGTCCTGTTGAGCCTCTTTTAAAATGTTGCTGACTTATGCTGAAAGTTTTGATATTGGAGTTTAAGGACACGGGCAAGGGATTGGGGCTGTCTTTAGTATATGTGCTGCTGAAGCGAGCACAGGGGGCTGTCTTTAGAGTATCCCTGGGTCATGCATCTCAGTCCAGGCCTATCCGTGGGACACTGAATGCACTGTATGTCAGTGGCTGATGCTGGGCTCAGGGAGAAGACTCATACTCTGTAGCCGATAGGCTGTTTGTTTTAGCTGAGTACTAGTCTCCAATCTATAGAGGACTTAGGGAAAAGAATGTTGCATCCTGTGATATGTGAGCCCCCAGAAGGTTCATTATGGCAAAGAAAATAGAGACACTTGAAAGAAAGAAAGAAAGAAAGAAAGAAAGAAAGAAAGAAAGAAAGAAAGAAAGAAAGAAAGAAAGAAAGAGAAAGAAAAGAAAGAGAGAGAAAGAGAAGGAAGGAAGGAAGGAAGGAAGGAAGGAAGGAAGGAAGGAAGGAAGGAAGGAAGGAAGGAAAGAAAGAAAGAAAGAAAGAAAGAAAGAAAGAAAGAAAGAGAAGGAAGAAAAGAAAGGAAAGGAAAGAAAGAGAGAAAGTGAGAAAGTGAGAGACTGTGGGCTCTTTCCAGGTCCTAAGACACTACATTAATGGCATGCTTCTGCCGATTCACTAGAGAGTCTCACATAGAACATCTAGACATTCATCATTGCATTCACGGAGAGGGTAAGCTATTGCCCTACGTAAGATTCAGGGGCTTGCCATCTCATTAAGATTCTTAAGCATCATATTATTCAATGAGAGCTGTTCTATTCCTGATGTAGTTAAAAGACAGCTCCTAACAGTGTTAACTCTAAGCACGTCAAGTAGGCCCAACACCAATTAGGTGTCTTTGGTTTCTGGAGACAACATAGTTCCCATTTAAATTTATACTACCAAAATCTACTTATGTGGTCACCCACAAGTCATCTCACTTTATGCAGTGCCATTTATTACAGAGGGCTCAAGAAGTCAGTACAGATGACCATACTGCAGACACATCTTCTAGTTCCTCCTGGAGATTCCTTTATGGAGGAAAATCTTGTGACTACCTGTGCTTCTTGGAGTCTCTGAACAGCTCTTAAGGGCTGCAAGTTAGTTTGCATGAAAAAAAGTTGCTTGGTTGAGTCCTGTGTTACATGATATTTGCATATCAATTTGCATCCAAGACCCTCTGAGCAACTCAGGCTTTCATACATCTTGAACCTATGACACTCTACACTCCACCTCACTGTGCCTTGTGCTAACAGCACTCCCACAAGGTCAGCACAGCCACTGAGGCCTCTTTCTGAATTGGAGATTGCACCGATGTGGTAGAGTCAAATCTGGGCCCTTTGACATATTCTACGTACCAGAGGAGATGGTCTCTCCTGCCCTCAGCCCTTTGCTAGGTACCACTGTGCTAGGGAAGATCACCTCTCTCCTAGACGCCTTGGCTACCTGAGAAGCCTACTGGGATCAACTGAGTGAACAGTAAGTGGGATCATAATACTTGAAGAGCAGAAGTAGCCCAATGACACATTGTAGAACTCACTAGGGAACTGCTGCTTTTCATCCCTAAACTGGAACATCCTGGTAAAGGATAAAACCCAATACCAAGCACAGTAGGCCAGACTTTAGGCAGTCACAATGGCATTGGAGGATGCCCTGGCCGACAATTGATCCAAATTATGCATCTTCACAGTCTCCTGAGCCATTGGCAGTAGTCTAGTCATTTGCTCTGGCTATCACCAAAACAAAGCAAAACACAAAACAAAACCCACCTTACTCAAGGCTGCCCTTTTTTCAGGTAAAGAACTTGGGGAATTCCTTACTCTTGGGTAACAAAAATCCAAATTAAGATCTCACCTGTCTCTGCCAACATCAGGCTTAATTGAATGCCAAAGCAGATATAGCAACACACAAATTCTTGGTTCGAGATTTTATCCTCCAAAGGTTATTGGTTTTATTGTTGTTCTGAACTAATTTATTAATTTTCCACAGATTCCTCCTCTTATTTTTATTTGTACTTGTGTGCATTTGGTGCTAACTGTATCTTCTTGTGCTCCCGTCCTTAAACAGACCACAGCAGTCTTGTTTCCAAGTGAACTGCATTCTGGCCAGTTACCCCATTCTGCTAACCACATTGTGGGGCACTGTGCTGCCTTCAGAACCCACAATATTATGCAAAATCTTTTAAATTAATGCCACTCAAGAACTGTCTAAATCCACATATATGAGTCAAACCACTTCTACCCTCAAAATTCTAAATGAAGGGCAACCGTCTCGGGCAACGATGGTTGCTGATAAAGTTCTAGCATAGGACTATGCACCAGCCAGCTAAATCTTGGAAATAAAAATACTAAAATAAAGTTTTCTAGTGATTGGGTACATGGAGTTTTGATGCCCTGAAATTTTCACATATGGATACAAAATACAGGCAAGGCTGTTCAGATGTTCTAACACATGAGATAACAAGTTAAAGTCAGCAGTATTGCTAGAGTATTTAAGCAATGCCTTGAACTTCACAGATACCTTCTCCTGGCTCTCCTCAACTATCTAGTGTAATTGAATGCTTATGTTCTTCCAAGGTCTTCTCATTTTCATTATAGATGGTTGCACAGGCATATGGTTCCAACATTTATACTTAAATGTAGCCTCAATTAAATGAGACATCGTACATGTCAGTCATCAATCAAACAACAGGGAGTGAATTATAATAAATGTAATAAAATAAATGACTCCATCATTGATATGACTACTAACTTCTTTTATGCCTCACTCTCCTTTTCTCCTTTGGCCTCATATGTGGACCAGCTGATAATAAAACACAAGCACTTTCCTCCCTGGGTGCAGACAGGGAATTTAAACCACACTTAGGAATTTTACCCTAATCCCATCTCCTCACCTGTATAAATGTCTAGCCTCCAACCTCTGCTTTGCATAAACTAGCCCAGACCTGCTAGCTTGTGTCTAGGCCTATCCACAAGTCCCTCATGTGAGTAATAAATTTTCTTTCAAATTATCTTGGGTGTAAAATATCATCAACCTTTACATCCAAACCAAGTTTCAGGTGATGTCTACCCCAATTCTGCTGACCTGTTACAAAACATAGATCCACTGAAACTGAGAAAAATGTTTTCATCCAATGGAAACACCGTTATAGATTATTAATTCCCCAAATGTGTTTTATAGAGCATAGATTTAAAAAAATCAGGATAAATGAGTTGTCAAGTCAACTACTTTTAGGAAACACAGAAGTAAATATAATTAAACAGGTTTCATAAATTTAGGTCTTCCTAGAGCCTTAATATTCTTATGTTATTTATAAATCACTAAGAGAGGTATACGTAGAGGAAGATGTCAAAAATGCATTTGTTGATAAAATTGGGACTGATATTCAATTAAAACTTTCTACTATCATCTTAAGGTGGTTATGGCCGTGTCTATTTTGAAGGCTAGTATCTATGCTATACCAAATGTGTGTGTGTGTGCGTGCGTGTGCGCACTCATATATGTGTATCCATTTTATTGTACATAACATAGTTATATGTGACATAACCATGTGCATGTATACATGTACAATACACAGGCAGTATGTGTAATATATCTATGTATGTGACATACTTAATATATGACTATATATATTACTCTGTCATGGGACTATATTCAGTGGAGCATGAGTTAAACTAAATCTTCACCAAACATATTTTAAGAAATAATTGTTTTTGACAGTTATCAATCCTATTATTTTTCTCAAATACAAAAGTCTCTTAGTTTTCAGAAGAGTGTATTTACGTTGAACTGAAATTGTCCTTTCGACAACTTCTAGCCACTTTCACTTTTTATTTAGAGTTAATAAATGTCTTTTGATAAGAGCCTGTTTAATGTGTCTGTAGTTATGACTTTATATCAGCCTAAGGGATGCATAATCCTAAGTAATCACAGTATTCAAGATGAAGTGTCTTTTTAATGAATTTAAACACTCTACTACATTGGAGGTATTGAGAGATTTCAAATCATGCAACTATCTTCAGAAACTCCTGAACTCCTTTTTCCTTCTGTGTAACCCATAGTGCTTTGTCCAGATACACATGAAAATGCAGAAGTGTTTCAGATTGCTACATAGTGTTGCTACACATTCTTTTTGTATCACAACTCCATTTTTTTTATCCTAGTTTTCCTCCTAGTGAATAATAGGATCCCAGTAGAGATAGGTGTCTATAGTGCCTGTTAGTTAGTAATTTGAAAATCTGCAAGTGGAGTGCACCAAATGGACATATATCTAATCAATAGAAAACTTCATTATATTTTTATTTCCATGCTTTAAGATTATATTTCTATTTAGTTTTAAGAGACATTGGATGTATACATGTACTGTACATTGTATGGTACTTATGAGACATTGGAAAGTTCTCAAATCTTAATACCCTTGTTGCTTGCTACACTTCATATTTGTTGTGAAATTTTAGAGGTACAAAAGAGGCTAGGGAAAAATATATCACCCAGTGTAAGCGTCATTCTAAATTAGCATTGTCAAAAGATTGTCCAGACTAAACCAGTTTTCTGTTAATTTTATGGGAAAAAATTAGTTCCTTGTTAGAATTTATCAAATAAAATTTCCATTTCTAATTTTGCTTTTTCATATGTTTACTTTTGTTCTCAAGCATGAACCTTTAAATTGTCATTTTATGGTATTTTTCCTTTTAAAAATTTTACTGAAGTATAGAATACACTGTTGTGTACTTCCAGGCGTACAACACGGTGATTTGACAATTCTGTACATTACTCAGTGCTCACCACGGTAAGTGTAGTCACCATCTGTCACCATACATTATGCAATATTAGGGACTATATCCCCTACACTGTAATTTTTGCCTCTGTACCTTATAACTAGACGTTTGTACCTTTTAATCTTCTTCACCTATTTCACCCATCTCAATACCTCCCTCCCCTCTGGCAACCACCAGTCTACTCTCTGTTTTTAAGAGTCTATTGGTTTGTTCATTTATTTCGTTTCTTAGATCCCAATTATAAGTGAAATAATATGGTATTTTCCCTGACTTATTTCACTTAGCATAATATTCCCTAGGCCTATCGATGTTACAAATAGCAAGATTTCATTATTTTTATGGCTTAGTAATATTCTATTGTGTATATACATAATATATATCACATCTTCTTTATTCATTCGCCTATCGATAAATGTGTATTTTGTCTTTTTGTTCCTCTCATCATCCCGATTATCCAGATCTTAGAATTCTTTCTAAAAGTTTCCCCACCCTAAAACCAGTGAGAAGTAACATGGGAAATTTTCCCTTTACTATTCAGGTTTCACGTTTGTCAGACCTCCAAAAGAGTAAACTTCCCTTAGTTCATGTGCTTCCTTGCTTCACATGGATTTATTTATTCTTCGCCATCTGGCTTCTGATTTCACCACTTCCTGAGGGTCCTTGTGCTGAATGCATTGTTGCTTCCTTCAGCATTCTCTTTTGCATTTTGGGGAGAAGGCTGAAACTACATTTCCCGGAATCATGACCCTTAGATTCAACCAATGAGAAGCATTTAATCAAATATTGGAAAGTGGAAGGGGAATAAAGACCAATATTTTGTGATGGCAGAGTCAGACACATAGTTTAAGAATATCAGTAGTAGCTTCCCTTGACTTTGGACACCCACCAAGAATCACTTGCAGTCCAGCAATTAAAATCACATATACCATGAGCAGACAGCTCAGAACATCTACAAGAACTTCTTTTTGATTCTGGAGGTATTCAGGAGAATCATTAATTTAGATGCTATAGAGAGCTAAATTCACTGGCTACAGAGACTTGAGATATTTACACTTTGATATTTCCTGAGAGTAGTCTATTGTCCTTTTCTCTTCCATTCCTTCCATTGTTTGTGTAAAGTCTATTGTATATATTAAGTCATTCTCTATTTAAAATGATTATAGTTTGTCATCAAGCTGTGATAAAGTTATTGGTCATTTCCTAATTGTGTGATAAGACTGACTTCCCAGGCCAAGACTTTATCTTTCCCAAGCTTCCCAGAATTTAATATATTTGACAAGATCATCTTCTTGAAGCTGCTTCCCTCTTTTATATTTTATGACCATGAAGTTTTTGATCACCTACTTCTCTTGTAAGCATTTTTTTTCTGACATAGTTTTTAACTTCTCAGGGATAGGGTCAGTGGAATATCTATTATTCTATATGTGTGGGATCCCTTTAAACAATACTGTGATTTGGTTCCTTATTGTCTATCATAAAGTCAAGTTTTACTAGTAATTTATGCTAAATATTCTTTTCAAATATCTCATTTGCATGATCCGATACATGTTCTAATGAAAATAACATGGGCTTTTAGTCAGGGATGAGTATAGAGTCTGTATATGACCTTTATAATTGTATGACCTTAAATAAGTTGCATCACATTGTCATTGAAAAATAAAAGTGAGAATACTACTATTCACCACATATCTTATTATATGATTAAGGAATACTGCATGTTACCTTGCTAGTAAATTGTTTGGCATGCAATATTTTTAATACAATGTGTCTCTTCTTGTATTTAACAGCATTAAAGTAGCCTTCTTTTTAGTGTTTTATAGATATTTATATTTGAATTAAGAAGAACAAAATACATTTCTGACAATTCCCATTTTATTTTATTTTTTAAATTTTAACTTTTTTTTTTTTTTTTTTTTTTGAGACAGAGAGAGACAGAGCATGAACGGGGGAGGGTCAGAGAGAGAGGGAGACGCAGAATCTGAAACAGGCTCCAGGCTCTGAGCGGTCAGCACAGAGCCCAACACGGGGCTCGAACTCACGGACCGCGAGATCATGACCTGAGCCGAAGTCAGCCGCTTAACCGACTGAGCCACCCAGGCGCCCCGACATTTCCCATTTTATACATAGCTTTCCTTTTTCATAATTGAAATATCTTAAAAGTCTTTCCACACCTACTGATTTACCATCTGTAGAAAGATGAGACACACATATGCAGTGATGGCTCTGTAGCAGTGCTCTGGAAGGTAAAGTTGAAAAGGCACTTGCAATACACTTTAATTAACTGTTCATGGTTTGTTGTGAAATTTCCAAAAATATAATATCAAAACGTGAAATGTCATATTTTCCACTTTAGGAATTTATAAAGTTAGCCTAAGTCATTCCAAGCAGTTGCTGTTCTTTTCCTGGATCTCACAAATCATAATACATCTTCTACTTAAATCAAAGATTTCTAAATTGGACTTGGTCCTTTGTTAGCAGTAATACTGTTAGAAATCTGTATTATTGATATGAAGGATAATTTTGGCCAGTATGAATTTATGTGTTCTTCCTAAAGTTTCAGTTCTCAAAAATGATGGTAAATGAATATTCACCAACCCAAGTTGGATTAAATATCCCAACTATTTCTAATTATTTATCATAGTCGCGACACAGGAGAGTTCTTCTTAAACATGACATGAAACTTTTATGTTTTTATTGACATATTTACTTCATTTTTAAATAGAGAGCTTATTTCAAAAGACAGAAGCAATCATATAATATTATTCCTATGGTGAACTAGTTGCAAAAATAAGCCTCTGTAATTAGTACCTTTCTCTCTTATGTAATCTATTAAATTTGAAAGCTAATGTTATAATGAACTCAGATAATGACACAGCAGATGCATAAATGAAACCTGAGGTGAATAACCGATGAAATTATGGAAAATTGCTATTGAGTCAACATTTGTTGGATAATTTTTTTAGTCTATACACCTGTGCTAGCAGGATTTCAAAATGAAGATTGATTACGTCTGTTTGAGAGTCTTATGCCTGTTCATTAGCTAAATTTTGTCAAATAAAAGGAATGTTTTACAGGAAATGGAGATCCATAAGAACCTAATCTAGCCTGTAGTATGGTGTTCAACACCCAATACTGTAGTTGGGTGTTCAACAAATGTTCCATATTCTTTCCACGAGCCCCCGACTCCCTTCCATGTAAATTGGGACCACATGACTAGTCAGTGGATGGAAAGCGGAAATAATATGCATCACTTCTCTTCTGAGGCACTTAAAAGCAATTAATGCCTTCTCCGTCATTCCCCTTTCTTGCTACAGCGAGCGTGAAATCCCCAAGCATAAAAAGATGAAGGGAGCCCAGGAACCTGAGTGACTGGAGAGATGAGCATCCCTGCTGACTTACATTAGAATCTGAGAAAATGTGAAATTAATTTCTATTGTTTTAGGTCACTGAAGTAGCATATTGTGTTTGTGACAAAATAGTGCCTATTTTCCTGAATACAGATAATTAAAATGAAGTAAAAATATGTGACTAGGCTATTCCCAGGAAATTTTTGTTACTGACTGTATGTTTTTAAGGAAACCAGCAAAAAGCGAAAATAATCTTAATATGATCATTCAGTCTCATTGGTTAGCTAAACTTAGAGATACAGCTAACTCTAGTTTGTTTTTTAGGATATAATAAATGGAACATTCTCTCAACTCAAAGACCTCACATAAACACGGAAATACAAATTCTTAGGAATCCATTGAGCCTTAAATGTTTTAAACATTTATGGAAAACAAAGGAATGTGACATCTCATATGATCATAGAAGCAACATCAGCTTTGTCTGAACTGGAGGATTTTAATGGGAAAAAAAGGACATAATATGGTTTAATCTAATGTATCACACATTTTAAATATTAGTATTCAAATTAAACAAAAAGTATGGCACAATATGAATAGATTCTCCTAAAGTTGTACAATGTAATGGCTCTGATTACTGACACTGTTTTTAACTCCAGCAAGTTCCTATGCAGACATGCTAATGAAGAAAATATATACTTGCTCGAAAGCGAAGTATTTAATTGGTCCAGTTCTGTCATCAAAACAGCATTGGTGTCCTCAGACTTCATTAACTTCTTTCTTCTTTTATCTGATTATCTGTGTGAATATATCTCCATTGATAACCTTGACTGCTATATTAATGACTTTATAGCCTATACTTCAAAGTAGACCTCTCTGTAAAACTCTAGATTCATTTTCCTAACTGCCTTCTGAATGTTTCCATTAGATTGAACTATTGGACAAAAACCCCAAACTCAATTTTTCTCTTCACCACCAATATAAAATTATTGCATGTGGCTTTTGTTATGAGCTTAGGTTGGTCCATTGGCTTTGGAATATTTTCAGTGGAATTCCCCTGTACCTTTTAGATGTCTAGTCAAGGTCTTTTTCTTGTCCTTCTCCAAATGTAGGCCTTTATCTAAGTGTTTTTAGGCTTCTAGCAAGCCTCAGCAGAAAACGAAATCTAAATTCGAAGGATAAATTCTCCAAAAAGTGTCGCTGTAACACTGATTAAAATTTCCATTTGACTAGTACGAAAAAACAGACAAAAAACTTAGTGAAAGAGTTTCAGTTTGAAAAGAGAGACAGGATTTATATGAACAATCTATCTAAGTAATATAATGCTTATATGTATGGCCACTGTTTCAGTAAATTTGTTTGTGTTTAAATTATGAAACAATAGATTATGATGGTATATAAAAAGCTTAATCACTTATTCTGCGAATAAATGGATATACAATTAAGCTAGTGGTTTTCATGAAGTGGAGCTAAAGGAAGAAATACAAAATATATTTCCTCTCTTAAAATTATTATAAGTTGTTCATTCACCAAATCTGTTTCATCCTGTACTCAACAGCCTGATTTCTATTATGTTTGTTATGGGAAAAATCTGTTGGGTCTCTTTTGCTAAAATGTCTTAAAAATTATCTGTTTATAGCAGCACTATCGACAGTAGCCAAATTATAGAAAGAGCCCAAATGTCCATCAACTGATGAATAGATAAAGAAGGTATGATGTGTATATTCATATATACACACAGTGGAATACTGCTTGATCAAAAATAATGAAATCTTGCCATTTGCAACAACATGGTTGGAACTAGTGTTATTATGCTAAGCGAAATCAGTCAGTCACAGGCATATATGCTTTCACTCATGTGAAACTTAAGATACTCAACAGAACATAGGGGAAGGGAAGGAAAAATAAGATAAAAACAGAGTGGGGGACAAACCACAGAGTCTCTTAAATTCAGAGAATGAACTGAGGGTTGCTGGAGGGGAGGTGGGTGGGTGATGGGCATAAAGGAGGGCACTGGTTGGGATGCACATCTCTTATATGTAAGAGATGAATCACTGGGTTCTAATCCTGAAACCAATACTACACCATATTTTAACTGACTTCAATTTAAATAAATAAATTTTAAACATTGTCTATAAAATCCTTATATCCACAAATCCTTTTGAATTTTATAACATTGATAGGTTTGTCTTTTATTTTCTTTGAGTTTTTACAGGTTAGGTAATTCTATAAGAATTATGTAAGAATATAAGAACATATAAGAATTTTGTATATTACATTATAATATTCTAGTGTTAAAATTACAATGGACTGTTTGTTTCTCTTCCTTATATCCCGGTTGTATATATATTTCAGAAGTTTAATAAACAGTTGTGTAAATGTAAGCCTTGTTAGGAAAGGACTGTGTCCATTTTTTTCACTGTTCTATTCCCAGCACCTAAAAAAGCACCTGCCATTCAGCTTAAGTGTTTAATAAGTAGTTTGTAAATGTGTGAATATAAAGGAAAATACTGTAATCACTGCAGTTTGCCCTCATTTTAAAGAAAAATTATATTCTACTTTAAAAAGAAAACTACAAACATATAATAGTAAGTACTTATCATGCATACATTCCTGAAATAAAAATACTTACCTCATATTGCTTTCTATACACAAAATTAAAATAAAAACAATATTACTTATTTCATTCACTATCATTGAAAAATTACTAAAACACAAGCTGGGGATATTTGAGACCTGTAACTCACTCAGAGGAAAAGGTTCATTTTCCACCATATTCATTTTACTTTACTTAGGTTGCTTTTCAGTGACAGATATTTGTAGGCAGACTAGCACAACATCCATTATAACTCCTTCATCACTTACCTTCCTTTACTAGAAGCTGGAAAGGGAATACTCAAATACCTTTCTGCGGTTGGATTGGCCACACGGCATCAATGGGGCTAAATAATTAAGGCATTTGTATATTTTCCTTCTTGTTCCTTGGAATACATATGCATATGTGTGTATGTGTGTGTGCACACAGAGAGAGGGAGGGAGGAAGGGAGGGAGGCTACAAACACCACATGCTGATGGTGATGGAATGGAAAGGTAGAAGCAGTCTTATTTTTATGACTTTAATAGCTACATCATCCTTAAGATTTTTGCCTTTGAATTTTTATTAAAATGAAAAAATAAAATCTATGTCAGTGTAATCACTTTGACTTTCTGTTAGGTTTTCTATAATTTGCACCTCAATGCACAGCTAAATAACTTACTTTCCTACATGAAATATATCAATGTTTCTTTTTTAATATTTACTTTTAAATAAACTTGTATAGCAGAACATGTATTATATCACTCACAATATGTTTGTCCCACTCTTAAGAAATGCCTGTTTACTCTTTAATCTGATAGTAAACAGCTAACTTTATAAAATATTTGAACAAAGATGGTATTCTTAACCATACCTGTGACATTTTCTCTCTCTCGGTTTTCCTTTTTTTAGTCTTTCAAGGTGTAATTGACCAATAAAAGTATAACACGTTTATTCAGTACAAGAACAATAATTTGATATACACTGTGAAATAATCTCCAATGGAGTTAATTAACACAAACCTCATCTCATGGATATACCTTTTTAAAATTTCTGATGAGAATACTTAAGCTATACTCTCAATAAATTTCAGTGAAACAATAGAGTATTATTCACTGGAGTCACCTTGGGATAGCTTAGATCCTTAGACATTACTCATTTTACAGCTAAAAATTTGAACACATTTACTAATTTCTCCCTATTTCCACCAACTCCCTGGGCCCTGGAAATTACCATTTAACTCTCTGTTTTTGTTTGGTTTGGTTTTATTTTTTAAGATTCCACATGTAAGTGATACCAAGCAATATTTGTCTCTGGCTTATTTCATTTAGCACAATGCCCTCCAATTTCATCCATGTTGTTGCAAACGGCAGAATTTCCTTCTTTTTTTTTTAAATGAATAATATTCCATTATGTATAAGTACAACATTTTCTTTCTACATTTATCTGTAAATAAATGTTTGTGTAGTTTCCCTCCCTGAGCTATTGTGAATAATACGGAAATGAACAAGAAAATTATTTCGACTTTTTTGGATATATCCCCAAAAGTGAGATCGTTGGATCATATGGTAGTTCTATTTTTAATTTTTTGAGGAAACACCATACTGTTTTCCATAGTGACTCTACCATATTATATTACAACCAACGGGTACAGAGGTTCCCTTTTCCTCACGTCATCACCAAGTGTTGCCTTTTAGGTTTTTTGTTTGTTTGTTTGTTTTCAATGATTTTTATTTAAGTATAGTTGACATACAATGTGTGTTAGTTTCAGGTGTACAACATAGTGATTCAACAATTCTATATATTACTCAATGCTCGCCACACTGTAATTACCATCTGGTTTTTTGTCTTTTTGATCATAGACCTCTTAACAGGTGTGAAGCAATATCTTGTGGTTTTGAATTGCATTTTCTTGATGATGGTGATGTTGAGCACATTTTCAAATACTTGTTAACCATTTGTGTGTTCTTTGGAAAAATGTTTTTTTGGTCCTTTGACTGTTTTTAATATTTGTTGTCTGTTGCTAAGGAGTACTATGACTTCCTTGTTTATTTTGCATATTAACTTATCAGATTTCTGATTTGCAAGTATTTTCTCTTCTTCCATAGGTTGTCTTCTTATTTTGTTTCCGATTTCTTTTGGTGTACAGAAGCTTTTTAGTTTTATGTAGTCACACTTGTTTATTTTGCTTTTTATGCCTTTACTTTTGGTTTCAAATACTAAAAATCATTGTTAAGACCAATGTCGAGGAGCTTACCACCTGTATTTTCTTCTAGGATTTTTATCGTTTTAGGTTTTATATTCAAATCTTTAATACACTTTAGGTTGATGTTTGTGTATGGTGTATATTGTAGTTGGGGTCCAGTTTCGTGCTTTTGCATGTGGGTATCTAGTCAGTGTTCCTAATATCATTTATTGAAAAACTTTTTTTCCCCATTTCATAGTCTTGGCTGCTTTGCAGTCAGTGAATTAACCATGCATGCTTAGCTTTATTTCTGGAGTTTCTATTCTGTTCCATTGACCTATGGTCCGTTTTTAATGCCAATACCATACTGTTTTGATTACTATAGCTTTAACATATAGTTTGAAACTAGGAAGTTTCTTTTTCTATTTGGAACATACATTTTTCTTGACTCTCTGTGCTGGTTTCTGCACATTATGTAAATCAGCCCCTTCTTCCAATCTTGACAGGCTGGCCTCATGTAGGAGATGAACCTTGTCAATCAGATTGGCCTGAGCCCCAGTTGACTCTCAAGGCTTTGTGACTGTATAAGCTTCTGTTTTTGTTTTTAGTGCCTTCCAGTAGTTAAGGGTGTACCAAGACATGGGTGTAGGATGATTAGAGGCAGGTAGCAGTGGGGAAAGTATGCAGTTAGTCTTCTTGCTGGGAGAAGAGGAGATG
This sequence comes from Acinonyx jubatus, assembly GCF_027475565.1. Lineage (NCBI taxonomy): Eukaryota > Metazoa > Chordata > Mammalia > Carnivora > Felidae > Acinonyx > Acinonyx jubatus. The sequence goes on from NC_069391.1 coordinate 40,260,189, forward strand.
GGCATTTTGTTTGCCTCCTAGACGTTGTGCCCAGGTGTATAGCCATATCGGGTGTGCTTGTGCCTGTTTTTATTTGTTGTGTTCGTGAAATAGGTAATATCCTATGTTGGATACTACTATAAGAAAGGGGCCCAATCTTACTGTTTTAGACTTTGATGAGTTTAAACAGACAGTGGTGCACTTATGACCCATCAAGAGACAATAATAACATGTAATATGTACAATATATGAACAGATACCTCTTAGTAAATAGACGTCTTGTTTATTTTCGTCAAGTTTGTGATAAATCCTGAGCTTGTGATATATAGCCAGAGCTGACAGAAAAAGGAAACCCACTTATCCATTTGTCCTACTTAGATCTAGCATTTGCTTTATGAATATAGGAAATGTGTAGAAGGATACATGCCAACCCTCACATCAGTTATTTCAAGAACATAGGATTGCTTTTTGTATATTCCAAAAGAAAACAGTAATAAAGCTTTGATATTTTAAAAAGTTAGTAATTTCCCCAGGTGGCCATAATCTGCTAAAGCAGAAAGGAAGAAAAACTTGTTTTTCCCCTTTGTTTCAGATTACCCTTTATATCACATAGAAAAAGTACACATTCTTCAAACTTCCCCTCACAAAATACATACATCTACATCAAACATATTCCTTCTCGGATTTTCTGGGTCTAGAAACTAAATAGGAATACTGAGCCTTGGACCCAGTTGTCAGATACCAGTCACATAGCAAGAAAACCTTCTGCCTTAGACCTAGGTAGATATCCAGCAGGTCTAAAGTTTGGGAAAAAAAATAATTGAAGACAAATTCTTACCCCACTCAAGAATACAAAAATTGTCATCATAAAGGGATTTTTCTTGCTGCTGCCAAATTATCTGTTCACTATAATTGTTACTAATTTGTTCATCGTTTGTCCATTTGTTCATTCCTGATTTTTCTAATTTTGATTGAGAGCCTAATAAAGATTACGCATGGACCCATGTGTAAAGGATAGGGGTATGAGGAGCTCTGCCTACTCTCTGCCTCCTGAAGCAGGTAGTCTAGAGAAAACATGGAAAATTTTTTACTGTCCTTGTGGCACTGTGTTCCAGCAACTATCTTTTCACAGTTTTCTTTACTCACATTGTCTTCCTCATGGAGCTGACTGAGTTGGCAACCAAGTTGAGTGATGCTTTGAAGCTGCACCATGTTAGTCTGCTTGGCTTCCCTGTCTTCAAAAGACCTTTTAGGGCTGTGTTAGGAACTCTTTGACCATCTATATTTACATTTGTCCTTGCTTGTACCTGGGTCCTTATCGAACCATTGTCCACCCCCACACTCTAAAGGCAAAATGACTAAGGTGAATACAGTGGAAGGAATTGTCTGCCTGTTTTGAGCAAGTTTTTGGGTCAGCAAACCAATTTTTGGCAAATGACTTTCTGTACATTTGTTTTCAGGGAACTTATTTTCAGGGAATTGATTTAAAGCCCAGCCAAATTCATGGTTTTCTGATCCTGACCATAGTCATTGAGATAAGGAACGATCACGGCAAAGGTCTCTAGTTTCTCTGCCTCTAGATAAGCTATTATTAATATAAGCACTGAATTCACACAAAATTGGGGAGCAGATAAGATGACCAATGGTCAGTGGGCCAGTGTAACCCCATCGTTTTACTAATATTCTCTACCTTACCATGATTTGATGGACAAAATTTCTGAACTCAGTAATGTTAAAAGATAATGAGATCCCAAAATGGCTGAGACAATATCTTTCACCTTAGCACCTTCTGCCTTGTATATCTATGGTTTTGTGAGGTTAACCAGAAGAAGATGGATATACTAGGTGGTTAGATCTCATTAGTCTAGCCACGGCTCACTCAGAAATTATCAGAAGATTTTCCAGAAACACTAAAATGCATGTGATGGATTTCACTTCAAAGGACAGATATTTGTTACATCACGTCTCCACTCCAATTAGATAATTGTGGATGATATGATGATGATGATGGTGGTGGTGGTGGTGATGATGATACTAGGAATGTTACATATCAGGCATTTAACAGATTTGTCATATATTAGATTTGATGACAGTTCATTCTGATGTCAAAGCTTATGTCCTCTACCACCACAGCATGAAAACTCTATAGTCTCTTCAGCTATAGGAATCAATTTTTGATTGCTTTATGTAATAGCGAGATAGTTGTAACTTCAGTATCTCTACCGCTGTTCCTACGTACCAAAATGAAACAGAAAAGAATGAAAAAATAATGGCATGTGAGTATAAAAGGTGTACTTCTTTATTTTTAAGGAAAGTAAATAGAAGTTGACTTCTCAAAGGCCACATAGCAGTTGACTTCCAAGTAGAGGAATCTACTAACTTGTACAAGGTCTAGACAAGATTCAAGGCAATGACACAGAATTTCTCCCTTCTCTCCCTAACACACCCTACTCCCACCTCCTCACACACAGAGATGGGGGAACTTCCTGGGAAAGCAACCTGGATTTCTGTCTGCTACATGAATCCTGACAGAATATGTTTAGAAACAAGGTCCTCTACAACCTATAAAGTTTCCACAGAAGACTGTTTCCTCCAGCTTTTAAAAAGCTCTGTGTGAATTTGAGTCTATATTCTTCTTACCTTTGGCTTCTCAGTGCCACTAATTCAGAGTGGTAGTTGGGAGGAGATTTGCTATGATAAAAATAAGATTTCTTCAAAAATAACAGGCACCATGGCTCCCATGGTCTTCAGCAAGTCTGTTTTCTGGTCAAAAGTGCAGTTTTGAAGGTCTCCACTAAGAAAGGCACAAGCCATTAAGGTAATAAAACAAGACCCAAGCCCTCTAAGATCTTGCCTTGGAAGCTACCTCCTTATCAAATGATGCGGGATGAGACAAGGCAGCATTGCCTATTTTCCTTGTGTTCCTCTTTCCCCATCACCTTAAATCCCAGACATTCTGAATACAAACAATACCTGGGGAACTTAGTAGTAGTATATATTTGGAGGGGGAAAAAAAACCCAGATCCTATCCACTTGATAGAGACTTTGAAGAATGGACAGTCATATAGAGTTACAAGTCAACTTGGTGATAAACAAATACACTGTAGGTTTTTACATTCTGACAACCTCTGCCCCACCTGTCTCCCACGTACCCCCTGCCCAGGAGTACAGCTCTTCTTTAATTCAAATAAAGTTGTAAGTAACAGGGAGACCAGAAAGCATTCCATTGCTTCATATCGGAACACGTGGCTGAATTTTCCTGAAAGACTCTCAGGAAGGAAAGCAAAACAAAAGAGAGAGAAGGATCATAATCACTTGTTACAAAGTGTAGGTTTTGGTTCACAGAGTATCTTTCTTCTGTCTCAGGCCTCTGAGTGCCTTTATAATTTACCATTCTGTTTGAACTTCATGTTCTGTTTACAAGAAGGCAAACCTCAAATATGTACAACCATGTTAGGAGTACTATTCTCTTATTGACCGCAGAATCTGGGTCTCTGGACTGCTGATTGTGTAGTCAGTGCCTGGAGCGAGACATTGCTGTACACAGACTTTCCAACGTAGTTTTAATTTTTTGTTAAAGGGAAAAGTTTTTGTATGTTCTATTTTGTTTTCGGGAAATGTGCAAAATGACGTATTGAATGGTCTCATACTTTATGCTGTAGATCTTCTATTTAATGCTATTTAAAGAGACTTATCAAATAAAATTAATTTAAGAACACATAAATAAAAATAAAAAAGTCAAATTATTAATACTTAGAATTTAAAAATTGTTTTTGAAAACTCACAGTAATAGAAAAAGAATTTTTAGCTAGCCACCCAACAGCTTTATAATTCATAAGCGTTTAGAGAATATAATAGCCAAGTCTTATTCAGTACAAGAATACAAAATTAAAGCACATTAAAAAATTTAAATTTTTAAATACCTATTGTAATTATAATAAAACTTTATACATAGACTGAAAAGAGATGCCAAATAAATGGAAGTATACTATGTTCCTACATGGGAAATTATATTATTAAATATAAATTCAATCCAAATATATTTATAAAGGTGCAAAAATCCAAACACAATTCTCAAGTTTATAAATGATTATAATCTTATATGGAAGAATTTTAAAAAGTGAAAATAGCCAGAAACATTCCAAAACAGAAGATTAGTAAGAATGAAATTTTCCTCATCAAAATGTAAAATGTAATAAATGTCATTTTAACTTAATAAGCATGGTTCTGGTTCAGGAATAGTTCAAGTAAATGATCAATTACATGTAAGAATTTTCTATCTGGTAAATGTGGCATTTGAAACCAAAATAAAAATGTTATGTAAATACATACATAATTTGTAATACATGATGTTAATGATAAAGTGAATTTAAAAACCACTCTGTATGTGAAATATTAAATATACTTTACAACTAATTGCATTGCCCAACCATGAAAATAAAAATAAAATCAAACCAAATGAAAATCCAAATGGACACTTATATTAAATATCAAATACTTTCTATCTCTTAGTTTCTATTATGTACTTGAGGACTCTGTTAATAACTTAGAAATGATATCTTCTTCATGAATCTCCAGATCTCTCTTGAGAGCCTGGCAAATATAATTAATTATGCTTCATGGATAAATAAGCATGGGCAACAGAGTTACAACTGATGACCTGAAACACATTATGGGTGTAATATCTGCTCTCCATTTTATTCAACAGAGAATCTGGATGTATTATATTAACAACTCCATATAATGAACTCATAGTCGGTGAAGAGTGTTGTAAAACAAGCTTGTTTGTATAAGGGGGTAATTACTGGTATCTTACAGTATATTCATTCTTATTAAATGACATAAGGTACAAAAAAAGCCAAATAGAATACCTTACAACATAGCAGTGACAATTAGGCCATTATCCCCCCATATTTAAGTTTGGCCAATCAGATAATATTATTATCATTTTTGTTGTTCCTGATGTTGTTCTTAATTTACGGAAGAGGAGAATGAGGCATCCTAAGTTTTAAGTATTCCTCATGTTTACATATCTAGCAATGGACAATGCCAGAATTGTAGCTGGTTTTTCTAAATAACATTCTATTCTAGTAGTCTAGGATCCTTTTCATTTTAGAAACCTAAATAATGAAAAAAGATAGAATATTTCAATACTACTACAGATTCTAGCTTTACCATAGTAATATAACATGCCTAAACAGGCTTAAACGTACATCAGGCTATTAAGTGTAGGGAAACAGTTTCTTGGTTTCTTACTCTGTTTCTCAAAAAAGGATGGAATTTTGGACTTCTTTTATAGCTTTGGCTTTATTATTCTTCTGTGGGCGTGTAGCCTTTGTTTAATTGCAATTCTCATACTTTCTCAGTGAAGTGATATAGCTTCTATCATTGTTATGATTTTATAGTCCTCCCCCTCTCTAGATATTTGTACTTTCATATAAATGGAAAATAGCTTTCAATAAAACAAATGTGAATAACACCACACACACAGAGGAATATTGATCTGTTACTCATTCATCAAAAACCAACTTGTCTAGCTGATGACATTTTTGTTATAAGGTCCTTAATTATTTCTAAGAAACACACAGAAATAATGTGTAAGAAAGAATCATGAAGGTACATGATTTAGTAAGTATTCATTCATTCATTCATTAAATACATGTACTGACCTCTTGTCAGACAATTGGCTAAAGGATGGGGAGACCCAAAGAAACATGAGAACTCTGTATTATGAAATTCACAAAGAACTGGAGCTGTAAATCTGCCAAGCTATATTAAAATAATAACCATATATTTGTACAAATCATAAAAGAAAATTGGAACAACTAAATCCCAGTGGCTCTAGTTAGCTTATTTTAAGTAAATAATGAAAAATTTAATTAGAAAATGGTTAATCTCAGTTTGGTATAAATTGACCTCAGTCCAGCCTGAATTACTCAACATTAATCAGACTATGAGGGGTAAAGTCTTGGATTTGCCAAGATGAAATTACATTGGGTGTTTTCAGGAGGTGACTAATTTATGCTTAAATCCTGACGAACATTTATATCTTAATGTCAGTTAATGCCATGATCTTGCAGATTGGTGAATAGGAGCCACATATATACAGCCCCGGATTCAGAGGCAAACCTACAAATAAGTTGGTTTTCTAAATTACATTCTGATTGGGTTCAAAGTATAAGCTGAAAATATAATAAAACCAAAACATAATAATACAAGTTTTAAAAGTTAGGCTTTATGTAATCAATAGTTGTTAAATTCATAATAGCCCATTAAACTACATTTTCCTTAATTAATATGATTATTCTCATGTAATCTTAGAAACTACTTTGTACTTTTAATTATTCGTCTATAAGTTTCCAAATGAAACAGAATAAATGTATTTGGATATATCTTTCCTTTTCAGTGTTTCTGATTCAGATTGCCAAAACACAAGATAATATTACTTTTACACGAATGTAGTCATATCATTAAGAAAATGAACTGCCCATATTTTTGAAACTTAAAATAATAATTTTTTATTTCTTATAGATACCAAGGTAAAAAAATGAAGTATTTAGAATTTTTTTAAAGGGAAAATCTTTGATCAAAAAAATTTAAATTACTGATATGTTTTGTTTTGATTTGTTATGTTTTAATTTTGTGTGGTTGCTATGCTGTGTACAGATATCTTCCACTAAATACCAACATTTTATTTCCTTGTGTTTTATAAATATTTAAAATATTACCTATTGCTAAACAAATTAAAAGAGTTAATGTTACTTTAATGAAGCCTTGTTTAACCTTATTTCATTATTTTAATAATGAAATGATATGAATTTCATTTTATCATAACTATTTCATTATTTCACTATTCACAATTCTTTGCTTCCTTAGGATGGAAAATCAAACTGACTCAAGTAATAATTGGGATATTAAGCCTTTGTGAACTTAAAAGTTCATGTTCAGTTTGGCATTTTCATTTGCATTAAAGTGGAGGCTCAAATAATACCATCAGTTGAAATCTCTTTCTGGATCTCCTGTTTCAGAATTCCTCAGAGTGGATTCATTGTCATGTATGCCTCTCTACCCAATAGCCCTCAGCAACTCCAAATACATAGTACTTTTACAGTTAACTTTTGTAAAGGAAATAAAGATTTTCTGTCTCAGTGAATCCAACCAAATTCTTTTATTAAGTCTCTTATCTGACTCGGGTTAAGCAATTATACCTTCACCAATAAAAGTGAGCAGAGGCTTATAAATCTCTGAATGTCTGTTATTGGCCAAGAAAGGTTTGTTTACTCACTTTTGCTGCTGTAGGGTAGAGTCAATTTTATTCAAAGCTCTTGAGTCATAAGTGGTATTAGATTATAATTTCAGCTACATTTGGTAAATAGATGTTCAGAATTAGTATACACTACTGCACTTATATCAAAAAATATATGAAATAACTCATAAATGAGGAAGAAATGAAGGTTTGGTGCCATGAGAGAAAATGTAGATTACCAGAAGAATGAATGTCCATTTGATAGACACAAAATGTCCATCAAACCAACTAATTTTCAATAGACCTAACCATCTAAATGAATTTTGTGAGTACTAGGACTTTGCAGGAATAGAATAGTGGTTCCTCAGCTTTTCTAGCTTATTTCTGCTAACTTATTTTCTGTACTCAGAGTCCTTTTTTCACTTTTACATTTTTTAACTCAAATTTCTGTGATCATCAGGTTTTGCATCTTTCTCTCCAACTTCCTAATCCTAAACGTTAATATTGCTAAAATCAGAAATGTAATCAACCACTTATGAATGGACCAGGTAGAAGCTGAGGGGCAGAGACAGAGACCCAGTCAGATTTTCATATCAGAGACAGATGAAAGAGACAAGCTGGGAGCAGGCCACAGTGAGTAGCATGATCTGAGATATGGGTGATTGTGAGATAGAATAACAAACTGCAAACATTTCACAAGTTTTCTCATCAAATTTCTATGCTGTTTTCTTTCCTGCAATTATACTATTCATTATTAATTCATCATACCAATCTATAGCTGTAGACACATTTTGAAAAGCCCCGTTTCCCCAACACCACCTTCAGGAAGTAAGTTTTAACATAGCAGAGAGACTAATTCTCTCCCTACTCTCACGTGTTCTCCAAAATAACCAGTCTGGAACTAAACTGTTCCCATACTTAAAAACTGCAGAAAAAAATAATCTTTCCAGATTCCAGGCTATTTTTATATTTGATGCGTATAAACTCTAGCACATAATAAACTGAATTAAATTCTCAGGCTCAACAGAAATGCCAGGATTATTTCCTATTGCTAGAATTAATAGTAGATGGTATGAACAGGTGATAATTTTTTGATCAATTTCTTGACCCCTGTATATGCTTATATTTGCAAAGGACCATAGACACTTTGCCTTACTGATAATTTTCATGCTTAGCTACATCACAGCAAAATTCTACATTAGAGCTACGCAGACGCAACTTGTCTTCCCAGCGAAGAAAGTATATGTGTATATTGGGAAGTGGTTGGATGGATTTTTTTTTTGTCATTTCAGTAAACCCTCTATTTCATTTTTTTTTTCCTGACAGCTAATGCACAACAGGCCAAAAGATCTGTGCTTCTTAATTGATTTAATTAATTCTGCAGAATTGAATTGATTGAATTATTTTCTCCACATTTGGGGCCCTTCAAACAATAATCAAAGGCAGGTGGGGCTTCTACCTCAGTTAAACTTGCAGAGCTGATATTAAGTGTTTTCCATTTTGACTTGTTTTGTTTCCAGCACTCACTCTAGACTGATCCCTGCTAAAGGGTAGAGGATATAATGTAAGCAGCAGCCTAATTTAATGCCCCTTGTCTAAAGCCTATTTACACCCATAACATGGTTCTTCTAATCAAATAAAAGTCTCCATTCAGTTCATGGTGTCCATAAACTAAGGCAACATAGATGTTAACTACACATATTTTAGACAAAATAAGTGAGGGAAGTAAGAGGTATACAGGCTCAATTTCTCACTTGGAAATATAATTCAGTTTTTGAGACAATAGAACAAATCAAACATCACCAAGTTCCTCCTGGGACATTTTCACAAAGTGTCTTTGAGTGACACCTTGAATTTATGTAGTCAGTCCGTCTCTAAAGTCCTCACTCACATCTATAACTCTGAATAAAAAATATTCCACAAGCCTATTAGGTTCTTTCTGTGTTTCCTTTCTTTCAAATTTATCTTTTAATAAATTCCTAAATCTTTGCTAGTTTCTGTGCATTGTGTAGTAATTGATTTCCCTTCTTTGAATTTCTGCCCACCTCCTTTGTATCATGTAAGTAGGGTGTTATTGGTAACCTGTATTTTAAACTGCAACATTTTATAGATATACAGATATAGATGTAGTTTAGATACAGATATATGCTTAATAATTTAACAGTTGCCCTAAGTGAGTGATGATAATGCTAAGAAACTAAGGTATTAATGTATTTTTAAGCAATGCTGTAATGTAGTAGTATTTACATCATATATGGTTGTATTATTTTGGTAATTACTTTGGTAATAAATTCCGCTTGATTTAGAATTTAAGCAACTTTTTCCTAAGATTCTGGCAGTGAATTGATTAATTTACAAATATTTTAGGATTATTTTCATATTTTGCTTAAATAGTTTTCACCACACAGTATATTTGATGACAAATAAAGATGTGTCCTATGTCAATGACACTTTAAAATAATAAATATAATAAGAATAATTTAAAAATTCTACCAACATTTTTATGGTAAACATCTTATGGAGGGTTACAACCGTTATGACTGTTAAAATTCACTTTGAGATGGCCATTCTCGTAAAATTTCCTAAGTGTCTGCCTTGTTTATTGTTATTATATGTAATTTATCAAAAGTGGTGCTACCAGAATTCAAGGGGAAGTGAATCTTCTCAGCCTTCGACCTATGTATGTGTGTATAACTATGAACTGAATGATTTGTAAATTGTAATACATATGCTTTTCTTTAAAGATAATACGAAATGTTTTAACTCCTTCTGGTCATTATAACATTGGTGTAAGTAGGAGTGAACCGATTCATCATAATGCGTCAGACAGAATTTATTCTTGACACCCTGTCTCCGTTGTGAGTTTCACTTGGGGTCATCACTTCTACTACTTTCTTCCAAATCAGTGGTATGGCTCCCGACACCGTCTCTGCTCCAAAAATTGAATAACAACTTATGTTCACTCTTTGAGTTATTTATTTCTCCCATATCAAGGTAAAATAGGAAAAGAGAAACAGACTAGTCTTTGCTAAGGGTATCCATGGTCCAAATATTCTGCTGGTTCTCCCTCACCTTTTCATCATCTAATTAACATCATTGAGAAAGAAGATCACGGAGAATATCTGACTTCTGTGTTTATTTTTCCTTTTTAGTTTAGTATTCTCTCCCTTTAACATTAAAAATAAGTTAATTTGGCAGCAGCCAAGAAAAAAAAGGAAACTATGAACTGTACAGAAGAAAAAGTGCTCTAGAAAGGTGGTAACAGTACACACAGGGATGAATGAAGTCTGCAAATGGCTGTTAATGGACAGCATGCTCCAGATGTTCATAGCATTCAGACTGTTACCTACATCTTAAAAAAAAAACATTAGTTACAATAAAATGATATTTTGTAAAATGGTGTATGAATAGTTCTATCGTACTACTAGTAGTAGTTAAATTCTAGAATAAAGTCTAATAAGAACTGCAGAGTTTTCATTGCAAAACGTAAATCTGATTTCAGAGGCTCAAATACTTAGGCAGCTCTATAGAAAAGATGATCTTGTTCCTTCTCTTTTGCTAAAAAGCTGTTTCAGGCATAGGGCAGAAAATATTGATCCAGTTTCCAGAGTAACAAAGAAATTCAGCTGAGCTTGATAGACTTCTAAGATCATATAGGATTTTGAGTTAAGCTATAACTTACAGAAGTTTTGTCTAAAATTTATTCCTTTAAATAATATTCTGTTTTTACTTATAATCTCCTTTCAAACTTTCAATAAAAAAGAACTTAACTAACCCTCGGTTCAAGATTATCTGAATTTCACTGTGTATTTCTAGTTCTTAATTTTAATTCCCTCCATATGAAAGCATGTCTTTTACCAAAAGCACAATCATTATCTTCTGAGTGAATATTAGTTGTGAATGTATTTGGAATTATATCCAATATTAATTTTTGTTCTAATTGAACAAAATTTATCAACAATAGATGATAGTATTCATGAAAGCAATTTTGACTGTTACCATTTTTTCCCAGTCAGACACCATTTCTTTTTAAACTCATTTAACTGTTAGTGGGAACGAATATTATTCCCGTGTAGCAGGCAGTCTGTTCTTGCTCTCCATTTCCAGTTCGCGTGCTGAAAAATTATTGATTTTCTCAGGACTCAGTTCAGAAAACTGTTACTGATCGTTTCAGCAGCTCATTCCATAATCCTGTGTAGTTTTGAGGATTTCTCATTCTGGCTTGTCTCTAAATTCGAACTCATTAACTTTTTATCTTCCAAAATGTTTCATAACTTTTACACAACTATTGACATAGTGACATCAGTAGTAGTCAGGGCTCTCCAGAGAAAACAGAATAAATTGGTCCCTGATCGTCATGGGAGGTGGGGCTTCTTCTACCTAATGAGGTTGGGAAAACATGCTCAGCCCTCTCTTAATCCAGTGGGACATCTCTTTGTTCTCCCATTTCCAGTTTTAACTGTAAATTGACAAGGGGAGCTACTATGGCCTAATAAATAAGGTCATGGTGGAGGGCTCAGACCACTCAGCAGTGAAGATTTGGGTTATCCCACTAAGAAAAAACTTAGGGACCAGAAATAATAGATGAATGTGAGGGAAATCTACAATGGATGACAGAGAAGAAAGATGGTATTAGGGACAAGCGGAGCACTGAGGTTTATAATTTATTGCACCAACTCTTATAATTTTCCCCACAATTATAACCAACCAGAACCTGTAGCAGCTGAGGCTAGATGGGGCGAAATTAATATGGTGATAGGGAACTGCATTCAAGTAATAATATACAAGTTTTTACAACTAGAATAGATTTTGGTGTAGAGGATTAGGGAGACTGAAAACAGAACATTTGCCTTGTTTTAGAAATATGGATAGATTGAGGAAGGACACAATGAGCTTTCTGAGCTATCAGATAGGTTTAAAAAGAAGTACAGATTATAGAAAACATGGATTTATAATGCAATGGTCCTACAAAAATCAGGAAAAAGTGTTAATTTAATCTATTTAGTAATACGCAATACGTGTTTTCAAAGGGTTTTATTTCCATATTATTGAATAGTCAAAATAACTGTAATAAAGGGGATGAAGACCATATGGTATGATAAGTTATTTTTAGAATAAGCCCGATGAATTTCGAAGAAGAAAAAGATTTAAGATAAAAAAAAAACGCATGTAAGGACATGAATAAAATACATGGCTATTTCTTTAAATGAAATAATCCAAATCTCTGGTTATCTAAATTGGTAAGATTATGTAGCACATGAGACAATTGAAGAGAAGTTAAAAATATGCCTCTTAGCCCAGTGGGAAATATCCTGGGCTAAAGGGGATATTTTCCCTACTGGAGGTAGAGTGGGCTATCATAAACCTATATTTTTTGCAAATTTATAAGAGCTACAGGCTGGCAAAGAAAACCAGTCATTTAGAAGCAGTGATAGTCATAAATTACATATTTTTTTCACGTTTTTCAACAACATAATCTGATTTGAGGGCCTATGAAGGGAAAACTTGGAGAAAATGCTAGCAGAGAGATTCTATCTTAATATTTTACATTTAGCCTTCCATTTAGCATTCCGAAGTGTCCCCAGATTTGGTCTTTTGACAATCTAAATTTCAGTCTTCAAAAAGGGTTTTTGTTTGGTTGGTGACTTTGGTTTCCATCTTGTTTTGTTTGTTTATATCAGTGAGCAGTTGGAGGTATAGCTACAAATGTACTTTAGAAAATTTCTGAAACTTCTTGGTACAGGAATGGGACTAAAATTTATGAAGATTGAGGCCGCTGCTGTTCTTGTCTCTGTTATTTTGTACAGTGTCCATCTTTGTTGCATAGATGGAATTCTTTATTGATGCTGTGAATAATGATTTCATTGGAAAAGAATATGGCTCCTAATGGCTGTATATAATGGAACAGTGGATAAACCACAGTTCTGCATGGCATTGTCTTTCCTACAAGAGCTTCAGGATGAGTTGTTAAAATGAGAAGGTAGAAAGTCCAGGAATGCTTTGTTCTAGAAGTTTAAGACAAACGATTGATTGGATTGATCAAGTGATAAGTAGTTGGCTTAGCAAAGTATCATTAAAATATGGAGAGGCACTTGATATGATGAGCACTGGGTATTATATGTAACTGATGAATTACTAAATTCTACTTCTGAAACTAATACACTATGTATTAACGAACTAGAATTTAAGTAAAAACTTGAAACATAAAAAAAAATTAGGTGAAAAAAGAGATTTGGTTCTGGAACATAATTCAATTTGGCTTGTCCCTTTGGAATAGCCTAAAGCATTTTTTCAAAAAAAATTCTGTGGGGTTGCACTAGTTTATTGAGACAGCTGTTTTAAGAGCAGCTTGACTCATCATTGCATAGAACTCCACTGAAAATGTTAGAAATAAAAGGCTTTTATCAGAGTTAGAGTTCTTTAAGGTTATGACATAATCTTTTATTTTGCTTCAAGTAAAGAAATTCAGTGTTGATTTTTCCCCAAGTGAGAGTGACATTATCCCTCCTCCTCTGAGAAAGCTTTGAATAATTCCAGTTTTTGTAAATGACCTTATAAGAAAATACTTGTAGCTCTTTTTGTTGAAATGAAAAATAAATACATCCTCTATTAGTAATTCAGTGATGAAACATCTATACCAATGGAAACTTTTGATTTTTTCTCTTAAGGTCTTAATAGCATATATGAACATTAAAATGCCATCAAATATAAAATAATAATATCAAGTTTTTTTTCTGGGTAAGATTTGGAAAGTCACACTACATATGGTTCTTCCTTAGATCTCATACAGAAAGACCTCAGGCTTCTTCATTGTGTGCAACCGTCCTGGCTGCAGTAAACATTGACTATAAGTGCGTTTTTGGAGATATTGGATTCACGGTTGTCAGCATACTCAAAATACTAAAAAGAAAAAAAAAGCGTAAATATCTATATCCAAATAAGATGTCATTAAAATATTAAAATGAAGTAAAAGCATATTTACTCAAAAAGAAATATAATTTTTCTCCAAATCTCCTTTACTGTAAGAAGTACAAAAATAATTTTATATGAAAACGAAAAGAATTGAACAGGAAAAGTATTCTTCAAGAAAAAATAAAACATGGTGCCTGGGTGGCTCAGTCAGTCAAGCTTTTGACTCCAGCTCAGCTCATGATCTCACGGTTTGTGAGTTGGAGCCTCATATGGGCTCTGTGCTGACAGCTCAGAGACTGGAGCCTGCTTTGGATTCTGTGTCTCCCTCTCTCTCTGCCCCTCTCCCGCTCACACTGTGTCTCTCTTTGTCTCAAAAATAAATGAACATTAAAAAAAATAATTAAAAAAACAATCAGAGTTTTTGTACTGTATGTTTTTAAAGAGAATAAATGTGTCTTTGTCTTACTGTCTAAATTCATTCACTCATTCATTCATTTAATTATTTATTTTCAAGTTTTTATTTAAATTCCAGTTAGGTTAACATACAGTTTAATATTAGTTTCATGTGTGCAATATAGTGATTCAGCACTTCCATACTACATCCAGTGCTCATCACAGCAAGTGCACTCTTTAATCCCCATCATATATTTTAGCCATCCCTCACCCACCCCCACTCTGGTAACCATCAGTTTATTCTCTATAGAGTCTGTTTCCTGGTTTGCCTCCCTCTCTTATTTTTTCCCCTTTGTTCATTTGTTTTGTTTCTTAAATTCCACATATGAGTGAAATCATATGGTATTTGTCTTTCTCTGGCTGACTTATTTTGCTTAGCATAATGCTCTCTAACTCCATCCATGTTATTGCAAATGGCAAGATTTCATTCTTTTTATGGTGGAATAATATTCCAGTGTGTGTGTGTGTGTGTGTGTGTGTGTGTGTGTGTGTGTAACTTCTTCTATAACTTGGCTATTGTAGATAATACTGCTGTCAGCATCAGGGTACATATATCCCTTTGAATTAGTATTTTTGTATTCTTCGGGTAAATACTTAGTAGTGCAATTGCAAGATTAGAGGATCATTCTATCGTTAACATTTTGAGGAACCTCCATACTGTTTACCAGTGACTGCACCAGTTTGCATTCCTACTAACAGTGCACACGGGTTCCCCTTTCTCCACATCTTGCCAGCACTTGTTTATTTTATTGTTGATTTTAGCCATTCTGACAGGTGTGAGATGATATCTCATTGTGGTTTTGATTTGTATTTTCTTTTCTTAATGTTTATTTTTTTTTAATTTTTGATTTGTATTTTCTTGATGATCACTGTTGTTGAGCATCTTTTCATGTGTCTGTTGGCCAGATGTATGTGTTCTTGGGAAAAATGTCTATTCATGTCTTCTGTCCATTTTTTATGTAGAATATTCATTTTTTGGGTGAGTTTGAGAAGTTCTTTATATATTTTGTATATTAACCCTTTATCATATATGTCATTTGCAAGTATCTTCTCCCTTTTCGTAGGTTGCTTTTTAGTTTTTTTTTTTATTGTTTCCTTTACTGTGTAGAAGCTTTTTATTTTGTTGAAGTCTCAATAGTTTATTTTTGCTTTTGTTTCCTTGCCTCAGGAGACATGCCTTAAAAGAAGTCGCTACTGCCGATGTCAAAGAGGATACAGCCTGTGTTCTCCTCTAGGATTTTTATCGTTTCCTGTCTCACACTTACGTCTTTAATCCATTTTGAGTTTGTTTTTCTGTTTGGTATAAGGAAGTGGTCCAATTTCATTCCTATGCATATTACTGTCCAGTTTTCCCAGCACCATTTGTTGAAGAGAATTTCTTTTTCCCATTTGATATTCTTTCCTGCTTTGTTGAAGATTAATTGAACATAAAGTTGTGGCTTAATTTGGGGGTTTTCTATTTTGTTCCATTGATCTGTGTGTCTGTTTTTGCGCCAGTACCATATTGTTTTGATGATTACAGCTTTGTAATATAACTTGAATCCAGAATTGTGACACCTCCAGCTTTCCTTTTCTTCTTCCAGGTTGTTTTGGCTCTTCAGGGTCTTTTGTTGTTCCATGCAAATTTTGGGATTGTATGTTCTAGCTGTGTGAAACATCTGTTGGTATTTTCAAAGAGATTGCATTAAATGTGTAGGTTGCTTTGGGTAGTATGGGTATTTCAACAATATTTGTTCTTCTAATCCATGAGCATGAACTGTTTTTTTTTCCATTTCTATATGATTTTAAGAGTTATTTAAAGCTATAATCATTAAGAGAGTGTAATAAGGTTTTAAGCATTAGAAAATACATCAGTGAATCAGAATAGATTGTCCACAGATTGGCTGAAGTATGTTGCTATTTATTTGATCAAAGAAGTCAATTCAGTAGGTGGGGGAAAGGTAAAATGACTAGAATTCAGGTTTAAAAGATGTGTGTATAGCCAATAAGTACATGAAAAAGTTGATAAAATGTTTCATTAGGAAACACAGTAAAAACAACAATTGTTGGATCTAGGGTAATTCTATTTTTAACCTGTTGAAACTCAATACTGTTTTTTAGAGTGGCTGCACCACTTTGCATTACCACTAGCAATTACACTACTAGGAATTTCCCCAAATGATACCAAATACTGATTTGAAGGAGCACATGCATGCCAATGTTTATAGCTACTCCATAAGCAATAGCCTAATTATGGAAAGAGCCCAAATGTTCATCTACTGAAGAATAAAGAGCATGTGGGGTGTGTATATATGTATATATGTTTGTGTACATATATACACACACACACACACACACACACAATGGAATGTAACTAAGCTACCATAAAAAATGAAATCTCTCCATTTGCAATGATGTGGATGGACCTAGAGTGTATTTTGCTGAGCAAATAAGTCAGAGGAAGGCAAATACCATATGATTTCACTCGTGTGCAATTTAAGAAACAAAACAGATGAGCCTAGGGGAAGGGGAAGAAAAAAAAAACAGAAGGAGACAAACCGTAAGATACTATTAACTCTAGAGAACAAACTGCAGGTTGCTGGAGGAGAGGTGGGTGGGGGATGGGCTAAATGGGGGATGGGCATTAAGGAGGGCACTTGTTTGAATGTGCACTGGGTGTTATATGTAAGTGATGAATCACTAAGTTCTACTCCTGAAACCAATATTACACTATATGTTAACTAACTAGAATTTAAATGAAAGCTTTAATAAATTAAATAAGTACGTAAAATAACAATTCTCTTCATATACAGACTGAAAGAGCTAAAATAGAAAAAGATTCATAATGTCAAATGTTTTTGAGTATGGGAAACGTAGGAAATGTTTATTCTTTGAAAGTGGAAAGTAAAATTGGTATATTCACCTTGGAGAATTACTTGATAGTTTCTTAGAAAGTTAAATATATACCTGTTTTATTGTCCAGCAATTCAATGTCCTGCCATTTATTCAAGATAAATGAAAATATACATACACATACACGAGTGTGCACACACAGAAAACGTTGTGAAGAATGTTCTTAAATTTAGATCATCAAGTCTAGATAAACTTCTACATTTGAATACAATACAGCAATGAAAAGAAGGATACAGAATCAAAGACAAGTTAATTTAAAAATCATTATGCAAATGAAAACATACCTAAATAATAAAACATACCTAAATAATAAAATGTTTAAAAATAAAAAGAAGTAAACAGCAAGTCTTGTTAAGGTTGAGTAAAATATATATCTTTTTAAATACCAGTCCATAAAGGAGTAAAGGAGATTATCATCAATGTTATTAAAACACATCTTTCCAAATCGGATAATATATTCTTATTACATAGTTTATCTGAGATGTTCAAGCAAAACTCTTATCAGTTATTATAGTTTTGTATTATATGATTTTGTATATTTTGTGAAATCCCAAACCTAGTGTTTTCCCATATGCGTCTTATTTATATCTGTTCTGGTATTTTTTAAATTATTTTTATGAAAAATTCTGCCCCAGAAATAATTTATATTAGCTAGCTGGACTTGCATTTTCAAAGGGATATAATGAAAAAAATACAAACAAACAAAAAGTCAATAGAAAATTAAACTCCCTTGCAGAGTCAGCTATGAATAAGCATTAAATTTTATTCTACCAGGTATCCAAGCGCTGTTCTGTTAGTTACTATTGTTACCACAGGCTTTTCTTTTTAGAAATAATTGGGATAATTAAACAGGTGAGTCATGTCTTACAGCCTAGTACTTTAATTGCACTGAGGATCATTAAATTTCGCTCTTGACCCTTCACTACTTTTTTCAGGGTATTCTCTCCAATTCTTATCTCTAGACAGAAACCATTGCTTACCAGCCTGCTCAAAGAGCACCTATGCTACAATTGTATAAATGAAAATCATTTGACTGAGTTCTGTTTGATGAGTGCTTTTTGTTATCAGTTCTGTCTGGTTCAGCTTCTCCTACCTCTTTTTACTCTTGAAATTCTTATCAACATATTGTTTCTTGTAATTTAAATGTGAAATATAATTGTGCATTTAGCTTTCTTTACCTTTAAATGTAGATCTATTTGGTTCCACATTTTAACCAGCTTTCTGACTTCCTTTAGCAACCAAGTAGATCTTTTTTATTTCTATTTATTTATGTGTTTTATAAAAATACGTGCTCAAAATAGATAGTCTGATAGCTGTCTTTATATAAAGTATGTTTTAGGGGCACCTGGCTGGCTTAGTCGGTTAAGCATCTGACTCTTGATTTTGGCTCAGGTCATGATGTCACAGTTGTGGAACTGAGCCCCACATCAGGCTCTGTGTTGAGTGTGGAGTCTGCTTAAGATTTCTCTCCCTCTCCCTCTAATCCTCCCTGCTCACACTCTCTCTGTCTCTCTCAAAATAAATAAACATGTAAAAATATATTTTTAATTACATGTAAAAATAATGTTCAGCTAAATATTGTTTTCTCTGTTACAAAGAGCATCAGAGTCTTAGTTGGGGGTTGACTTTTCTGGGGACTTATGAAATTATATGAAAAGCCTGTTCAATTAATGTCTCTATTTTCTATATTTCAATTTCTCTATTATAAAGGTAATACTGAGTTATCAATGTTACTTGTTTTATGTAATTTGGTATTGGTATCAGTAATATTTGTAAATATTCCACATCAGGTCTCCAACTATTAGAATACTCTTATTTAGAATATAGCTCTGCATAATATATGTGTAAGTATAATACACAAACACATACACAAATAGATAAATACATTTAAAATGGTATAGTTTATAATTTAGTAATGGGAGATGGTAGGGAATTTTGACAGTTCTTTAGCCAGGCACTTAAGATTACATTAAATGATTTTAGTTTGATATCTAGTTTTTCACTAATTTCTACATTTCTACACTCTTGCATGAATAAAATAAATAGCTCCACCACTGTAAGTAGAACTTTATATAGTCTCCAGTGCTCAAATAGCATAGACACTATTAGAATTGGGTCTGTGAAAATTTTGGGGAAAATAAAACAGAAAAATATCTCCTTTTTGACCAAAAGTGAAGAAGCTACGTATATTAGTTTTCTCTGTTGCAAAGTGAATTACAACAAACATAGTGGCTTAAATCAATATACATATATTTCCTTTCAGTTATGGTGGACCAGGAATGTGGGTATGACTGGGCTGGGTCCTTTGTTTAGAATCTTCTAAAGCTATGAGCAGTGTGCCATCCAGGGCTAGATTCCCATCCAGGGCTTTACTGGGGAAAGATCTGCTTCTAAGCTTTCTTAGGTTTTTGAAAGAATTAATTTCTTTGTAGTTGTAGGCTCATGACAGCTTGCTTCTTCAAAGCCAAGAATGAAGAGACAGAGAGAGAGAGAGAGAGAGAGAGAGGGAGAGAAAGAGATTGATTCAGGCAAAATGGTGCTACACTGTTATGTAATCACATACACATGATTAAGTATATCTCACCAATGTTGCTGTATTCCATTGGTTGCGATGAAATCGCATATTCATCTACATGGACTACACAAACATGTGAACACCAGAAGATGGGTTCAAAGGGGCTACCCTAAGATCCATCTGCAACACTGTGATTGCTGTATTTGTGTTTAAACAAGTACGAGAAAATAGTGTCATCAGTGAGGTCCCCACTTATCAGGGAATATTGTGAGAGTCCTGAGCATCATTCAACTGTAATGATGTTTGAGCCCTGAAATAGCCTGGCTCAGTGCTAATGATATTTCTCCATTAATTTGCTGAATGTACCGGAGGTATTTTGGGTAGGTCCTCTTCCCAGATGAGAAAGCAAACCTGCAACAAGGGCTTAACGACTCAGGCTTGAGTGAAACTTCTAGAAATTACTAGGGCTAATAAGTCAAAAACAAAATTATCTGGAAGAAGAGTTCAAGGAGAGAGAATCTGGGGAGGTGAAAGACAGACAGTGTTGAGCATCTCTATGACAGCAAGTGAAGCAGTTTTGTTTCAGTTTTTCCAAAAAAGGAAGTAAGCACTGGAGGGGATGTTGCAGTTATATTCCTGCAGGAAATCTACAAATATTGAAGTGTTTTCAAAGTTGATGGCTTCTCATTTGTTTACCCCTGAGAATATCTATTCTAAAGAACTGGGTCTCTGTGCTAAGTATAGTGTGTTGCCAGAATGCAAAGCACTTGAAAGAAGAGAGCCACGATTTTATTAAAGATATTTTCCTGTCCCTAATTTCCTACATTTTTAAAAATTTCATTTCACTGCCTGTGGGAGCCAAGCGGATGAAGGCTAGAATAAAATGTCTTCCCTTTTTGAGTTGCCTATTTTACAAGGGCCCTGAGGGCCAGAGTGCGAAGCCCCATGTAAGAAACTGTAGAAGAAAAATCATGGAAACACTTAATCTTTACCTGGACCGGTAGGCAGCCTTGTCTAAGGCAAATCGAGCTGTGGCTCCTGGACCACCATATCTCAACATGGAAATAGTTAGGATCAGCGATATCTTATGGTTCTAAAGCTGTGATCTGAACAGTATGACATGAGAAGGAGGAAGATGTTAAATATGCACCGTGAATGGTGTAACCAGTTTAGGAGAAAAATTGAAATCGTGAGTCCTCTCAAGAATAAGCTTTGGTATTAGAAATCGATTCATTCCTGTTGCTATGCAGTATGGTCATACATTTGTGCTTGTGTAATCTTGTGTTTTAAAAATTTCTCAGCTTTAAATCTGAATACTGAAAATATTGAAAGTTAATATACCTAGATGTACAAAAGCTATTCGGTTTTTCAGTAATGTCTAAGATTGTAAAGGAGTTCTGAGAACAACCACACAAAAAATGCTACTTGAAAGAACTAGATAGATGATTTACGGAAATTTGTTAGCATTCAGTTCAAAGTGTATTATCATTTCTTTCATGGTATTTCTTGATTCGTGGCTTAGTTTTTTTTTCCCAAATATATTTAAGTACATATTTTAATATTGATTTATAACTTTGGTTATCATATAACTTATCATCCAAACAAAGACACTTTTGAATGTATCCTATTTTATGTCTCCCCATGGATATTGGATATTGGACACAAAAAAATGGGCTCAGTTTACACCAATGTCTTCACTTGCTATGTGTTTAACCAAGATGTATTGTCTTTAGAGACCTGATGAGAATAAGCCTTTCATATTTTTGATATTGCATTATGGCTTTATGTAGTCAGGTGAAAAAAAATGTTTCACATATGCTTGAAAAGAACATATATATTCTGTGTTATAGTGTTCGATACGTCCCAGTCCGACCAAGTGTGTCATTTGTGTTTTTTAGGTATAGTACACCCAAACTCTTTTGTGTTGGCTTTTTGTCTGCTTAATTTTTATTTTCTGAGAGAGGTATAAAATAATGCTGTGAATTTTAACTTTATGTTTTATAAGTATATATTTTCCCTCTCTCTCAAAGTTCTCATAACAATAGAGAAGAGTTATGTAATACTATGGCTGTGCCAAATTTATTTTGGTTTAATATTTGCTATCTGTATCCTTTGTGATTATTTTTTATTTTGTTTTTTGCTGTATACTTAATTTTTTCCCAAAGTTTCCCTTCTGAATTGTGGAGGGGTGCATAAAGTTTTCCTACCAGATCTACACTTTTTAAAAGTAAATGTAATTTTAGCATGTCACAAACCAAGTACATGATCTTACTTCCAAGCTCCTTTTGAATGACATGTTTAAATTTCTTCTCAGAAGACAACTGTAATTTATTTATCTCATCGTACACATTCAATTTTCAGAATACAGTATTGCCTCCACCTTCAAAATAGATTCAACCACTTCTCACCATTTTACTTCTCCACTTCAAACTACCATTCTCTCTCCTCTGGATTATGTTTTTACTTATGTATTAAGCACAAATTTCACTGAAATCGAATAGCCCTACAAAAAACCTGAATAAACTTGAGTCCATACATTTCCACCTGAACCAAGTAACTAGATCACGTATATTTCATTACCAGTGTCCAGAGGGTGTTATCTTCCCCCTCCCAGTCACTAACCACACACTGAATTAACAATTACTCCATCTGTCACAATAGATCAATTTCATCTGTTTACAAAATCTGTAAAATTGGAATATACATTACATACTCATTTCAGTCTCACTTCTGTTCAGCATAACTTTTGTGAGAGTGATATGTTGTGGTGAGCACATAGCTCTCTTTGATGTTCTAGAATATTCAAATGTATAGATTATCACAATTGGTTTTACTATTCATGGACAAGGGGATTGTTTCTAGTATTAGTCAAATTAAGCTACTGTGAGCAACCTTATCCATGAAGTTTGGTACAACTGCATGCGTTTCTTTTGAATATCTACCTCGGGGTGGAGCTGCTCAGTAAGGGAGTTAGTTTATACATTGGGACCCACAAATGGAGGCCACTCCAGGGGCCCAGTCCGCATCGCAAACCTAAACCTAAGTCAGCCTCCACTCATAGGAAACACCTGTCATACCAGGAAACCTAACATACACCAATCACAATCCTATGACTCAGCTTGAGCTAGTTTGCCTTGCCGTAGAAAATAGGACATGCTCTCCTTATAAGAAAATCCTCAGCCTCCTAGCACATCATGCCATTTTTGAGATGCCTCTGCTAATGGTCTTTGAAACTCACTTTTGCCCCAGATCCCTCAGGAAGAGTGCTCTGTAGCTTGAGAGGTACTGTACTCCCCCAGTCCATGGCTTACTTTTTGTTGACACTGTTTTATTTTATTACATGACAGTTTTGGTGTTGAGATGGGAAGACAGCTGCTGAAGATTCTGGGGATGGCTTCCAGACACAGGTGAAAATGCTCACAGAGGCCTTTGATTCTCTGCCTCCACGGCCTCTCTCCAGGATCTCTGCTCACCTTCCCTCCTGTTGACTCTGCTTACTTTGTCTTCTGAGCTCTTTGAGTTTGTCTTAATATTTCTAGGTGAAAAGTTGGGGTGTGAGAGACTTCAGGTTTCTCGCAGTGAGACTTAGTACACCAAAACATTTGGGTTTGTGTCCGACTCATCTGTAAGGTAAGTACCTTTGGGATGTTCTGACATGTCTTAAAAACTGTAGCTAGCAGTAATAAGTCTGGTTGAAATAAGAAGGATTATCTTAACAGGGGAAAAGATAAGTACCTCTTAATCTAAAGAAAGCAACATAACAATCATTAGGGGATGCACAAAGCCTCCAAGTAAGTTGACAGCATAAATCAATCACTGGGGAACGTGGGGAAATCAAGATGAGAAATTCATAGTTTTTTGACCAATGACATATCAAAATCTAACCAGGCATATGTCAAGCTATTAAAAGCCAACAGGGCATCTCCATTATAAATAAATTTCATGAAAGGAATAATAGATCTATTACTAATGGGAATCTTAAAAGCCAAAGCCACAAAATTGGTGGGTACATATCTAGCACCGTTCTTAGCACTTAGCAGTTAAAAGCTGTTTGAGCACAAGCCATCTAACTTAAAGACTCCCATGCTAGGATAGGTTAGTCAAGGAATGGGTTAGATTGATGCCAAGTCACCAGTCAACGTCCAGAAAATTTCTGTGCAAAATCCCCAATCCAGTAGCACGTACTTCTTGGGTATTAATTTGTCTCTGAGATACCCAAGTCGTAGCCAAAGATATGAGATACTCAGGTTTCAAAGAATTAAGTGTGCCACCATTCAGCACACCTCTTTTTTTATGTCTAAAAACTGTGATCTCAGAAGCTGTAGATTTTTACAAAAATGGCAAAATCTTGCTAAGACATTAAAGCAGGAATGTTTTTTAGTATTATCAATGTCAAATATAAGGCAGACATGTAAGTCTCACTCTACGTAGATTTAGTACGCTCATGTTATCTGTTAGAAGATTTGTCAGCAAGAAAGTATTAAGCTGTTAATACTTCCAGTCTACCTGGAGAACAAAAATTTGAGGACTTAACAATTGACTGTGCTTCCTGTTGTTTTTATCAGGTTTTTGATTACTTAAGAAAACCCAGTCTTACCAATACTAAAAGCTTTGTCCACAACTATGAAACCTCATGCATTTACCTTTAAAATCTTCTTTTGTTACTTTAGTTAAGAAGGTAGGGGAGAAAATGGATGTTCTAAAAACAATTTAAATTTCTTGAAACATGGATACCACTGATCCTTGAACCTGTGTTTTGAATAGAATAGATATTAATAAGTACTTGTCGAATAAAACAGCAATTATAGAAGACCATGAGACACTATTAAGGATATATGTGGTATAAAAATTTAGAGCTATTATTGACATAGATTTGTATCCAAAACTTATTTGTGAACTTGCAGTGACTTAACTACATATCTTACTTAACCTGCCATACCAGGGGAAATAAAAATATATTTCAGTTATAAATCCTGCCTATGGTAGAAGCAATTCAAAATGGAGTATGCTGAGAGAATCATTACTGATTTAACTGACGTCAAAGGATCTAAAAAGTATTTCACCCTCAAGGTGCATGGACCACCATCTCGGATTCTTCTTCAATGGAAAAAACAAAAAACTTCTAGAGAGAGTAAAAACCTCACATTCCTTGGTGTGTCTGGGGGGCTCAATCAGTTAACATCTGACTTCAGCTCACTTATTTTGAGTTTAAGTCCTGCATCGGGCTTCCTGCTGGCAGTGCAGAGACCTCTTGGATCTTCTGTCCCTCTCTCTCTTCCTCTTCCCTACTCATGCTCTCTCTCAAAAATAAACATTTACCCGAAACCCGCTCACATTCCTTGATAAGACATATATATATATACACACACACACACACACACACACACACACACACACACACACATATATATGTACACACGTGAAATATGAGAGATGAGAGAAAATGTGAGGTGAGAAAAATGAGAACTAAATATACAGTATATGTTTATATATAGTTTGTGTATGCCCACGTACACACACACACACACACACACACACACACACAACCTTGGACTCCAAAAGTGTAATGGCAGAAATCAGACAATGAAATCAGACTGTTTCTGGATTGGATCAGTTCTGAATTGGCCACCTGTGTGAGGTGCAGGAACCATTTCTTGAATACTGCCTTATCCTCAATAAATTGTCTTGTTTGCAAAAATTAGTTGATCAAGTATATATGTGTGTATATGTATATTAAATATAGATGTGTATATTTTAAAAATACATGTATGTATGTTATATATGTGTATAAGCATATTATACACACACACACACACACACACACATGTATATTATACATATAATAGATCAGGTTTAATTCTGGAGTCCATAACGTCCTATTGGTCTTTCCCCTCACTTAACCTGATAACCACACTTCTTGACCCTTGACCTCTGTACCACTTTTGTAAGCCTTGAAATAAGATTCTGTGCATCTTCCACCCAATTTTATTCTGGGTAAGATATTTCCTGTTTTCTTTCTTATTTGTTCATTCTTGCTGGGAATTAATTGTAATGGTCTTTAACAATACCTTTGAATTTGTTAATTTTCATTATTGTTGGCCTTCTCTGTCATTGATTTCTATTTAATATGTCACTTTTTCTAGTTTTGGGGTTTAATTTCCTGTTACTT
The DNA here is from genome assembly GCF_027475565.1 of Acinonyx jubatus. Taxonomy (NCBI): domain Eukaryota; kingdom Metazoa; phylum Chordata; class Mammalia; order Carnivora; family Felidae; genus Acinonyx; species Acinonyx jubatus. The sequence continues at coordinate 40,286,355 of NC_069391.1, forward strand.
TTTGGGCATCTTGCAGTCAAAGATTGTACAGGTTAGAATTACATTACATTTAGATCAGAATAGCTTTATTCCCTGGATATCTGGCTTTGATTTGGCTAGGAAAAGGACCAACTAACCCACTAACAAATAAGCTTGAATATGCTGGAAAATTCTAAAATTTTCCTTTTGACGCCCAGGGTCAGTTTGTTTGGTGATGACTTTCACCTGGTCTGTTTTGTAAGTTTGGTTTAATTCCATAACTAGAGAAGTATAAACAAGGAGCACCTGTGTGTCTCAGGTGGTGAAATGACTGACTTTGGCTCAGGTCATGATCTCACGGCCCGCATTGGGCTGTGCTGACAGCTCCGAGACTGGAGCCTGCTTATGATTCTGTGTCTGCCTCTCTCACTATCCCTCCCTTGCTCATGTTCTGTCTCTCTCTAAAAAGAAATAAACACTAAAAAAATATTTAAAAAAAAAGACTGTGCTGGGAAAGTGTATATGAAGCTCTTTCAAAACCAGTATTCATGCACAAATTATAGCAGTTTAATCATGAAATGAAAATGCTCAAATATGAATAATAAAATTTTAAGGGCACATACTTCTATGTATGTTGCTATATTACATATCATCACTAGAGATACAGATGCTCTCTCTTACAATTTTCATTTTTTCCTCTTCATTTTAAATGAAAAATGACTTTTATAATATTTTGCACACATTTCTTTTTTGAAAAAAACATCTGGGTTTGACCATCCTAGCAATAACCAGAAATTAGTATTTTCCTTTAGATTTCTTGTCTTAAAGATTTTTGCAGGAATTAAATATGCTAGCCTTAGATACTTAAAATTTTTCAAGAGTAAACAAAACCATAAATGGATTTAATAATTATTTTTAATGTTATTATAAATTAATCTCTTGTTTGTAAATATGTCAATTCCAAAGCTGGATTGGGAGGTTTTTTTTTTTTTTCTCCAAGAAAACTGCTAAGTGTGATTTAATTAGGATGCAAAAATACTGTACAAACTGAAAATATTTTAAGTAATCTTATCACCAGGATGAGGACATGCTAAGCTTTCATTAAAGTATATTTTTTTCTTTTCCTTTGGTAGATCTGTGGGCTAAAGGAAGTTAATGAAGACACGCTACCACTATATTTCATCTTCAAAACTTTTAGATATGCTCTTACAGTCTCATGAACAGGTAAGACAATGAGCAACCCTTCATTGTAATCTCAGAGAAGAAATAGATGCTGTTTCCAGTGTCTACTTCAAGTACAGTCCTTTGAAGTCTTCCCAAGCACCCCTATAAGTACCTGACCTTCAGATCAAAAGATTAAAGGAAAAAAAATAAAAGCAAAGAAGCTCCTTTCCCCCCACCTCATATTTTGTGGAAATGATATTACTTGTTTGAGGCCAAAATGTGTGTCCTTTTTTCCCGTTTTTTCTTTTCTTCTTTATTACTTTTTTTTTTAATTTCATACAGATCAATTTAGGAATATATATATGGCCTTCTCTTTACAGGGACATGATTTATGCTAGGGATACAAAAGTGTCTAAAGCGTGATTATTAATTTTACTTTTCAAGGGTATGGGGACTACTGCCAGAGAGGTTGTACATAGTCATGATTAAACACAGAGTCTTGTGATAAGACAGAACCAAGTTTGAATCTAAGTTTTATCTCTGAGCTATTAGCTCATTACCTGTGGTACTTTAAAAATTTACATTTTGGGGCATCAATCATCTCTGTTTTAAAAGAAGAGAATAATACCTTGACTGAAAGATTATGTCAACAATTGGGTCATGTAATGAAGAATTAGAGAAAGTGTTTGCAGAATGCTTGGCACATAATAAGTGGTCAGTAAGAGGAAGAGATTTAAATAACCTGTTCTTCATTATTGTTGTCAATTTCACCGCCATCTTTAGTTTCTCAGTGTTCCAGTACACAGCAGTCTATCTGGCATAGTTATTTTGGAATTGGGGCTCAGTATTGCATATGATATATATTTGTCACTAATAGTATAATAGTTTGATGACCTTAGGAGGTGTTATAGGTAGATACACATCTGGTTAGATCAATTTAATGTTTTCAATGGAAATATATAATGAAAGATATTAATCAATTAATAGCAAGTGACTATAATTTTTGGCCTCTGTTTTTCTTTTTACACTTGGTCTATGATAGCTTTCAAGACTTTTGTCTCTTTCTCTCTCTATTTTTTTGTATTTTTTGTTTTTTTGTTTTTTTTTTTTTTTACTTTTTCTCATCTTAGGACATTTCTACTTTTTAATCAGTTAAAGCTGAGTGACACGAGGAGAATAAATTAAATGAATATCAAACCCTCTGACTTGAAAAGCCCTAGGTCAAAAGGTTACATCTACTGTATTGGTACATGTTCTGTCTTCAACACTTAAAATAAATAGCACTATTCTTAGGTAAATTACAATCTATTTATGGGTAAATACAGAGGAAGTGAATATATACATGGATTGGTACCAACTGAGTTAGATATTGAAGGAAGTGACCATGTCTTTCTTATTCACTTTTGTATATTTAAGGTTGGATCATGTTGTAGATACTGATTACATTTTATATGTAAAATCAGGCTTCCACCGTTCATGTCAGTTTTCCTTATACCATTTTAATTAATATTTTTAAAAAACTGATAACATTTTACATGAATTTCAAAACCTTTTTTTGATACAGTTGAGATATCATGAAATGATCAATTCTTATGTATATTGCTTAATCAAATTTAATGACTATTAAGACGCAGGACATTTCCTTTATCCTGTGGTGTTCCCAATGTACCTTTTATAGTCAAGCCAGACAAGGCCCCTACCAATAAGAAACCCTTGATCTAATTTCTAACATCATTCCTTAGTTTTTTCTTTTCTATAATTTCATATAAATGGAATTAGATGGTATATACCCTTCTTTACTCCTATATTCATTTATTCATTTTAATATTTGTGACGGTTACATCTATCAGTAACCCACTTGTTCTAGTTCTGAGTAGTATTTCCTGGTGTCAATATATTATAATTTGCTTATGCATTTTCTTAATGGTAGATTCTGCATTATTTCTGGTCTTTGGCTTTTCTAATGAACATTCCTTAAAAGGATTTTTGTAGACCTAGATTGTCATTCTTTTGGATAGATGTGTAGAACTGGAATTATGTAGCCTCTTAGAAACTAGAAATTGCGTCCAATATATGTGTAACATGTTTGCTGTCATCAGCCTTGTATGAGCGCCCTGGTTGTTCCACATCTTCTACAGACAGTGTTGCCAATGGGTTCATTTCTCTGTATTGGTGTGTATCTCGTGTACCTCACTGTCGTTAACTTTGCATTTCTACTGTGACTAATGAGGGTGAGTTTCGACTACTTAGGTAGAGTTCAAATCTTGCACATCCTTAGGGATTTTTCCTGTTTGTTCTATTTATTAAGAGGCATGCTAGCATGTTCAGTTATGATTGGGAGATTTGTGCCTAGTTCCTTTAGCTTTGTCAAATTTTCCTCCTGTGTATGGGAACTTGGTTATAGGGTAAATAAACATTTAGTATTAAGTCTTCTTGATTAACTGATCATTCCTTTACTGGAAACTGACTCCTTTATCCAAGGTAATATTCTTTATCTTGAATTTTATTTTGTCTGATATTAGTCACACTGTCTTTCTTCTGCTTAGTTTGTGTGGTAATTTTTTCCCATTGTTTTACTTTGAAATTATTTATATGTTAATGTTTAAAATTGTGTCTTGAAAGCACATAGTTTGTCTTGATTTTTATGTTTTATGATGCTCTACTTTTTTGAAGTTTATTTTTAAGAGAGAGAGAGAAAGAAAGAAAGAAAGAGAGCGCACACTAGCAGGGGAGGGGCAGAGAGAGAGGGAGAGAAATAGAATCCCAGGCAGCCCCAGGCAGAGCTCAAACTCCCCAGCCTTTGGAGAACACAGGAACCGTGAGATCAAACCTAAGCTGAAACCAAGAGTCAGATACATAATTAACTGAGCCACCCAGGCACCCCTGATGCTCTACCTTTTAATTGGGGGTCTTTGAGTCATTTGATTCATTTAACTTAATTATTGATATATTTGAATTTTAATAAATTTTGATGTTCGATTTCTGTACTTCCCATATTTTCTTATTTCCTCTATTTTAATTTTTTTTTATTTTGATGAATCACCTATAGTGTTCCCTTTCATCTTCCCTAATGGATTTTTATCCATTATTCTTCATCTTATTTTGTATTGACTTCTTTGCGAGTCACAAAATGAAGTTATCCTAGTCTACATCCAAAGCTACTATCTTAACTCACAAAAAATCTAAGGAGTTCATGATAATGTCTTTGTAATTTATGGACTTCATGACAATGTGTTTGGTACCCTGCTGTACTTATTTCTTATTTTCATATATTTTTGTTTGAGAAAAGCTATAAAATTTATTTTTTTATTCTTTATACTTACAGCTTATAGTATTTAAGGAAACTAATGTTATCCTTTGGATTTTGTTCAGTGTATTGCCTTGTTACTGTAGGTGTCTGATGGGTTCAAAAACAAAATTTTGTAAATTATCTGCTTTGAACTTACTGTTAGATTGGAAGCAACATTCTCTTAGAGCTTTCTACAAGCCAGATTCCTCATGGATATATTTAATGACTGGGCAGTTATTTTAAAGAGATGGGTCTTTTTCACCCTGAGTGCTGAGGCTAACTATGTCAGAGTAAGACAGAATCGTATCCTTGGAAAATATGTGTATATATATTCTCATGTTGGAGTGGAAGTAATGAATAAATAATAAATTAGTTAAGTAATAGAGTAACAGAGGATTGGATCAGATTTGATAATTTTTTGAGATAGCATCTCAATTGAATTCATGATGTAGGGTAACTTTTCAGAGTCATTTCTTGCATGTCTGGAGGTGAGTTAACAAGGAAGAGATAACTGCAGAAGAGGGAAGAACACAGTGAAAATAGTTTCCTAGATATTAAAGTAAGAACATACCCCTTAGCATTAATAATACCTTATAGTCTCCTCTGCTCTACAGCAGATAGAAGTCAATTGTCTTCAGTTTTTCATATCTAATAATATAAGTTTCATATATAATAATATGTGTTGTTTGGAGGTTGGGAAATACCACATTTTACCCAACTGGCAAAGAAGGTATAGGCCTTCTATGTGTTGAGAGCAAGAGTCACTGTTATCCCGCTAACACTGTACAGTTTTTTCCTGAATTTGGCAGTGGACAATTAACAGAAGAGATAAGTAACTTTCGAAGGTCATAGGAGAAGATAGTAAGCATGACAGATCTCAGTATTCACAGACACATTCAACTATAGCCTGTTGCTAAGTAACTGACCTTCCTGCATTCCAAATAGCAAATTGAATTTATCTCGTAAATTTAACTGCCTAGTCATTCTCTTCCTCCACCCCTACTCTCCAGCTGAGCAAAGAAGATCAGGTCAGATCAGAGAATTTCTTGGGATGGCAAAAGATCATGAGAGTCATGTAGGTGAGAGGCAGACATGCTCTGCTCTATGATCAAAGCAGCACATATACATCCCATCCTTGGGGAAGAAGCCAGCCTCTTCAGAGAAAGAAGAAACAAGGAAACAGAGACTAACATCTTCCTGAAAACTGATGCTTGAATAATTGAAAGATTGAGATTGTGTCTGTAAAGTAGTCTGCATAATTAAAGCCATTTATCTGAAACACATCATCTCAAAGTCCTCAAAATCATTTCTTTATAGGTTTAGGACCTACAACCGATTTGGTGGCAAAATCTGAATGGACTTTATTCTATTTAAACATGTATTTAATCCATTTTATGTTTATATTGCTATGTTTTACTACAGAAATATTTAAGTGATTGATTTCATGTTACTACTCCTGATTCCACCATGTGGTGTTATATAATAGGTGGCATAAATTCCTTTCTAAAACATAAAACATTCCAAATTCTGTAAAAAAGACTGTATGTCCCTAGATTTGGTGTTTAATTTTTGCTTGTGTGTTGTTTGATTTCTAGTGAGTGTATGTCCCTGGAACACACACAAAAATCAGAAGTACCTATGACTCTGGGGTTGCAAGATTTATCAAATGTAAATACAGGACTTAGTATTAAATTTGAATTTCAGATAAACAGCAAACATTTTTTCACTACAAGTATGCATCAAATACTGCATTGGACATGCTTATCCTCAAAAAGAAAAATATACGTTGTTGATCTGAAATTCAAATTTAATTGTCTGATAGTTTTCCTAGAGAACCTCAACACAGAGTATAAAGATAAAATTGTCCTTAATACATAATGTTTATTTTTTTCATTAAAGTTTGTTCATTAGTGCATCCCTATCAGTCAAGAATATTTTAAATTATTAGTAGTTCATAATTTGCATTTATAAAAAAAATCACTGACTATGCTTTGTCAAAGGATTTATTTCTTCTGGTCTCTCTATCCTAAACAGAGATTCAAAATTTTGAAGGTATATCTTGAACCTACCTGAGAAGGGTTGTCTGATAGAGTGTCAAGAATTTTATCATGTCTTATAAGAAATGGTTGTGAGGTGGTACAAAATTTATTTTTTAATTGAAATTATAAACTTATTAAAGGAACAGTCTTTGGGTTTTGCATGGACTTTCAAAAATATATATTAGTGACAAAGATCTAACACATGGAACACCTTTTATGAAGTTATTTAAGAAAGAATAAAACTGTAAGTGGACTGTAAAATAGCTCAATGAGATCAATACAAATCTTGAAAAAATTCTCGTTTCAACCACACACTTGGCATCTTATCACATGGCCTTTACTTCTTTTTAACTAACTTGCAAACTCTTTAAAGATCTGGATGTTATCATACATTGCCTTTTATGTTTGTTATCCATGCCCTTAAATGTTTAATTTTCAAAGTAATGACTTGTTATACACATAACAGCAGCTTATGACAAACCAAAGTGTCACTACTCATTGGAATAATCTATCCAAATTTACAGAGAAGAGATTGGTATTGAAAGCTCAGTGACCCACAAAAGAAACTTATTCAATGCCTAAAATTGAAACATTAGTCTTTGTTCTCTTCTTTCCTTTCTGGCACTTGAGACAATCAAGGCCAGAACTCTGGATTTACACTAAATATAAATTGAATCCTATTGAGGGAGATGCATTTGCTGTACTTTTCAGAAGCATTGCTTCAAGCCTCTCAGTGATGAAATTTCAAAGATATAATTTCATTCTTGTTTTAAATTAATCTGCATATTAAAGAACAAAAATAATTGAAGGACACATTTCATATTTTTCAGACAGATACCCACTTCAAAAGTTTATCAGCAGTTCAAAACTCATAAAGAAATTTGAAGTGTTTCATAGGTGAATATATTTTTAAAAAAATACAAGACTGAATGTCTTCAAGATCAGACTTAGATTTTTATTAGGTTTTATTCTGTTTTTCACATATATGGTGTTATATCAATTTATGGATTTTAGTTTTTAAAACTATGAAGGAATGCAATTAAAAGTTATGACAATGATACAAGAACTTTTAAAACTTAAATCGGTGTTTTGCGTGTTTATGTTAACCAGTGATCATTTCCGAGCTCTTCCTGGAATTAGAAAATAAGTCAAGCACAATTGTATTAATTACCATTTTCTTTGAATTAAATATAATATAAATTGTCCAAATGCAACTTGCCATACTCAATGCCAAGCCAAAAAACTTAGCAGTAATATGAGCTAAATCCTTAAGATGTGCTGAAAGAATTCTAGATTTTATTTGTTTGTTTTGTAAAATCTCCATAATATTTTGCTGAGAGCATTACTCACTTTTCTTCCAAAGGATTTGAATTTTGCATCTCAAACTGTTTTTAAAAGAGTTTTACTGATGGTGCAGTGTTGATCACTCTACTTCCTGTCTCTCTTTCCCATGAACACTAAATCATCACATCTTCACCCCCACTGTGATTGCCCTTAGTGTTTCATCAGAACTAGGAAAACTCAGTCTATATTTATGAGGAAAACTTTCTAGGAATAGACTATGTCCCTCCCAAATGGTGTTTGCATACGTAGAGTGACAAAACTTGAATTCTGCTTATAGTTCACTTAGATTAAACAATGGACTTGCTGCTGACTACTTTACCTACATTTTGCAGGGATTGGATGACTTCTGTTTAAGACGTAAAACAAACAAACAAAAAACCTACTTTGTTAACATAAGTGAAGTTAAAATATGAGACAGTCACAATTATTAAGCTTCATAACAATAGGGATCCTTTGTTTCATATATTTGTTATATAATTTATTCAGAATCTGTAGGAGATAGTGCTAGCTGTCAGAAAAACCCATTCTCTCATTTTTATAGGACATGCAGCTAGACAACGTTTTGTAGCCTCTTTTGCTCTTGGGTAGGGCCATCTGCCTTAATTTTAACTACTGGAATGACAGTGGAAGGGATGTGTGCCCCAAGGCTTGTCACGCTGAAGCTTTCCATGTTTGGGCTTTCATACTTTTTCCTTCTCGAATGGCTTCATACAGAAAATGACATCCTTTTGAGGATGATGTAGCCACTAGGTGAATGAACTTTCGGTGCCTGAATGAGGAAAGTTTATCAATGACAAACTGAATCTTTCATTTTCCTGGAAAATAAAAGTGTAGGTCTGTTTATATCCCAAGCGTAGTCATCTATAATTGATCAGGCCTTATTATTTTTTAAGTGGTTTCTCATGTCTGTAACCAGGGGTAAAGGAGGAGGGGGATATTACTTTTGTACCATTACAGATGTCAGAGAAATTATAAGATTTTTACCTGAAACGCCACTAAATGCCAAATGTTTGGGTTTCAGAGTTATACTATCTATGGCTAACTATTAGTAAAATTTGACATAGATAGGGGATTTTGTAAATATCGATAAGAACAAGAAACAGTAAGGTCGGTGTATAGCTGATATATTATGATAGTTCTTTGCTAAGAATATTAACATTCTCACTAAATTACCTCTGTCCTCCAACTGGTCTTGATTCTGTCATAACTGATGAGGGTTCATATGAATGGTTAGCAGAGAAAAAGATACATACTTAAGATTGATTGATTACATACTTAAGCTGCTTTTCATTTTTCATTTTTAAAGCAGTCCTAGTTTTTCCAGTTTTAAGTAGTTACAAGTGGTATCACATAAAGCTTTACCAAAAGATAAAAAGGACAATTTAAATAAATGCAATATTGTATGTTAGAAGTAGATGAGGAAGCTCCTTGAGAATACCCAAACAACATTAATGTCTTGAACTTCATAAATCATGAATACGTTACTATAAACATGTGAGTGCCTGGAAAATTCTCTGTGCTTCTCTGTGTGCTGTGTGTCCTACAGTGTCTCTCTGGTCTCCCATACATACATAGATCCATTGATGTCAGAGGAGTACTTTGTACTCAATTTTTGGTCCTCCGTTTTTTTACATACATGCTAATTTCCCTGGCTATATATAGCTAAACATCTTTGACTATGGAAAATGTGATCACTTGTATTGACTTAACAATATCATTTAGGGCTTTTTAGGTTCTTTCTTGCTCCACACATTGGCTTTCAAAGCTTGAAACTTAAAATCCTCAATGTGATTGTTCTCAGGTATAGCCCACAAAATATAGAAAAAAAACAATTATCCTATCTATACCATACATTATTAGTAACTCCAAAGTATACTATCATCAGTCTACTGGAATATTCTCCCCTTCCCCTGACTCATAGCAAAACCCGTCCGGTTTCTCTTTTACAGTCAGTAGATTAAGTTTAACCTAAATTTTAAATTTAGTTTAATTTAAATATTTAAGTCCCTTATTCAAAGTAAAAGTGTATTAATAGCTATACCATGGACGCCTGGGTGGCGCAGTCGGTTAAGCGTCCGACTTCAGCCAGGTCACGATCTCGCGGTCCGGGAGTTCGAGCCCCGCGTCAGGCTCTGGGCTGATGGCTCAGAGCCTGGAGCCTGCTTCCGATTCTGTGTCTCCCTCTCTCTCTGCCCCTCCCCCGTTCATGCTCTGTCTCTCTCTGTCCCAAAAATAAATAAACGTTGAAAAAAAATTAAAAAAAATAGCTATACCATTCCTACATTTTGTCATATCGAAGAAGTTATTCAGAGTTTATAAACTTGATCATAATTTATTGTCTTCATAATGGGAATTTCTATGTGACTAAATAAGGTTTTTAATGCATCATGAAATCCCTTATCATAATAAAAACATAAAAAGTAAATGAACACAGATGGACACCAACAGAAAAATTTCATTTCAAACGAAGCTAAAATAATGTTTTTCCTTAAAAATACTTAATTTTTCTCTGCATTTGATTTATTTCTATTTAATTTTACCTGAATAATTTGGAATAATGTACAGTTGATAATGGCACCTTCTTCCTGATGATCAACAGGAAGACACTCATCTTTAATGATATCATCAATATTCCTTTTCACAGAAAACTTTTAGACAGAACTAAAGCTTTTGTTCATTTACTATCATTTAGGATATCTAAATTTTGTTTTCAGAAAAGTCCTGCACTTTAACATTCAAATGATATATTTAAATATGTGAATTATATATATTAAACAAGGTGGGAATGAAATTTAGCTAACAAGCATTTGTTGTCCCTGTGGTACTGACCTGTTCAAAACCACTTAGACATACACCATAGTTCTTTATGCTATAGGATAAGGATTACAAACTGTACACATTGAAGCCAGATTTTCAGAAAGATTTCTAGGAGTATTTGACATCTGTGTGCACAGGCTGAATTACACAAATAGCTACATTTTACCTTAAACTTGTCTCATCTCAAGTATTCAAAACGCTCTGCCTCTCTTAAATAACCATGAAATTTAGAACCGACATTCAACACATAAAAGAGACCTTTATTTGAGTGTTAAGGCAAAACACTGAAAATTAAAATCAAGATCATATTTCCTGTCCTCCCCTAACATGATAGAGGTAGAGAATTATGAGTGAGCTCTGCCCCTTCAGCCGTGACCAGGTGCTAATGGAAGAAACAACTCTCTAGGTAGCCTAAGAGTTGTAGAAGGGTTCTTGAGGATAGCTGCCATTATTTTGCCCAGCGATTTTTATGTAGAGAGAAGAGAGCCTGGTGATACATTTTCCTGAGCGATAAGTATCCAGAAGAAAAAAAGTTAATATCTTCTGGTGAAAAACGGGTTTTTTGTTTGTTTGTTTTTTGCTTTTTCACTGAAAATTGAGAGTTATAGGATTTATTACATCTCTGTCTCAGGGTATGATACTTGGAAATTGTAGCTTGTGGTGAAAACTATAGGGTTTTCCTCCCCCTTTACTACACATTACTTCTGTCATTTTTATTGAAATATAGTTAGCATACGACATTATATTAGTTTTAGGTGTACAATACTGTTTTCACTGAATTGACAATCTATGCCTTACACAATGTTCAACACGGGAAGCCTAGCCACCATATGTCACTTCACAATGTTATCACAATACTATGCTGTATTTTCCATCCCTGTGACTTACTTATTTTATTTTATTTTTTTAATGTTTATTTATTTTTGAGAGAGACAGAGACAGAGCATGAGTGGGGGAAGGGCAGAGAGAGAGGGAGACACAGAATCTGAAACAGGCTCCAGGCTCTGAGCTGTCGGCACAGAGCCTGACACGGGACGCGGGGCTCGAGCCCACGAGCTGTGAGATCATGACCTGAGCTGAAGCCGGATGCTCAACTGACTGAGCCACCCAGGCGCCCCTGACTTACTTATTTTAACTGCAGGTATTCCTTTCTTTGTTCTTAGTAAATTACTTTTTGGTCTTCTCTCTTTGTGGTTTTATTATAGTCTTCATGCAATTTAATAACATAATAGCACAAAAAGTAAATAAAAACATGCATTTGTAGGTGTGAATGTATGTGTATAATTGTATATCTTTTGTTTAAAAAATCTAAGCCATTTTCTAATTTTACAAAGCTATTTATCTATGTTCTTCTTTATTAATTTATACATTTTTAAATAAACCTGTAACTTGCGTTACAAGTAAGTTAATAGCAGGTAGTAAAGTAAATTTGGATGAAGAAGAGACCAAAGTTTGAGTGCAGGAAAAAAAAAAATGGTAAAGAGAGTTTAATAATTTGATCCATCTCTAATCCCCAGGGGGGATAATTTGATCCACCTAATCCCCAGAGGAAAGAAACACATCATAGTGAGTATGTGATAATAGCACTTCTCTCTCTCTTCTATGACATGAGAAACTTTGGAGCTACGTTGTGAGAAGGTGAAAACTGCTCAGATTTTTGCCATCTTCCATGAAAGGTTAACTCTATCGTTCTGAGTAATGTTAACAAAATAACATCTGTTTTGCTTACTCCCTGCTTTTGGGAAAAGGTCAGCTTTCCTAGAAATAGTATTTCCTGTTTAGCACCCAGTTTTCCTTTTTAATGATCCTATTGAAAATATTTCAACTTAATCAGAAAAAAAAATGGTTGAAGATATAATAGAGATCTAAACTGAAGTTGTGCAGGCACACATATGAATATGGGCTTTATAAATTGATTAATATTTGGAAATAATATAGAGAGTTTAAGTATAATGTATTGAAGTTTGTAATATTATTATGCATACTATTTAAGGTACATACTATTAATTTATAAAATAAAGCATTTGAATCATGAATAATAAATAGAAAACAATTCTATCTGCTGATATATTTATCAGGTCATATTTCTTTCTACCTGGCTAAGGAATGTCTTGTTAACAGCTTATGCTTTAGAATATGCAGAGGCAAAGACATGTTTAAACTTAATTGATATTTTTGGGTATGTGTAGTGCAAGAAAAGGCTAGAAAATTACCTCACAGCAGCAAGTTGGATAAGGAATTATTGCCATTGGCTAGACCGGGCAGCGACCCATTGGTGATGGCCCAAGAATCTGGAAAATGTTCAGATGGAGCCCACTGTTAGCCAGCAAATCCTGTAGGTGGATGGGTCTGATTGAAATACAACCAATTTTGTTTGACTCTTGGGTACTGTTTTATTATTTATTTATTTTTATTTTTTATACATTTACTTATTTTATTTTAGCCAATGTGTAAATGGGGGAGAAGGGCGGAGGGAGGGAGGGAGGGAGAGAGAGAGAGAGAGAGAGAGAGAGGGAATTTTATGCAGGCTCTTTGCTCAGCGTGAAGCCCAATGTGGGGCTTGACCCCACCATCCTGGATCATTCCCTGAGCCTATATCAAAAGTCATACACTGAACTGATTTAGCCACCCAGGCACCCCACCTGTTCTTGATCAAGACGGCAGCACCTCTCCAACAGGTTTCATCATGTGTGATGGTGCCATTGCCATACATAAAGTAAACAGATTCCTTTTTCTGTCCACTTAGTTCATCTCAAGGTATTCCCTACACCTTGGGTATAGTGTCAGAAAGGACACTCTGGTGATGCGTGATGAGTGTCAGAGTGGAGTGACAACTTCAACATTTTCATTACAACTGCCAAAAATCTCAGGGCAAGGGAAACCATTTTCCACTTGTGGTGGGATAGACATGACAGAGGTCCAAGATTCTAGGTTGTTCCATAAGTAACTCTTCCAACAAGGAGGACTCTAGGCTTTGCCGAGAGTGCAGGTGCTGACTCTGTGACCCAAGGCACAATGGACAGCAAAAATGACGAATGTCATAGAATGAGGGTATGTAATAGCCTCTGTCTCCAAAAGGGCTCACTATGCAGCTAGTAAATGGTGTTCTAACGGGGTGTAGTGCAGAGCCAAGAAGGGCATCTTTTGCCTCAGAAGTCCCTAGTTGGTCCAAAAACCCCAGAACACTTAAGAGGAGACTGCTACAGCCTTTACAAATAAAGAGTTCATGGGGTCATGAATAGGAGTCTGTTGTATTGCAAATTGGGCACTCTTTAGAGTCTTTTTGTGTAGTGGTGGCATTCTAACTGGACCAGTTTAAGAATAGCCGGATGGATGGGTTTAAGAATACTTTGTAAATGAGGAATGTGTTGCCTCCAGGACACAAATTGGCCTGCATAAATTTGGGCTTATCTTAATGTTGTGCGTATTGAAAGGAAGGGTTAATTGTTTCTTGACAGGGTCAGTGATGGAACAGCCCTTGACTGATGAAATAACACATAGAAATATTTATTAAGTTGGCATGGCCTTTTATTTTGTGTGGGGCAATAACTCACTTTTTTTTAACCTTTTGTGGGTGATTTGTATCTTTATGTACTAAATAAGTATGTAAAATGCATCTTATAAGATTATTCCTTAAAGATTCCAAATCAGTATTATCATATTTAGGGGCCTTCTCCACAGACATTTGTAGTTTATTGAGTTTATGGATTGGGTTTGAATTAACCCCTTGTCATGTTTATGAGCCATGGTGCTCAGTGAAGCCCAGAACCTTTGTCACTATGTTTTATAGCTATTTAATAGGGTGATAGTGTCCTCTGTCCTGTTAGGAGTGGTAGATGTAAAACTTCTATGGCCACTTTTTGGAGTCAATGCCATGAGGGTGCCATGGTTGTTTTACTCCATAATCTAAGGATCAGAGTATATTTTGGTGACAGAATCATAAGCAACAGCAAAAGCTTCTGTAGGCTCTTAGTCAACCATTTGATTTTAAGAGTATGGACATCAGCAAACCACATTAACTGTTCTTTCACACATGAGCAGCAACCCAATGGGCTCACATAATGTATAGGATATCATTCTTTTTCTTGAGCACTTTATAGAATAGGGTCTGATGCCTTGAAAATGTTGCAGTCAAACATTAAATAGGTTCAGACACAGAAACAGTGATCATTGGGTAAGAGTCCTTTCCCATGGCTTATGCTAAAATCATCACCTATGACTTATGCTAAAATTGAGGCATAATATTCAGTCCAGTGTGCTTGATAGGCCTATGCCAATACATAATCCCAGAGCTCCTTCAAGGAGGGCCCTGATAGCGTATTCCTTTGCTTAAATGCCAATTACTGAAACTTCCAACTTAAGTTGGTTAAATCTATAAAAGAAGGTTGATAGGCTGAGCAAATGCAGCACAAAGCAGCACAAAGTACATGCTTGCAAACAGGTGACAGCAGAGCTAAAAGCACATGGGAACCAATAGCAGCTCAAAGTACAAGCTTGCCAGCATGCCCTTGAGCCACACAGCAGGTCAAAGCAAGAGAACAAAGAACACTGGTGGTAGTCATTGTCTAATAATTACTGTGCCAGCCGCTTTGTGGTTGCCCCATTGAGGGAGGGATCAACTCTCCTCCACCCAAAGTTGGTTCAAGTGCTGATACAGATAATGCTAGACGTGTACCAAGAGAGTATAAAGAGATTTATTATTCACATATTGAGGCTTTCTGGGTAGAAAAGAACAGAAACGCAAGGTGGTATGGAAATATCTTAGGGCAAGTGGCTTTGTTCTCTGTTGTATTTTGGGGCTCTGGTCAGCATAGCATTACTGCGTACAGGCTAGAGTTTGTGTGGTTT
Source organism: Acinonyx jubatus (assembly GCF_027475565.1). Lineage (NCBI taxonomy): Eukaryota > Metazoa > Chordata > Mammalia > Carnivora > Felidae > Acinonyx > Acinonyx jubatus. The sequence continues at coordinate 40,301,814 of NC_069391.1, forward strand.
GAACTTCCCAACTGGCACCAAGGAAGGGAATTTTCAGTCTTTCTTATAGGCTCTCCAAGGCACCACAAAAAAGGAAAAGGAGCATGGTGAGGCTTGAAAACGTTTCAGTGAAACATCAAAAAAAAAGAATCAGATACCATGTATAATTATCTATTCTTTCTGAGAGCCACATTTTGGAAACACTTCAATTTTATTTCTAATGTATGCATGGAAATAGTTACAATTATCAATAACTAGTATATTTAATTACATCTACAAAATCCCTTTTGCCATGTAAGATAACATAATCAAGGTGTGGTATGTAATTATATTCCTAGTCCCAATTTTGATTTTGTCATACTGTACATTAAACTGTAGGCAACTATATGTGGTTGCAAAGGGCACATGAGCATAGCAAAATGCCAATTCAATCAAAAATAATTGAGATTCAAATGTATGTGAATTCCTAGGAAGTTGTGTCAACATTATCAAACACATCAAGAATTTTAATGTCCAGGGTCACCTTCTCAGTAAGTGTGTTTGTGTGTGTGTGTGTGTGTGTGTGTGTGTGTGTGTGTGTGATTTAATAGCATTAAAAGACCTGGAGTTGGTGATTTCTGTGGATTTTTTATAACTATAATCCCTTCATTCTAGGTATTTCCATATAGGTTGTGCCATTGACTGATCTGACACCTTTGTATTTGACGCTAACCACCTATGCAGATTTAAATTTTTGTCCTTTAATTTTTGCTTCTTAAAATATGATCTATCAAATATTTCAAGCTAAAAAATTCTGAAAATTCTTTGATATTCTTCCTGTTGATTGACAGTAGGATATGTATCTGCTTCTCTTGATTCTGGACTTCTCTGATTGTATAATCAATAAAATATGGTAGAAGTGATGCTGTTTCAATTTCTAGACATCTTCTATTTCAGGTATTTAGGTCCACTAACTCTTGGAGCTGTTAGTCACTGTGTAAGAATTCCTACTCTTCTTGGGGGTGCCACGCCCAAGGAAATCTAAGCTAGACACTTGAACAAGGTGTGTGGAGAGATGCTTGGCCAACACTCAACCATTTGTATCATCACATTTAAGACCTTAAAATGGCCCAAGTGGCCCTATGTTCTCCTGTCCATATTTCTAATAACAGATTCATGGCCAAAGTCAATGTTTGCTGTTGTTTTAAGCCACCACATGTTGGGTTTGTTTGGTACTGATAACTGTAATTAATAACTGGAACATAATTTAATACTTAAAATTGTTGCTGTGACAAAATCCTAAAACATTGGCTTCAGGTCATTTGTCTTGTTTACCAGTTTTGGGCTATTAAGAATAAAACTGTAGTAGACAGGATTCTACAAGTGCTCCCAACCCCAGTTTTTCTACCCTAATCCCAGGGATTATGAGTATGTGAAATATCACAGCCAGGATTATATAAGATTGAAAGGTAAAAGGAATTTTGTAGATGTAATTAAGTTTACTAATCGGTTTGCCCTTGAGTTAACCAAAAGGGCGTTTATCTGGGTGGGCCTAACATAATCATATGATCCTTTTGAAGCAGAGATTTCTCCTTCTAATAGCAGAAGGGTAAGAGAAATTTAAAGTACTAGAAGATTTTGGGGCATCTGAATGGCCCAGTAGGTTGAGCATCTGGCTCTTAATTTCTGCTAAGGTCATGATCTCTGGGTTGTGGGCTCGAGCTCTGTTTCGGGCTCTGAGAAGATGGTTGGGATTCTCTGTCTCTGACCCTCCGCTGTTTGCTTGTGTGTTTCTCTCTCTTTCTCTCTCTCTCTCTCTCGATAAATAAACATTTCAAAAATATAAAATAAACTACTAGAATGATTTGACAACACTGTTGGGAGTTGAAAATGGAAAGACCTACTGGCAAAAACCAAGATTAGCTTGTAGGAGCTGAAGGAAACTTCCAGACAGCATCCAGCAAAAAAAAATTGGAGTGTTGGGGTGGGGGGTGTTTCTGTCTTATACTATACAGAACTCAAACCTATCAATAACCTGAATGAAACTGGAAGTATGCTCTTTACCAGATACTTGTAAAGTAACCTAGCCAAGACCTTGATTTCCACCTTGTGAAACACTAAGGAAAGAATTCAGTCATGCCTACTCATACTTCTGACCTATAAAACTATGAGATAATAATTGAAAGGTGTTCTAAGATAATCAGTTTTTGGCAGTTTGTTCCAGTGAAAGAAAATGAATGTATGCTGCACGTACATTTTGGACATGGCTTTTTTTTTTTAATAAACACATGTTTTCTTTTGGGTAAATTCCTAGTAGTAGAATTGGTAGGTTATTGGGTAGGACTGTGTTTAACTTCATTAGACAATTCCTGTGAAAATGTTTCCCCAAATAATTGTATCACTTTATATTTCCACTATAAATGTGAAAATAAGATCTTCAATTTTTCCACATACTTGACAAAACTTTCAGTTTTATCTTTTTAGTTTTAGACATTCTTGGTGTTAGGCAACATTATCTTATTCTGATTTAATTTGAATTTCCCCAATGAGTAATAATGTTGAATTTCTTTTCATATTGTCTATATATTCTTTTGTAAATACCTATTGAGAATATTTTTCCAATTTGTAGTTATATGTCTTAAGTTGAGTTATTTGAGTTGTTTATATTTTATACATTCTAGAAAAGAGTTCATGATCAGGAATATCACCAACATGCAGCTTACATTTTTATTTGTTTAATGATAACTTTGAGGAACAAAAGTTTTTATTTTTGTGTGTACCCTCTCTACAAAATTGTGTCTCCTTCTATTTATTGAAGATATTATATAATAAGAATTTATAATAATCATTTTGTAGATGTATTGTCATACCCCTTTTACTTTAAATGGCTTCATATTCTACATGGTCACATTTTTAAATAAAATCATGCATAGTATATAAGGTGTTAACATTTAATATCTTTAAGTGATCAGTATATTATTTCAATTAGCTATTTTCATACTTCTAATTAAGTGTGACCTTTTAAAAATAGAAAATTGTTACTGAGATAATATTCTTTGAATCTCATTAAAGTAAACAGATTGGCTTGCAAAAAATCAATTTCAAGATCTCTGTAACATATAAATAGAGGAATACAGTTAATTTCAGATTTCCTTGTAATCAGCAGCCCTATTTTCATACAATGTTGAATAATGAAGGTTAAGAAATTTTTAGCTTCGCTTTGTTCTTCCCACTATATAACTCACCTCAAACCACAATTGTTACTCATTTATGCCTGTCTCCTCCCCGCAAAAAGTTCTAATGGCCAGTATGAAAGGAATAAAGATGATCATTCGAGATTCACCTGAGCGAGGTTATCATCTTATATGTCAGATTCATGGGTTATAGATTTAAATTCTAACTATACCTCTTTAAAACATTTCAACTTGCATTGGATAATCAGCATTGTCTTGGACATTTTAGATTGGAGAAGCCAAAGAACGGTGCTGGCCTGAGGTATCCTAACTACTCTACAATATTTGTAGTTGTTTTCATTGCTGTTAACTTATAGCATTAATTCATTGTAATTGTTCTGTTTCTTTTTTTGTCTTCCTTTCTTTTTCTGTCTTCTCTAGTTTTAATTTACCAATTTATATGATTCTATTTCCTCCTCTCAATTGGCACATCAATTATACATTTAAATTAGTTCACTTTAGCTTGTCTGAATCTGTGTTCTAGTGGAGCAGTCAGATGTAATTTGTGTGTGTGTGTGTGTGTGTGTTTAATCAGCCCATCTGTTTTGCTGCTGTTTTGATAGCATGTCCCCTCTTGAGTAACTTCTCTCATCCCTTTAACTATATCCATCCTTTGTCTTTTGATCATAAAGCACATGGATTTTTGTAGTATTTTCGTGTGTGTGTGTGTGTGTGTGTGTGTGTGTGTCCTTGTTTGTTTTTCTTCACAGTTTGACTATTGCTTCCTTTTCTCTATGTACCAGTGGCCTGTCAAGCTGGAAATTTAGACCGTAAACCCACCTCACTTTCAAATTACCTGTTTGCTTTAGATCTGTGGTGGTAGATACATACATACTTTTGCTGACGCCATATTAGTATCTAAAGTGGAATTATCTTAGCCAGCCTCAGGATCTTAGCCAGGTAGAGCATGTGGCCACTCACTCAAGGAGAATGGGCAAATACAATGACCATTTTACCCAGGTAAACTTGATAGTCTTGATGGAAGTGATTTTAAAGTAAAGAAAGGCAAATGTAAATTAAAGTATGTTTGTAGTTTCTTCTAGCATGTGAACAGGACCATACTAGTGCAAAAACATAAATGCCTTAGGAAATGAGTAAAAAAGAACATCATGAAGAAAACTGTGATGTATTTTGAAAAAAATTATGTGTGTCAGATGTGAAAGTACTAGCTATATGCTATATGTGTATAGTTATATATAAATATAGATAGATTGATTGATTCTATATAGATAGATATATCCTATATAGATATATAGATATAGATATGATGATAGATACATAATATTAGTTACAAAAATTTAAGATATCAATGCATTGCTTCAGCATGGCCACACTTCCCCTCATGTTTGCATGAGATCCTAGCCATGAGAATTAGGAGAGCAATGAAATAAATAGAATATTTTATGCTTATTTTTTTACCAAAGAGAAAAAGAAAAAGACTTTTGTTATTTAAACCTCAGCTGATAAACAGTTCATTTTTTTTCTTACTTTGACTTCAGTAGATTTACTGAAGATAATTTACGTGACCTCAATGAATGGGTTAACTGTATCACAGAGATCAAGATAATAGAGTCATATAAAATTGGACATTGACCTTGCCTTGAGAAATGGAAATTCTGGTAACTGTGTAGAACTGATTGTTCTGGAAAAACAAACACTACTGTGGTTCTTCCCAAAGTAGAGTGTAAAGTGATAGACCTTGACTGTTGTGAATGAACACATATATGTAACTCCAGAAGACTTGTGTATAGCCAAAAGAGTGTAAATAACATTTTATTATGCTAAGTATTGACAAATATTATTGACCTAATTCATGTTGATGGGTGTCTGGACATAGTGTTAAAGACTTTACTTCCCATGTGACCCAGCTTCATGGGGTCTTTCTCAGACATCATTGTGGAGAAGTCAATGACCTGTCACAATAAGAGCCTCTAGAGATACTTAATGAGTGCCCATGGACCAAAGGTGGGCAGAAGAGACACAAATTTATAAGACTGGAGGCTCATTAACTACACTTTTTTAGTAACTTAGACCTGACTTAGCACATCTGAGCTAGTATGAGGAAAAGAGGGTTTTTGTTTGTTTGTTTGTTTTTGTTTTTTATTTTTTGTTTTTGTTTTTGTTTTAGCTAGTTCCATCAATTGTTTTCAATTCTCTTTGATTTTTGCTCCTGGTCTTCTGTTATCTTTTCTGCAGGTCGCTTCTTCAACCCCTTCATTTTCCTGGTTTGTAGTTTGCTTCGGTCTTGCTTCTGCATATGAATCCTTCTATAAGTTGTGCCAAAAGTGTCATGGGAGACATTTGTCTTCTTCTTTGGCTTGAGGGCTTTTCGCATTTTCATAGATAATTTGTAAAGATCATCTGATGCCAGATATGTCCTCCTCAGAACCAGATCCAATGAGGGCCCCATCTCTTCCAATTCAATCCTTGGTGTTTTACAACCAGACTTCTTCAACAGCAACTTGTAGCCTCGAAAGTAAATCTTCCCATTCAGTGCAGTGAAGTGCAGAACATACTCTAAACCAGCCAGGCGGATATTTGATACTGTGGGGCCTCTGAAGAGATCAATAAGAAGATTTTTTAGCCTTCTGTAGTCTTCTGTTACATCAAAATCATCACCAGCAAATATTAACATGGGTTTTGTTCCCTCAGAACATTTACTATTCTTGATGTCTTTTAGAGAGACAAACTTCTCAGTACCTAATTCGATCATATCCAGCACATGGTAGTCATACACACGACCTATTACTAGATTATTCGGCCACTTCTTATTATGGGAGCCAAACATAAATAAAGACCAATCTGACTTCTTTTAAAATAATTCCAATGATGTCTGATCCTCACATGGTCTTGTAATGTTTTTCTTTTTATACAGAATGCCATATGGTTTTGTCAGTGCATACACGTCTCTAAGTACTTGTGTCACCAGTAAATTTGCATTTCCCCCTTTAATCAGCATAGCATTTTTAACATTTTCCCTAAGTTTTTGAAGTCTGGCTTCTTTTAATAAGGCCGGTTCCAAGATTAAGAAATTTGCATTGCTACATAGATAATCTATGTTAGATTGATGTTTATGGCCCCAATTATAGGCACTCTTTGCCAGATAACTGTACAGAGTCCTGCTTCTCTGACTTTGCACTAAATCATGTGACTACCTTTGTTCATGGGAATCATTGTAAATATGATACTGTAAGAAACGTGGAAACTCTTTCACATGTCCATTTGCTGATTTTGAACTTTCTCATCTCTAACAAAAGATTATTTCCAAAGTAGGCTACTGGAAGAAAATAAATGCGTGGCCCAATTACCTCTGTTTTCCTAAATGATACCCAGCTAAGTACTAGACATGTGAGTGATCCCCAAACATGACCAGAAAAGTTACCTGGCCAAACCTCGGTAAATTGTCTACTTGAACTTCATAAGCTAAACAAAGCATGTAATTTTAAGCCACTGAGATTGAAGGTTTCTTAAGCAACATTATGTGCAGAATGTAATGTGTGCAGGTTACTTCTCAGTTGTAATGTTGACCACTGAGCATGCAGGCTATCGATACATAATTTAAGTGTGGAACACTGAGAACTGTGGGTATTGTAGTGCTTTATACTACTCCTCCGCTTCTAAGATTTTCCCTAGAAAGTTTTATTTAGATCTCTTCTCTTATGGCATACCCCTCTACTTGAGGTGTGTTCATACCCTTTCATTTGACAGCATTTGATTATGCATGTCTGTGTTGGGGGGAGATAAATGTAATCAATGAAGTTATGGAAAATAGAAAATTAGGACAATAACAAAGATTTCTAGAAACAGTAAATCTTAGATTCAACTATAATCTCACCACCCAAAGAAAATTTATTGTCATTTTGTTGTTCATCCTTGACTATTTTATGGAAAGATGAAGATAGACAAATAGGAAGTTTTACTTTTATTAATGTTTGTTTAAAATGTTTTCTGGGGCACTTAGGTGGCTCAATTGGTTAAGTGTCTGACTTTGGCTCAGGTCATGATCTCACAGTGGGTGGGTTAAAGCCCCGTGTCGGGCTCTGTGCTGACAGCTCAGAGCCTGGAGCCTGCTTCCAATTCTGTGTCTCCCTCTCTCTGTGCGTCTCCACATCTCTCTCTCTTTGTCTCTCTTTCTCTCTCTCTCTCTCTCTCAAAAATGATTAAACATTAAAAAAATGTTTTCTAACTCAAGAAACTTGTATATTATTTATAAGTTTGCTTCATTTATCATGTCTGGATATATAATGCTTTATTTAGGTCATTTATATAATTTAATTAATTTACTTATATATTTAATTCATATACATGAAAGATAGAAACATGCCTATTATTACCCACGATTGTAGGTCAGAAGAGATTTGCTCCTACTGGACCTGACTGGGTTGGTCATTGTGTTGGATCTCAGCAGGTGGATTAATTCAATGGGTTTACTCAAAGCAACCAGTATTGACTTCAAGTTGAAATAATTGAAAAGTATTTAGGGTCAGTATAGTAGAGTCAAGAATGGTCCTAAAGTCCAAAACACTTCAAAGACTGAGTCTGAACACTAGAATGCAAAGGGAGTGAAGTTGGGTTAAAATGAAGAGTATTACATTAAAGGCTTCATCAAGATATTTAGTGACTCCTGTATCTTTGCATTGATCAGAATCAGGTCTCAAACATGTGTGTACTCGCAGGGAAAACCCTACCCATATGCTAGAGTTCTTCCTTCTCCCTGTGAAATCTGCACAAAATTCAACTAGGCCGCTTTCCATTTCCATCTTGGTGACTATCCAGTTGACAGATTTAATCTAAAGTTGTGATGACTGATTATAGCATTAACAATCAAATAGGGACTCCAGAATATATTACTTGAACTAAGAGAATTAACGTCTACTTATGGAATTTCCTGGATGTAGAAAACCGATACAAGATAAATCAACCCTAAAATACCTACTGGCACTTAAGACTAGTTTTTCTACTTGGATGCAGAATATTTTGATTGACATTATAGTCAATTCAGTCACAAAATAGCTGTCAGCTGCTTTATGTTCCTGCTCATTCATGTAACCATTTCCCTGTGGCATTTATAGCAAATAGAATTCTTGAACATTTTGGTCCTTATAATCACTGAGAAGATTGCAATTGGATTTTGGTAATCAGTGGTTAACAAAAACTATTACAAACCATTTAATATCTAGTTCGCTTATTGTGTGTGTGTGTGTGTGTGTGTGTGTGTGTGTGTGTGTGTGAATTAAAATCCCCCCTTTCCTTCTGTACTTTCATTTAAAATGGTTTGAAAGAGAAGCTAATGGCATATTTCTGATAGTTTACCTCTATTGAGATTACAAATCCAGCTGTCAGTCTGACAGTAAACCTCCTTAGCATGAATGACTCAAGGAATTGCTTGGAACTGTAATAAATTGCAGCAAGAATTTAAAACAGTAGCCTAAAATCTTTGTTTATCTAGATGAGTAGGAACATTTTAAAAGATGAAAATTAACATGCTGAAGTCCGAGGCTAAGCATGAGGGGTGAGGATAGCCCATAATATTTTGAGAAAGAACAAGGTCAGCCATGTGAATTAACAAGATAGAGATTTATGATGAAACATTAAACTTGGCAGACTACCTGGAATCTATGATGGTCAAAGGCAGCACTAGTAGGGACTGATTCAAGACTGAAGGTCCTAGTAACTGAATTATGGAATCTAAATCAATTCTGAAAATACCAACGCGTCATACTGTGAAATTACTTTTCTAACGTTATTGGGAGCAAGTTTCTCTCTGCTCTGTTAAAATTTAAACATAGCTTCCAGAGAAAGAAAATGAAGAATATATTTCAAGCTTAATCCCTTACCTAAGACATATTTGGACAATTAAAAGACAACTGAAACTAAATACAAATAATTTACACTATAATATTCTAAAATATTACAGAATGGTAAAAGACTATTGAACTATACTTGATGATACTCACTTAAAAGTGTTTGCAAATTAGGGGCGCCTGGGTGGCTCAGTCGGTTGAGCATCTGATTTCAGCTCAGGTCATGATCTCACGGTTTGTGGGTTCAAGGCCCACGTGGGGCTCTGTGCTGACAGCTCAGAGCCTGCTTCATTTTGTGTCTCCTTCTCTCTCTGCCCCTCCCCACTCGTGCTCTGTTTCTCTCTGTCTCTCAAAAATAAAGAAATGTAAAAAAAATTAAAAATAAATACAAAAAAGTGTTTGCAAATTAGCTAACAATAAATGTATTAAAATTACTGTATACTGGACTACTTAATACAGTACTCAGCAACTTAGAGAATAGGAAAATAAAATTGTTTATAAATGCTTTTTAAGTGTCAAGACACAGAAGGTGGTTGTCATATTCAAGTTACCAGCACCCTACATATCTTCTGGAAGATGGGACAAGTGATTATTATCAAACAGCTTGGATCAGTAAGATGTAACAGGATGTAGAATTTCACTGAAGCTAAAATTGAGACCCTGAGACTAATTTCTGAACTAGGCCTATTCAGTAATTAAAAAATCTCCCTAACACCATACATACTATATTATTGTGATGGTTACTTTTATGTAACAGCTTGGCTGGGCTAAGGGATGCCCTAATAACTGTTAAAACATTATTTATGGATGTGTCTATGATGATGTTTCCAGAAGAAATTAGGATCTGAACCTATAGACTGAGTAAAGAAGAATGTCCCCACCAGGAGGGCAGACATCATCCAGTCTTTTGAGGACCTGAATAGAACGATAGATGTAGGAAGGGTGAATTTGTGTTCTCTGTTTGCCCTCTGTTTGAGGGCATCTTTTTCTGCCCTCAGATATTGACACCTCTGGTTCTCAGGCCTTCAGATTCAAAGTGGGGTTTATACTATTGGCTTCCCTGGTTTCCACGCCTTCAGGATTGCACTGTAACTACAACCCTAGCTTCCTATGTCTCCAGCTTACAGACAGTAGTAAAGTGGGGCTTAACCATAATTTCCAATTATCCATAATCTCATTTGCCAACCCCTCAGAATAAATCTTCCAAATGTATATATGAATGTATGTATTTGTTTACCTATTTATAGCTATATTATCTATCTATCTATCTATCTATCTATCTATCTTACTGGTTTTATTCTCTGGAGAACCCTGGCTAATATAATCACTTCTAATTTGTGCATCATATTATGCCCAATCATTAGCCTAAGTGACAATTTTTTCAGCCTCTTGTTTCTAATTTAATTTAGCCTTATAAATAAAAACTTAACCTTATTAGTAATCCCCACCCTAATCCAAAACCAATGGGTTATATCACCTTGGGATTTGCTTTTATGAGACAAACATACTGAAATCTGCCACTTGGTTGTTTGTAATCACATCTTGTTGATTACAAAGCACCCATATCTTCAATATTTGGAGCTTCACAGTTGCTTCACTAAAATCTAAAGCTGCCTTTCAAAGAGAGTGCCAGTTCTCTCATCTGTCTTACAAGCTGAAGAATGACATTTCTCAGTTTTCTACCTTCTGAGGTTAAGCAAAGTCTCTACTTAACCCTTGGATCCCAACCCTCTTCCTCCTTATCCCTTAGAGTGTTTATACTAGGAAATATTTATGGTTCTTTTATTGAACTTTGTGAATACTATAGACATATCAAAGATACTAACAATTTTTCACGCCTTATTTGCAAAAAATTTCAAATTTGGTTGGGTTTTGTTCTGTTTAAAGTAATTGTGATGTTTTAAAAATACACCTATATTTTAGATGTTTAGGTCACAATGCCTGTTTTTTATATTTTCCATTAATTTTAAGGCTTAAAATCCTTCCCCAGAGATTTTTTTTTTCTACTTCTCACTACAGCAATGTAATGACATATGCCACCAGTGAATTGTATGCTTCCTTTTACATGGTTTAAGGATTTCCCAGCATCAAGCAAACTGACACAGTAAATACTTAATAAAATTCTTTGGTTTAGATTTAATTTGACTTGCTATTAAAGGTAGCTGGAACTTAAAACTAACACGCCATTGTTTTTATCAGTAGTATATACACACTTTTCCTATATTAAATTTGGTTCATACTGGCATTATTTAAGTATATAACACTAAAAAAATAAAGCAATATTAAATATGCTTTATAATTTATTAAAGGATTTAATAATAAACATAGCATTGTATAAGAATCACATAATTTTATAATACTTTATATTTTTTAATAAAAGTGATAGGAATAGACCATTTTCCCACCAGCAAAATAAACAAACAAAAGAATGCTTTAATGTTAGAAAATTATCTAATTCAGAGAAAATTACCTAAGTACTTAGGACGTTGGCTTCAGCTACAATTTTTTTGACCTTTGGACCAATAAGTATTGGTGAAATTGCCTAAAACGTACATAGTAGCACAGTGGAAAAATTAATCATCTTGTGGTTTAAAATGACAATATTTGCATATTAAGAATGTAGAACTAAGATACAGAAAAATCCAAAATTGTAATAACCAGATTAAGAATGAGTTAAGAATTCTAATAACCGAGTTATAAATCATAATATTTGCCAACTTGTCTCATTTTGGCATTTTTTCCTTATAGCACATCCTTGGTTTACTATACATTCAATATTTATTTAAATAAGTTTATGAAATTTAAAAAAAGCCTTTTATTTAATACACTGATTTTTTATGATGAAATAATATTTGTTAAAGTGTGATATATATTTATATCTGTACTGGAGGGACTTTGCCTGACTTTCATCAATAATATTTGGTTATTCAATGAACAGAAAAGAAAGAATTGCTTTTTAACTGTGCATTCTAAAAATACTATTTCTCATTTATTTTTAGCCTATAAATATGTTAATAAATATATCAAAACAATATGCAACTGAAACCCTCAAGTAGCTCAGCAAATGAACATAAGATTTCACATGCATTATTTTTGTTTAATTGTCTCAGTAAATCAGTCTCTATGTATTCAAGGATCACCATACATCATCCACAGAGATGATCATTCCAATAACCTAGAACTCCACCTGCTTACAATTATTTTTTTACCACCTTTTTTCATCTTCTAATTTTTACCAATATAATCTAGGCTTTTTCATTATCATTAAACTGCAATTTTTCTATAATCAACTTCAAACATTGTATTTGCAAATACCACTGTCTCCATTTCCAGATCACACTCTCTGGTTTTGCGGCTCTAACACTACCCCAAACCTCTAGGCACATTGACCCCAGGATCCAGCCACTTTTCATTATCTTCCACTCAATCATGCCTTCACTTCTCTCCTTCCTCACTTGGAATTTCATGATCAGTCATCATCACCATTGGACTTCATACTTACATAAACCCTTTGTTCCTCAATCACATAACTTTGAGTTCTTGAAAATACAACCTAGTCTGCATAAGTGTAACCGAATGTGACACTTAAACCACATACTCTCAACACTGCTGACTGGCCCCACTCTAACTTCATGATTTGTATACCAGAAGTGGGTCCATAATGTATCATCCCATATTTCCTTTGTTTATGTACTCTCCCACTCTCTTGCTAAAGTGTTACATACTTTGTCCTATCTCTCCAAACTTACAATTTCTACTACCCTCAGCTATTCTCAGATGTTGAACTTACTTCTTCTTTTACCAGTAAACTAAATGTAATGAGAAAGGAACCTGTCCAGCTTTTACCATCATACCCACCCACCATCTTAACCTATCCCTACCTATTTGCTACTATGGAAATATACTCAGTGCCTTTAGCTAGGGACAACCCCTAATCTTATTCAATATGGCTTACTTATATCCCCTGACAATTGAAGAATAGTGCTTATTCTCTTCTTTCCCTTTCATGTACCATTTATTTTTCCTTCTATAATGAAATATTCCCCAAAGTATATAATTCTATCCCATTAAAACAGAAAAAAGAAAGCCCACTCTCAATCCCTCACCTCTCTAGAGCCACCAACCCTATTCCTTCTCTTCCCTTCTCTGCAAAACTTCTTAAAAGATTATATCTATTACCCAGTTACCCTGCTCTTACTCTCTTAAACTCCTTTCAGTGAGTCTTTTGCCTTCAGTGTTCTAACAGTGGTCCTGTCAGCTTACCACTGACTTCAGATTGCCAAAGCCAATGACCTGGTCTTAGTCCTCATATCACTTGACCCATCAATAGCATTTGATAGGGCCAACCACTGTTTTATCCCTTGGCATGCATGCTTCTGAGTGCTTCTGGGTCAAGACTTTATTCAATTTTCAGCTAACTTTCTAGTTTCTTATGTCTTCTTTACTTTTGAATGTTGGAATGTTCCAGAACTCAGTCTTCTGAACTGTTGTTTTATGGCTGTGCCAAAACGAATCTCAAATCCATATATTCACTTATATCCACCTTAGATTCATAAATTCAACTGTCCAACATTTTCCTTGCATATTTAATAATAAAACTTAACTTGTTAAAAATAAGCTCCAGATATTGTCTTCCAAGCCTACTTCTTACATAGTCTTCATCATTATGATAATGTAACATTATTTTTTTAGTTGCTCAGGCCAAAGACCTGGAGTCAACCTTGAAACCTCCTTTTTGACATATTTCACATTTGATCCTTGAGTGAATCGTGTTTTCTCGACCTTCAGATTACATTCAGAATCTGACCACGTTCTACTAACAGACTACTAGCTGAAGCAAGCTATCATCAACTTTTGACTATTTCATTGTTATAGCTTATTACCCTATATAGTTTTATTTTAGTTCTCTATTAGTCCATGCTTAAAATTGCCATCAGAAAGATATGTTCAATTTTAATCACTTAAGTATAATGGTTAAGGGAAATGTCGTTTGTATAATTCAGAGTCCAATTAAGAGACAGAAACCATGGGGTGCCTGGGTAGCTCAGTTGGTTGAGCTTCCAACTGCAGCTCAGGTCATGATCTCACAGTCTATGAGTTCAAGCCCCACGTCGGGCTCTGTGCTGACAGCTCAGAGCCTGGAGCCTGCTTCAGATTCTGTCTCCCTCTCTGACCCTCCCCCGTTCATGGTCTGTCTCTCTCTGTCTCAGAAATAAATAAACATTAAAAAAAATTAAAAAAAAAAAAGAAACCACAGAGGAATTTAAACATAAAGAAGTTTAATATAAATAAATATTATCTAGTCAAAAAGAGTAATGAAGGATTCGTAAATAACAAGTACAGATCATTCTGTCCAGCAATAGCAGATATAGAGTGCAGCCACTACCTCTAGATCTGAGTTACATCACTTGATGAAGATTGCCCCCAACCACTGAGCAGAGATCTAGACCTTGTTGGACAGGAGAACATGCTTCACCAGACAGTGGGGAATTGCTGAGGTTAAAATATAAGTGAGGGGAAGATAAAGTAACAGTAAATCTCAAATTTCTCAAAATTGCCATGGAAGATAGTGGTTAATTGTGCAGACCTCTGTTGTGATACTCCATGTCTTATGATGATGAGCTAATGTCGAGGCAACTGTGTAGCACTGTTTGATAATGTCACCTTGAGGTTCTTTGTTGTTCATTAAATTGGCCATTAATTTTAATAATATTTTTTATGAATTAGTTCAATTTATTAAAAAATGTAAATTATCGAGGTATTTTTTCAAAGACTGTCTAAACCTTGCCTGCTATTTTTGTTGGTCTTCATGAGTTTGTGATCATTTGTTTATTCCTTGGGAAAAAAATCAACAAGCAAATCATGTAATTAGCATAAATCTAAGGAGAAGGGAAAAAAAGCATTAATTGAATACAAATAAATATCAATGTATTCTTATGTGGAAAATGTATGCAATTGCATATGTGTATGTTAGATAAATATAAAAAATATATCTATATAAAAGATGTATATCTGTGTAGACATGTTTATATAGAAGCTTACTTTTATAATAGTGATACTTTTTAAAATACACAGATTTGTTTTAAAAAATTTACACCCAAGTTAGTTAGCATGTAGTGCAGTAATGATTTCGGGAGTAGAATCCAGTGATTCATCCCTGATGTATAACACCCAGTGCTCAACCCAACAAGTGTCCTCCCTAATGCCCTTTGCCTATTTAGCCCACCCCCCACCCACAACCCCTCCAGCAACCTGCAGTTCTCTATATTTGAGTCTCTTACGTTTTGCCCCCCTTCCTGTTTTTATATTAGTTTTGCTTCCCTTCCCTTATGTTCATCTGTTTTGTATCTTAAATTCCACATATGAGTGAAGTCCTATGATATTTGTCTTTCTCTAATTTTGCTTAGCATAATATACTCTAGTTCCATCTACATTGTTGCCAATGGTAAGATTGCATTCTTTTTGATTGCTGAGTAATACTCTAGTGTGTGTGTGTGTGTGTGTGTGTGTGTGTGTGTGTGTGTATTTATTTATATTTATATATATATGACACATCTTCTTTATCCATTCATCTGTCGTTGGACATTTGGGCTGTTTCCATACTTTGGCTATTGTTGATAGCGCTATTATAAACATTGGGGGGGCATATACCCCTTTGAAATAGCATACCTGTATCCTTTGGATAAATACCTAATAGTGCAATTGTTGGGTCATAGGGTAGTTCTACTTTTAATTTTTTGAGGAACCTCCATACTGTTTTCCAGAGTGGCCACACCAGTTTGCATTCCCACCAGCAGTGCAAAAGGGTTCCTCTTTCTCTGCGTCCATGCCAACATCTGTCCTTGCCCAATTTGTTAATGTTAGCCATTCTGACAAGTGTGAGGGGATATCTAATTGCGGTTTTGATTTATATTTCCCTGGTGAGTGATGTTGAGCATCATTTCATGTGTCTGTTAGCCATCTGGATGTCTTCTTTGGAAAAGTGTCTATTCATGTCTTTTGCCCATTTTTTCACTGGATTGTTTGTTTGTTGGGTGTTGAGTTTGGTAAGTTCTTTATATTTTTTGGGATACTGACCCTTTATCTGATAGGTCGTTTGCAAATATCTTCTCCCATTCCATCGGTTGCCTTTTAGTTTTGTTGATTGTTTCCCTCACCATGCAGAAGTTTTTTATCTTGATGATGTCCCAAAGGTTCATTTTTGTTTTTGTTTCGCTTGCCTCTGGAGACATGTTGAGTAAGAAGTTGCTGCAGCTGAGGTCAAAGAGGTTTCTGCCTGCTTTCTCCTCTAAGATTTTGATGGCTTCCTGTCTTACATTTAGGTCTTTCATCCATTTTGAATTTATTTTCATGCATGGTGTAAGAAAGTGGTTCAGGTTCATTCTTTTTTTTTTCTTTTTTTTTTAAACGTTTATTTATTTTTGAGACAGAGAGAGACAGAGCATGAACAGGGGAGGGGCAAAGAGAGAGGGAGACACAGAATCCGAAACAGGCTCCAGGCTCCGGGCTCCGACCTGTCAGCACAGAGCCCGATGCAGGGCTTGAACTCACGGACCGTGATATCATGACCTGAGCCGAAGTCGGACTCCCAACCGACCAAGCCACCCAGGCGCCCCAGGTTCAGGTTCATTCTTCTGCATGTCACTCTCCTGTTTTCCCAACACCATTTGCTGAAGAGAAAAATTACACAGAATTTTTTTAAAATCTAGTAATCTAAGTCCAAAGTAACAATTTAGCAAATATTTACATCTTAACTTTTACACTCAGTTCCAACCAACAAAAATGTGATGTATAAATACATAATACAAAAAAGGAAATTAGCACACAAAATTTGGCATCTGAGCATAGTAATAGACTCAGTCACATAGTGGTTTGATTCAATTTAGTTCTATGGTTGAAAAAGAATAAAAAATGTGTTTCCTGTAAAACTATTTACAAAATAATTGTAATAAATGAGTATCCAGCTTGAAGTGCCAAATCCAGTTTTTATTTATATTTAATTTTTAATTTTTTCCAAATCGTTTTTAAACTGTGAATATAGTCATTTAGGGATAAAGATAACTGAAGCTATCAACTATGAAAATAAACCATCCCTAGATAATCAAGTTTGTGTACTCTTAAGGTGATAGTTAACGTGATAGCTAATACTTAAAATAGAAATATAAATTCATACATATGATATACCTTATTTACATTAAATATAATATTGTAATATATCTTGATAAAGTTTCTGTCAGTATCTTAAGTGTCTAATTTTGCTTAGCATAATATACTCTAAATGCATATTTACATAAAATGTAATACATAAATATATGTAATACATAAATATATGTATAAATACATAAAAATACATAAAAATGCATATTTATGTAACTTAGATTTAAAGTCATAATATATTTCTCAGAATGACCAAGATATACAAAATTTTTAAACATGGAATACCTATTGAAGCAAAAGCCTAAAACCTAGTCCAAAAACAATTATGTTTATACATTATTAAATTTAATAAGTATCAAATCAAGGAGTGCTACTCCAAAAATGTAACAAGTTAAAAAGTACATTTTAAAATATTTTAATGTGGAATTTTAAAAATATGGGAAATAAAAGATACATTTTAAAGCTTTGTATATTATGGATTTTTATTCCCCCCAAATTCATGCTAAACCCTTGCATTTTCTTCCAGTTTTGCTTATAATTTCTACAATTGCCCCAGTTCTCACCAAATTTTTCCCAATAAACAAAGACTATTCAGTGTTATCTTTCAAAGGGGAGGTGAAGGAGCACAGTTGAAATCCCAAATCCTCAGTTTTCTAGCTCTTGTTTTAGGGAAATCCCTTTATCTTTTGAAATTTATTTTGCTTAGCCATGAAAAGAGTAGAGATAATAATACATCCTTTGTAGAATTTTATAAAGGCAGTGTACATAAGGCACTTGTGCATGACAAGCAGTCAGTGGGGCCACGTGTTAATTTAAAATTATCTTTGTGGGGCACCTGGGTGGCTCAGTCGGTTAAGTGTCCGACTTTGGCTCAAGTCATGATCTCACGATTTGTGAGTTTGCACCCCGTGTCCTGCTCTGTGCTGCTGGCTCAGAGCCTGGAGCCTGCTTTTGATTCTGTGTCATCTTCTCTCTTTGCCCCTCTCCCGCTCACACTCTGTCTCTCTCTGTCTCAAAAATAAAGAAGCATTAAAAAAAATAAAATTATTTTTTGTATGTTACATTTACACACATGTAGAATACATTTTATTTTAGAAGTCCATTGCAACAGCTTACAGTTTTTCTTGTTCAGAATTCTGGACTAATGAAAGATACTTGTAGAGTCTATCTCATTAAAAACAAGGCAAGAAAGAGTTGAATCAAGATATTACATAAAATTTCTAGCTGTTCTTCAGTCAATAAGCTAAATAATCCAAAATGGTACTGTAGTGCCTGTTAAAAACAAGCAGTAGACCTAATCTATACTAGTGACTATGTGGCAACAGAATATGAGGAGTTATACCCAGGAGTTTGCTATCCCAGACAACGTATGCCTACTTTTGCAATTTGCAGCAAATGCTCTTGTGACATGCAATTTGTTTATATCGATATGATGATAGCATTAGCCAGATAAAACAATAAAGTTTAGACATTTCATACTTGTAACTGCAATTTATACACAAAGTAAAATACACATGCCACCAATAGCTGATACTTAGAGAGTGCCTAATATGTACCAAAACTTGTTCTAAATTCACCTGATTGCACGGTATACTTTTCACTACAACTCCCTGAGCTCTTCATATTACCTTGCCTATTTTCTAAGTAAGGAAATTAAGTCAAAGAGTTTAAGAGAAGGGTCACAGTTCCCATAGCTAACAAGTGGCACATACATTCTTATACCAGAGGCTTTGCTCTTGACCGTGTACATCATTGCTTCTCACACAAGCCAAATGCCAACTCATCATGAAGATCATATAGTTTTCCTCCAACTCCCACTCCTTTCCTTTCTCTTAAAAAACAACATATTGTTTAATCCCTCAGGTTTCAATTAAAGTAATGTGTGCTAGATTGACATTCAAATACTTTTATTCAATTCCATTTTAAATGAAAACAGACATAGCTATGAAATTAAGTAGAATCATTAATGAATATATTTGAAAAGCAATTTAATAACCCTGATATTTATCTAGAAACTGTCGATGATAATGTCCTTCATTCTCTGTGTCTTATATTGGGAGCAAAACGTGATAAACAGAAAAATAGAATGAAGGTCTTAATGCAAACACTTCAAACACAAAAGTACAAGTTTGCAATGACCCTTAGACATTTCATGTTTCTATCTCCCCAACTACTATACCTCAAAGCCTTTTTAGTAATATTTATTTTATATAGATAATAGGTATAATGTAAATGATGTATTATATGTCCTAGCATATTTAAATTGGAGGCAAGTTACTGTAGCATATAGAATATGGTTTTAATGTCCTAAGTAATGAGTTAAAATATTGACTGGCAATTGTTAGCAGTGTGACCTTGAAAGGGTCTCAATTTGTCTGAGCCTAGGTTTTCTAAGCAGTAAATTCAGATAATACGTGTTAAATGTCATGAAATTTTTTGAATATAATGTATAGGAAAGTGCTTTGTAAATGCTAAAGTAAGTGAATATTTGTTACCATGCTATCATTATAACCATTCCCTGAAGCCCACGTTGAGGACCATCTAACCAGTGAAACTAATTCCATAGTATGTGCTCTCTTATTTCTGAAATCACCTTGAATTATGAGCTATAGAACTCTATCTTTTAGTATGTTATACTGTATTATATACTCTAAATAGGTTGTCTTTATTGTAATCATAAAAATAAGAGGAATATGTGGCAGAGAATAATATTAATAATTGCTATTTGCAAAACACCTTTTAAAAACTGAATTTTTTAAAAAGTGATACGCAAATTGTAATCTCAAGATTTAATTCGTTGAACTCAGAAGTTTATGGAGATAGTAGTAAGATATACACTATCTCACCTTGATGTTGTAAAACATGAAATATTAAGTTCTGAGTAAGAGCTAATAAGTATATGAATTCTGACAATTTTTCAGAAAACCAAATTATATATTGGTTTTATATAATATATATTGGTTTATATATTAAAAAAATCAAATTATATATTGGTTTATATAATATTCCTATTGGCATGTTCACTACCAATATGCACGTTAAATCTCAACCATAAGCTGAAATATAAATTGTCTATCCAATTGCTTCAGAAGACTTAAATTATAATTTTGATATTAAGTATTTCTTTTTTGATTGTAGTAAGTGATAAAAAAATAAGGCTTAACTAGGAAAACCAGTGTTAGGCAGGATCCACAGCCCTAGAGACAATGATGGAGCACTAGTGATAGAAATCTGTTCTGTAGGGATGCTCATTTGACAAGTCTGCAGAAGAAATTATTGCTTCAATATTTATATCTCTATTTCTCTGTGTCTAATTTAATGACTCATTTAACATGCTTGTAATTCCTGAGATAATATTAGAAATCTGCTTCATAATTATGCCTCGGTTCTTACATGGTATTTAAATTCTAGGCCATTATATACTGATCTACTGAGGTTATAATTTGAAACTTAACTCTTTATTGACTAAAATTAGCTAATGCTGAATGTGTATTTGTCAGAGTTAAAATATATACTGAAATATTTTCATGGGGTCAGGGTAGAAAATTGCTAGAAATGATCTCTATGTTACATAAATGAAGTGGTGATAAAAATATCAATAAACTTTGGAAACACAGGATGGCCTTTGAAATCAAGTCTTTGTATAGAACACATTTTATTATGTAACTACATTTTAGGATCCTCTTCAGATGCATACATGTCTTGTTGGTCTAAAGCATCTGAAATAGCTTATGCCTTTGACCCAGAAGCCACTTAAAAAGTCGTTTGGGTTGTAATGATATCATCCACATGTTTTATCCTTCCTTTTGAAGGCAAGAATCAATTAAAGCCTCCCCGTTGCTCTAAGAATTACTAGGTTGGGCAGCAGTGTTACTTATGTGAAAGAAAAAAAATGCCAAGAAAAAAACAGTATTTCATGTCATCCAGTATTGCTACAAAATATTTTTAAAATTATAATTGTGTTACCTACAGAATGCTTTTTAAAATTCTGGTTTTACTCAAAATGGATGTTCGCATCCTTTTTCAGAAGATCAAATTCACACGGTCCTCCAGGTGCTGCCTTAGAAGTTAAAAATGTTTACTCCACAAGGACGGCATTAGAGTGCTCCTTAAACACCCAGCTCCAATAGTATTCAACAATAATTCATTTACATAAATCTACATTGAACTTATTAGCACAGCCACTTCCATATGCCCGCACATATTTCTGTCTGTTTCATGAGAAAATAAAAATCTGAATTAATTAAGCTACAATGAAAGACAAGATATTACAATACAGAGAGTCCCAAAGCAGGCCCTGATTCTTTTGGGAGACAGGAATCAGACAGAGATTTTCTTCAGTTGGCTGAGCTATCTATTGATAGTCTCATAAAAGGAAGCCTGAAATATTTTGTTTTTCTCAGGATTCAGGTCTTTTGGGTTTATGTTTTACTGGTGCTCGAGCTTTCCCATAAATCATTTGTATTTTAAATTCTGTTATTTCTGTTGAGAAGGACAAGTTCTGAGTGTGACAATAAGGAGGGAAAAGGGAAATCCATGGCATCTTTTTCTACTTGAAAATTGTACTTGCACCTGTTTCTTCCTTCTTTCTTTTCTTCATCCTTCTTTCTTCTCTTTCCCTTTCTTTCTTCTTTTTGTATTTAAAAAAAAATAGTTTTACTCAAATTATAGTTTTTCGAACTGTGTATTGTAATTCCATTTATTCTAACATCTGTTCATCGATTCTTTATTGGTTTAATGATGCCGTTATTCTATGTTAACCTAAATAAATTTTCCTTTGGGAATCAATACTGAGAGCTATTTTGCAATTTCACAATGTAAGTGTTCTACCGAGGGAGGACAAAAAGGGGTTTTAGCTACAGAAGAGAAGTCTGAGAGCAAAATCAAAGTAAACATGGCTAAGGAGGAGACCTTAAGAAAGCCTTAAGATGATTTCTATTACTGCTTTGAGTACAAGACTATTTTTAGCCTTAAGTTCATTGTTTCTAAAGAGTTTCACAATTGCTCATCTAGCCCCAGCATTATCTCTGTGAGGACGGAACAGAATGGGGTCTAGTTCAGAGCTGGAAGCTGAGGGCAAAAGTTTCACCAGTCAGGTAGGTTCACTTTTCCAATCCAGACAGTGTAGAAAGAGGGTGCAGTATGACGGCAGAGAGTTGAAAACTGTTCAAAAAGTTAATGCTTTATTTGAGTCAGAAACAGTGATAGATCTAGAAAGACTTCCTAGATTCTAGATAAAAAGGAAAAAATGTAGGAACAGCGTGAAGAAAAACATAAAGGCAAAATACCTCCCTAATCATGAAAGGTGATTTTTGAGGAAATCTTAGATGATGAGATGTACACATATACAAGTACAAGGACAGCAAGAGCCTTGATGTAGGGAAAGGCCTTTATAGCCTGTTTAAGGGTTTCGTTTTTATTATGAAGAGAGCACAAATCCATGATAGATTTTAAACTGGGAATGGTAAATGAATTTTGAATAGTCGCTCTTGTTCATAAATGATTATGAAGCATTGAATGAAAGATTAAGTAATTAAATGATATTTTCATCTCTGTTTTATAGTTGTAATCCTCCTGCTTCCTAGAACCCTAGACTGTTGACATACATATTGAACATATTTCCCACTTGCCTGTGCTGTACACAGTATTCTATATAGAATCAAGATGTCTAGTTTTTTTACTAACTCAGCCTGCTTAATAACTACCATTATGAAGGTAACAGAGGAACAGAGGGATACATTTGATGTGCTGTTTGGTTGGATTTTTCTTCCTCATTGCTTAGAATTATAAAAAGTGAAATTTTCATATACATATCATTATGTTAATATTTAAAGAGCTAAATGAACATGCCATTTTTGCCCTATGAAACATAATTTTCTATCATATTTGCTTTTTGGAATTTCAGTAACTCACAGATTTCATTGTCACTTGCAGCAGAAAACCTGAGCCTTTTCTAAGTGTGGTTGATGCAGGTATTAACAGCTGTTTATTTCTTATATATTTTTTAAAATTTTAATATTTATTTATTTATGTATTTATGTATGTATTTATTTATTTATTTAGAAAGTGTTAGAGGAGAGGGGCAGACAGAGAGGGAGAATCTTAAACAGGCTCCATATTCAGCATGGAGCCCAAGGTGAAGCTTGATCCCATGACTGTGAGATCATGACCTAAGCCAAAATCAAGAGCTGGACGCTTAATTGATTGAGCCACCCAGGTGCCACACAACAGCTGTTTAAAATTCAGTGTTCCACACTATTATTATTTAGTTTGGACAAATAGACAAAGAGATGCCTTACCTAATTAAAATTTGCTAATAGATAGGCTGCCACTGAGTCACATTTCAGGGGGCTCAATTAGTTGCATCAAGCCCATTATCACTTTGCAGTTAAAAAGCAGGGTTTGTTCCTTTTATCATTTGCCTTTTACTTTGCCTAGTAAGATTATTTTTACTACCATTTAAGACCCATTGAAAAAATACATGCAAGTGCATTCCATAACCTAAAGCAATGAAGTCCATTATTATATCAATAAAAATAATTATTTATATCTTACCAAGCTTATTTATCTGTTCTATGTCTTCAATGAGTTCAAAATAGGAAAATACCTTAAATATTTACCGAAAGGTATCCAAGAGATTGTAGCAAAAAAATTATTAAAGAATTTCCAAATTTAAAATAATTCAAGAAGTAAACACACTAAAACTTTATCAATAGTAACCTTGGATAGAGCACTGTGTTTCTTTTTAATCCTTCATTGACTGTTCTTTTAAGTTATTTAAATAAGATTGTATAGAGTTAAGATGGCAGAGTACTAGGGGGACCCTATGCTTGCCTTGTCCCTCAAACACAGCTTGATAAGTATCAAATCATTCTGAACAACCAAGAAATTGATCTGAAGACAAATATGGACAACTAGAGAAAGAAAAGAGGCTACATAATGGACAGAAGGAGGTACAGCAATATGATTTGGGGGAGAAAAGAATCCTGAGTGCTGTGGAGGGCAGGGACCCCTAACCATGGAGAGAGGAGAGAGAGAGAGATCAGTGTGAAGGGGTTGCACAAGAAAAACACCACTAAAACCACTGACTGGGAAAACGAGAGGGGTGAATTATTGCAAGTTCTTTCAGCCCAAAGTCTGAAATTTTAGAAGTTTGTGCCATCACTGCCATCACCGATTTGGAGCCTGGAGGGCATGGTGATACTCTTGTTGAGAAGGAGGATGGAGGCCCAGGAGTGGACGGTGTGGTCTGATGATTCCCTGGATCTCACTGGGAGACAAATTCCCCTTTTGAGAGTGCATTTGGGAATAATGGCACTGCCTCTTGGGACAAAAGGGCCAGCAGGCACAATCAACCTGCCCCATTCATTAGCATAGACAAAGAGGCACCTGCTGAAGACAGCTAACCTGTCTGCTGGCTTTTTGCTGCACTTTACCATAAACTCCAAGCCCCTGCATGTTTCTGCAGCTGCCCTTCTGGGACAAACCAGCACCAGTTACAATGTAGTAAGACTCTCCTCCAGAGGATCAGGATGGGTTCATACCACAGTGAGTCCTTAAAATTTGGAGTTTTGAAACATAGCTGGCCACCTGATATAAAACACAGGAACATTAACACTGGCTAGGTAGAAGGCTGGGACACAGAGTGAAGGCAGGGACCTGTGAGATCCCTGAGACATAATAAAGAAAATTGTTTGCTCTTCTATGAAAGCTTCCTGAAGAGCAGCAGGTGCAAACTCCCTTCTCTTGGGACAAGAAAATGGGGCTGACACCATTTTTATACCCTGTACATCAACACAGATGAAACAGCACAGCCCACAGGAGGCTTGAGGCACTTAAATCAAGCCCCATCCTCCTGCACTCTTCATGAGCTTTTTTATTGGGGCAAGCATGCCTGAGAGCCAGAGCAGCAGTGGGCCCGTCCCTCTGAAGACCAGCACAAAACCCCCTACACACGCCAAGTCTGTTGACCATAGAGGTCTGCAAAACTTCAGCTCTAGTGGAAATTAGATCTAGCCTCTTTTAACAAGCAAGCTAAAACAGATCTAGGAAAAACTTGCCACATGCTGAACAAGATCCAAACATTCTCCAATGCAAGCAAGGAGAAACTCTACAGAGGACTGACCTGAGGGAAAGAGCAGCCAAAACACAACAGCTGAGTGCAAATAATATACACCAGAAACACTTCCTGAAACTCCAGCCCCTGATAAGTCTATGACATCTTCTTAATATAGCCATTACTCTCAAGAGCAGGAAACATAACAGGCTTTCCTAACACAGAGAATACACAGACCTAGACAAAATGGTCCAGGATAGAGTAATTCATTCTGAAAGAAAGAATAGGAAAAGGTCATAGGCAGGGATCTAATTGCAACAGATGTAGGTAATATGCCTGAACCTGAATTTAAAACAAGAATCATAAGGATAACTAGCTGGAGTTGCGAAAAGCATAGAAGACACCAGGGAGTCCCTTAGCACAGAGATAAAAAAAAAGTAAAAATTAATCAGGCTAAAATGTAAAAAAAAAATGCTATAACCAATATGTCAAACTGATTTGATGTAATGACCACATAGATAGAAGAAGCAGAGGAACAAATAAGTGGTATAGAAGATAAAATTATGGAAAATGAAAAGCTGAAAATAAGAGGGAAAGAAAAATACTGGATCATGAATGTACTCCATACAGCATAATAGCATTCCTATCATAGTAGTCCCAGTAAAGAGAGGGGGAAAGGGGGCAGAAGGTACACTTGAACAAATTATAGCTGAAAATTCACCTAATTTAAGGAAGGAAACAAACATCCAAATCCAGGAGGCAAAGAAAATTCCCATCAAAATTAACAAAAGCCAGCGAAGACCAAGATATATCATAGTAAAATTTGCAAAATACAGAGAAAAGGAAGACATCCTTAGAGCATCAAGGGAAAAGAAATCCCTAAATTGCAAGGGATGACAAATCACGCTAGTAACAGATCTCTCCACAGAAACCTTGTTTGGCCAGAAAGGAATGGCAAAATATTTCCAATGTGCTGAATGGGAAAAATATGCAGCAAAGGCTACTTTATTCACGAAGGCTATCAATCAGAATAGAGGAGAGATAAAGACTTTCACAAAAACTAAAGGAGATCATGACCACTAAACCAGCCCTAGAAGAAATATTGAAGGGGACTCTTTCCATGGTTAAGAAAGACTAAAAGCAACAACGACTAGAAAGGAACATAGAAAATATCTAGAAACATTGACTTTACAGATAATATAATGGCACTAAATTCATATGTATTAATAATCACTCTGAATGTAAATGGACTAAATGCTCCAATCAAAAGACACAGGGTATCAGAATGGATAAGAAAAAAAGACTCATCTGTATGCTGCCTATAAGAGACTCACTTTAGACCTAAAGAAACCTACAGACTGCAATTGAAGGTATGGAGACCCACTTATCATCCGAATGAACATCAAAAGAAAGCTGGAATAGCCATACTTATATCAGAAAAAATAGATTTTAAACCAAAGAGTGTAACAAAAGATGGAGGGCACCATAACAAAATGGGTCTATCCAACAAGAAGATCTAACAATTGTAAATATTTATGCCCCCAACTTGGAACACCTTAATATATTGAATATATATGTACACATATACATATATATATATATCACCTATATACACATATACATATATGTATCACATATATATGACACATATATATATTCGTATTCATATATATATCAATAACAAACATAAATGAATTCATGGAAAATAATACAATAGCAGTGGGAGAATTAAACACCCCACTTAAAGCAATGGACAAATCATATAAGCAGAAAATCAACAAGGAAATAATGACTTTGTTTGACACACTGGACTGGATGGACTGAACAGATATATTCAGAACATTTCATCCTAAAGCAGCAGAATACATATTCTTTTGGAATTCACGTGGAATATTCTCCAGAATAGATCACGTATTGCATCACAAATCAGGCTTCAACAAATATAAAAAGATTTAGATCATACCATGCATATTTTCCAATGACAGTCCTGTGAAACTTGAAGGCAACCACAAGAAAAAATCTGCAAATACCACAAGTACATGAAGGCTAAAGAATATCCTACTAAAGAATGAATGGGTCAACCAGGAAGTTAAAGAAGAAATAAAGTAAATATATGGAAACAAATGAAAACAAGACAGTCCAAAATTTGAGATGCAGCAAAAGTGGTGATAAGAGGGAGATTTATAGTAATACAGGCCTACTTTACGAAGCAAGAAAAGTCTCAAATACACAACTTAACCTTACACCTAACGGAGTTGAAAAGCCCAAGGGAAAAAAAAAAAATAGAAAAAGCAAATAAAGCCTGAAGCCAGCAGAAGGAGATAAATAATAAAGATTAGAGCAGAAATAAATCATAGAGAAACAACAACAAAAAACAGTAAAACAAATCAGTGAAACTAGGATCTGGTTGTTTGCAAGAATTAATAAAACTGATAAACCCCTGGCAAGACTTATCGAAAAGAAAGAAAGAAAGGACCCAAATAAATAAAATCATGAATGAATGAAGAGAGATCACAATCAGAACTGTAGAAATAGAAACATTCATAAGAGAATGTTATGGAAAATTATATGCCAACAGATTGGGCAACCTGGAAGAAATGGATACATTTCTAGAAATATATAAATTACCAAAACTGAAACAGAAAGAAATAGAAAATTTGAACAGACCCATAAACAACAAACAAATTGAATCAATAATTAAAAATCTCCCAACAAACAAAAGTCCAGGTCCAGATGGCTTCCCAGGGGAATTCTAGCAGACATGTAAAAAAGAGTTAATATCTCTTCTTAGACTGCTCAAAAAACAAACAAACAAAAACAAAACAAAACAAACAAACAAAAAAACCCAAAAACTTCCAAACTCCTTCTAGGAAGCCAGCATTACCTTGCTTCCAAAATCAGTCAAAGACCCCACTAATAAGAATTATAGGCCAATATCCTTGCTGAACATAGAAAAAATTCTTAACAAGATACTAGCAAATCAAATCCAATAGTACATCAAAAGAATTATTCACTACAATCAAGTGGGATTTATTCCTGGTTTACAGCAGTATTTCAATATTTACAAATCCATCAACATGATACACCACATAAAAGAAAGAAAGGATAAGAACCATATGATCTTGTCAATAGAGGCAGAAAAAGCTTTTGCAAAGTATAGCATCCATTCTTGATAAATCACGCAACAAAGTAGGGTTAGAGGGAACGTACCTCAACATCATCCGGCCATATACAAAAGACCCACAAATCCTCAATGGGGAAAAACTGAGAGCTTTTCCTCTATAGTCAGGAACAAGATAGTGATATCCACTGTCATCATTGTTATTTAACATAGTAATGGAAGTCCTAGCCTCAGCAATCAGACAACAAGAAGAAATAAAATGTATATAGATAAGCGAGGAAGAAGTCAAACTTTCACTATTCTCAGATGACATGATGCTCTATGTAGAAAACCCAAAAGATTCCACCAAAAAATTTCTAGGACTGATACATGAATTCAGCAAACCCACACGATACAAAATGAATGTACAGAAATCTGTTGGACTTCTATACACCAATAAGGAAGCAGCAGAAAGAGAATCAAGGAATTGATCCCATGTACAATTGCACAAAAACCATAAGATACCTAGGAATAAACCCAAATATATAAAAGATATGTACTATGAAAATTATAGAACACTTACCAAAGAAATTGAAGAGGACACAAAGAAATGGAAAAACATTCCATGCTCATGGCTTGAAAGAACAAATATTGTTAAAATGTCTATAGCACCCAAAGCAATCTACATATTTAATGCAGTCCCTATCAAAAATCCATTAGCATTTTTCTCAGAGATAAAAGAAAAAAATCCTAAAATTTGTACAAATTTGCAAAAGACCCCAAATAGCCAAAATAATCCTGAAAAAGAAAAGCAAGCCTAGAGGCATCACACTTCTGTACTTCAGGCTATATTACAAACTGCTGTGATAAAGGCAATACGGGAATGGCACAAAAGCAGACCTATAGATCAATGGAGCAGAATAGAAAACCTAGAAATGGACCCACGACTATATGGTCAAATAATCTTTGAGAAAGGAAAGAATATTCAATGGAAAAGAGACAGTGTCTTCAAATGGCAGTATTGGGAAAACTGGATAACAACATGCAGAAGAATGAAATTGGACCACTTTCTTACACTATGCACTAAAGTAAATTCAAAATGGATGAAAGACCTAAATGTGAGACCGGAACCATCAAAATCCTATAGGAGAACACAGACAGCAACTTCTTTGACCTAGTTCACAGCAACCTCTTACTAGACACATCTACTGAAAGGAGACATCTTTCCTTTTAAGAGAAACAAAAGCAAAAGGAACTATTGGGATTTCATCAAGATTAAAAGCTTTTGTATAGGGAAGGTGCAATCAAGAAAACTAAAAGCCTACTGAATGGGAGAATATATTTTCAAATGACATATCTCGTGAAGAGTTAGTATCCAAAATCTATAAAGAACTTACCAAACTCAACACCCAAAAAATAATCCAGTTAAGAAATGAGCCAAGGACATGAATAGACACTTTTCCAAAGAAGACACCCAGATGGCCCACACATGAAATGATGCTCAACATCACTCATCATCAGGGAAATGCAAATCAAAACCATGATGAGGTACAACCTCACACCTGTCAGAATGGCTAAAATTCACAACACAAGAAACAAAAGATGTTGGAGAGGATGTGAAGAAAGGGGAACCCTCCTACTCTGTTGGTGGGAAAGCAAACTGGTGCAGCAACTGAAGAAAACATTATGGAGTTTCCTCAAAAAGTTAAAAATAGAAATACCCTACAACCCAGAAATTGCACTACTAGGTATTTACTAAAAGGAAAAAAAGTTACTGATTTGAAAGGGTATATGCACCCCCATGTTTATAGCACCATTATAATCAATAGCAAAATAATGGAAAGAGCCCAAATGTCCATTGACTGATGAATGGATCAAGACTGTATTTGCAAATGATATATCATGAAGGGTTAGTTCAAAAATCTATAAATACACACACACACACACACACACACACACACACACACACACACACAGGTATACATATAATGGAATGTTACTCAGCCATCAAAAAGAATGATATCTTGCCACTTGCCATTTGTAATGATGTGATGGAGTTAGAGTGTATTATGCTAAGTGAAATAAGTCAAAGAAACGCAAATACCATATGAATTCACTCATGTGGATTTTAAGAACCCAATGGATGAACATACGCGAAGAAGGAAAAATAGGAAAGAAAGAGGCAAACCATGAGACTCTCAGCTACAAGGAACAAACTGAGGGTTGCTGGAGGTGGTGTCTGGGGAAAGGGTCTAAATGGGTGATAAATGTTAAGGAGGACAATTGTGATGAGCACTGGCTATTATAGATAAGTGATGAATCACTAAATTCTAGCCATGAGACCAATATTACACTATATGTTAACTAAGTAGAATTTATTTTTTTTATCATTTTATTTATTTTGAGATAGAGTGAATCCCAAGCAGACTCCATGCTGTCAGCACAGAGCCTGATGTGGGGCTTGATCTCAGGAACCGTGAGATCATGACCTGAGCTGAGATAAAGAGCCGGGTGCTTAACCCACTGAGCCACTCAGGCGCTCCTACCTAACTATAATTTAAAAAAAAACTTGAAACAAAAATAAAGTAATAAGTAAATAAATAAGATTATATAATATAATGAAAAAATGATTAAGCTATTTATGTTTCTCAAAATTATATGTATTTAAAATAGTTGATATAAATGTATTTGTCTTTATACTATATGCAATACTCTGTAGAAAGACAAGAGATCGAGTTGTTGTTACTAATTCAACTTAGTTTATATAACTGGTGTAATAAAGGTAATGAAAGTATGAAAGGAAACAGTGTGCTGTTGGACTTTCCTCTTGCTTATTTAAAGGTGTGAGAAGTGAAAATTCTGGGATTTTTATGCATCATATAATGTAGAATTGGCACTTAATATTTCATGGTTTCCTTTTAATTGAACATGGAGCAAAATTATGACTACAAGTTATATGTTAACATTGAAAGATGAGTAATGTAGCTATTATTAATTTAATTTTCAGATTTTTATGATTGTAGATGACAGACATTTAAATTATTGTCCTAAACCCCAGAAGCAGAAAAAAAAAATTGTGTGGCCTACCCCATACTAAGATATAATTGAGGAATTGCTGTAAATAAAGTTTTTTAGTGCATACTACTGACTAAAATTGAGTAGAAAAATGACTTCAAATCACAGCATTTTTCTCTTGTCCTATTTTGTATAGTATCATTAAAGTTTTTTAAAGTAGAAAAAAACCTGTAGGGAACAAAACACTTGTGCATGGGTGAATTAGGAGTTTCTGACTTGCGTGGTCACAGGATATCCTGTGCTTAGAAGGGCTCTGCACTTGGTTTAATCCTCTAGAATTGCAATCTTGAAATCATTAATAATATTTGAATAAGGATACCCATTTTAGTTCTACACTGTGTCCCACACATTGTATAGCTGGTCCTATACTTATGTTCACAGAGTTGCATTTTCTCTCTAGCTATGAAAGGCCCTTGGGGTAAGGGGACTCCTGTAAGTAGGCTCAAATACCTCTTACTCTGATGTGTAAACTCTTTTACTTGTATTAATGGATTGTAAATGGGTTAAACCTATTATGACATTTTCCCATGATATTAAGGTAACTTCTTGAGACATCAAAGCCTTTCTGCAGACAGGAAGGGTGAATTATGAGGTGTATATGTCTCTTTGTGTGTGTATCTTGTGTTGAAAACTTTTTTAAATACAGTAAAATCTTAGTTTGTGAGCATAATTTGTTCTGGAAACATTCTTGTAATCCAAAGCATTTGCCAAAGCAAATTTCCCCATAAGAAATAATGGACACTCAGATGATTCATTCCACATCCCCAAAATATTCATATAAAACTGATTACAATATTGTAATAAAATACAAAATAACAGAATACAGAATATAGAGGAAAATAAGATTAACCTGCACAACCTTTGAAAACCTTCATGGCTGGTGTGAGGGAGACAAGAGAGAGGAGGGTTATTGTGTAGGACAAATTTCACTATCACTAACAGAATCACTGCTATCTATTGGCTCAATGGAATGTTTTTGTTTTTGTGCAGCTTTAAGAAGGAACCTATCCAATGACACTTGCTTTTGCCTCCTTTTGAAGATTTTGCAGAAATGTGACATTGCATTGTCATTAAACAGATTCATCGCCCACACTGCTACAGCATTATTCGGGTGGTGCTTTCCTACAAAATCTTGCACTGTTTTCCACATTTTCCACATCTCCCTAATTTCATTTTTTAAAAATATTTATTTATTTTTGAGAAAGAGCATGAGCAGGGGAGGGGCAGAGAGAGAGGGAGACATAAAATCTCAGAGCTTCAGGCTCTGAGCTGTCACCACAAAGCCCAACACAGGGCTCACACCCATGAACCCTGAGATCATGACCTGAACCAAAGTAGAAGCTTACCCTACAGAGCAACTCAGGCGCCTCTCCCTAATCTCATTTGAGGTGAGCAATTCCTCTGCCTTTCCTCCTCCTCTTCTGCAGATGAGATGGAGATGTAGACTTATAAAATATTCCAATTTTGGCCACTTGCCTACCTCGTTCATACTTCTGATGAACTACCGATTTCCTTCTTAACTTCTACTGCCATCATCTACTTCTTACTGCCTTTCTTTTCAACCTTTTGTTTTGCATGGGGGCCATTGTATACACTCATACAGATGTTGACTGCAGTACAGTATTAATAAACCCTTGTCATATACTGTATTTAATGTAACTGGTGAGAGAGAGAGAGAGAGAGAAAGAACCATTGGCTCAGTTGTAATCATGTGAGTTTTGGCGTCATGTACTATTCATCCTGCAAGACATCACTTGTTTCTCAAGTTAAAATTTATTAGAAATGTTTGCTTATCTTGCAGAACACTTGTAGAACAAGTTACTCACAATCCAGGATTTCACTATGACTGATTTACATTAAGATCCTTCATCTGAGCTTCTCTGTCAGAAATTAGATCTGTTTGATGTTTAAAACAATGGTTTGTTTCACAAACTCATTAAAGGACAATTGGGATACTAAACAATGACAAGTTGAAATTATGTGTTTATAATTCCTATACTTGGAGAAAATAGTGTGGCTTGTTTGGCTAGTCAACCATCTAAATGTTATTACATCAGAGAAAACTAGGTGATGGGGATCAAATACAGTCATCATTTCAATACATTTATAGCTTTAACAATGATGCAAGATAATCTTTTTTAAAGAGAAGTAAACCTTTAGTTCCTTGTCTTACAATAAAGTTACCTGAATCTGTTGGCAAAATAATCTCTTTTGTTAGCAAATTTCATTTGTTCAGTTGAAAAAAAAATTGAAATATATATTATACTTCTTGAGAATCATTTTTGCTACATTGTAGAACCAAGATTGTAATTTTCTCCAATTTACATATATTTTCCATATAATATTGGGGTAGAGTAAGCATATAAAATGTGAAAATCATTAGATACATATCCCAATGGATTTTCACAAACTGAACACGGAAAAAGAAAATATTAAATCCCAAATCCCTCTTTTGCCATCTTCCAATGAGTAATTCCCAAGAAAGGGTAACCTCTATCCTGATCTCTAATAATATATGTCCCTTTGCCTGTTTTGAAACTTACACAATTGAAAATAAATTGTATATACTCTTCTGTGACCTGATTCTACTGCTCACTATTATGTTTGTGATATTCATACATGTTGTCCTTACTGGCAATAGTTTTGTTCTTTTTTATTGCTCACTAGTATGCCCTTGTATGACTGAATAGTTTGTATATTCATAATATTTGAGACAGACAAGTTGGTTCTCTCATTTGGGATTGCCATAAATATATTTGTATTGTACACTGTCTATATAATGAAAAAAATAAAATATAATTTGAACTACATTTGAAATGGACAGAATTGTCGTATGGAGGTATGTATCATAGCAAGCTTATTTTCATGTAAGATGGGTTCCTTTCATAATCTTTTCAAGACCATAATTGCCATAGTAACACAGTAATTTACCAATTATAAAATGTTATCCAGATTTCTTCTTAGCACAATATCTAAAATACTTATTTATATAAAGAAGATTATAGAACTTTCCACAAACTGATGTGTTTATCAGTATAGGCTGAACATTTGTTACTGTTTTCTAGCACTATCTTTTGATGCATTTGAATACATTGTGAAAAAAAACATAAAGGAAAACATTGATCTGAATCTTTGCTCCAAGGTTTTTAATATGATTCATCTAAGCATAACTTGCCTCATGTATAAAGTATCATCTTTAGGGTTTTGACAGTCGTCTGTGCTTTTACAAGTAGTATATTGACAGTTATTCAGAAAAACCAATAACCTCAAGTACTTTCTTTTACTAATTCTTTCATAAATAAATGAGCAAACTAGAAAGATAGTATAGTAAATTATAATTCTATCCTCAAATAATCATCTTTCTAAAACCAATATTTCATATTTTTCTTTTATATGTGGCCAAAAATATAGAAATAAATCATGATAGTCATCTACAAGGCCCCCTGCTTCCCACTTTAATATGTTTTCCCATTTAATGTCTTTGGGGGAGCTCTCATTGATTGATTAATTGATTCATTAGGTCAGTGATCTATTATTTTACATTTAATCAAAGAAGAATTTCTGGGGTTATACTTTGTGGCAGTCTTCATTCTAGATATTAGAAATACACAAATCCTGTAAAGGATTTATTCATTAATATAATATTTGTTATAATTTTAAAACGTTCTTAAGCTATATCATTGATGGCTCAGCCAGAACACTAGAGATTTATAATCAAAGGTCCTTGACCTTGAGATCCTGACCTGAGCTGAAATCAGGGATGGCCTGACTGAGCCACCCAGGCACCCCTCCCTTGAGGATTTAAAGTGTTTACCTCACTGTCTGGATATGTTGAAGACACAGAGTTTGGAATATATTCTCATTTGGAGAATCATATATACCAAATTTCCCTAACAGAAACGTATTTGTTTTTTTCTCTCTGGTTAATTAAATGTTGGGTGTTAAGACTGAAGCTCTTGGATTAGAGAACATAAATTGTGTCTATTCCTTTTACACACCTTGTGGACAAAGCACCCTTCTTTTAAGTATGGCCACTCTTAAAATAAGCATAGTAATAGTGTATTTCTCATAGTTAAATAGGATGAAATAACTGAAGCATTACACACAATTTTATTATCATAATTTCTGTCATGCTGTAAATTTCCACACAAGGCATTTCTTAGTCCTGACCTTTACTTCAAATCAATAATAGTAACCATTTCTTGGTTATTCATTCTTTCTACTGACTGACTGATGGCACGTATTTTTCCTATAAGGATCTCGCTGGAAGATAATAATCTAACTGGTTTTGTTGGAAACCTAATCTGTAATATTAAATAGCCCAGGCAAAGTTCTGTCAAGGGATAAAAAAGGATGTCTTATTTTATTCATTAGTTCTGTACATCAGCTCTTTGGACACATGAAAAATACCAGTTGGTTTTGCTAATATATATGTAAATTGTTATCTAGGCACAAAACCTGCTGGGTTTCTTGGTGCTGGTGGTGATTAATGTAACCTGATTTATTCGATTTGAGAGAAATGTATTTTCTTCCAGAAGATTAGATCAATTTTAGGAAAACTATTGAATTTACTCTGAGAATGCAGTGCTTCAATTTTTCTTAAATACTCTGTATCCATACTGTACATCCCCTTCAAAGTTACATTAATCCTGAGACCCTGTGAAATACATAGGTAGAAACACAATCTATTTTGAATTAAATGTGATTCACCCAATTCCTTTCTGAGGAATTAGGAGAGGGTTGTAAGATAACTCTACTCTTAAAACATTAACCCAGAATTTTCTTTTCCAAAGAAAAAATTAAGTGTTAAAGGAGTGTACTGCCTCATCCAACGCTTTCTTTCTGGGAGAAATATTATTATTTTTTACTAATTTGCTATGATTTAAAAACAGCAAGAACAAACAAAAATGCCCCTTATAAGATTATATATTGAATCTCATTTTCTACCACCAATCAGAATTTATCTTGAAAAATTAAAATAGTCCTAAAATTATTTAATGATAAAATAAAACTGAGGCAAACTTCAATAATATACTAAATCAACTTCCCTTCAAAAAATTGTATGCCAACTCTTAAAATAAGGCACAGATTATAATGAACAAATTAATGACTGAAAAATGTTTGCTGTAACGTTTTTCATTATTTTCAATAAGTACAGAAATAATCTTTGTGTTTCAGAGCATTCTTCCTATATTCTTATAGAACTAGTAAATTTACAGAAATGTTTTTGTTGACCTTATTTGAAATGAGGAAGAGACAAAGATAGTATAAATTAAGGAAGATGATTATACTCATTTTTAAAAAGATTAATTCAAAACCACAGAAATTTAACTTCCATTATGTATGAGACACTCTGTGAGGGGCTGGTGATAGATTCAACAATGAAGGAAATGCTCTCAAGGAATTTGTGGGATAACAGTCAGTGCACACATTTATATACATAGATAATCCTTGATGGGAGCAAATGATTAGTATATCCACCTAAGGACAGTGTGTATATATATATATACACATATATACATATATACATATATATATACAGAACCACAGGTCTATAAAAAGTAAGTAGTTACAGAATTATAAAACCCATAATTTGCACCTATATTAAGTTTTGCTGTGCTTTTTTCTCCCAAACATACAGTGTTTCAAAGATTTTTTTCTTCTCTAAAAAATATGTCTTAGATTAGCTTTGAAATAAAACTGAAACACATTCTAATTGTCATTATTGCCCATTCTGCTGGTAGTGGATAAATTGACTTATTTTTTTCAATCATGGAATAGAACAAAATATATATTTCTTTCTAATATGTCATGCATTTATTTCCAAGTATAATTTGGAGATGTGAGCCCTCAGGATCCAGAAAGGAAATTGTTAATATTATTTATTATATCCTTAGGGTCATAGATACACAGGGAAGAAGAGAACTAATCATATCAAGAAAGGCTTTTCTCTATGGACCTGACACAATAATGGAGCATCTGATTTCTTTTTGAAAGTATCCAGCCCAAGAGGTTTAGTTGGAACCATTTTTTATTAAAATACTTGGAGGAATTAATGTTTTAGACAGAGAAGATGAAACTTGGAACTTAATTTTGTATACTTTAATTTAAAGTCAGCTTTACTTGGTAAAGTAGTAGAAATCTGATAATATGCAAAACTATTGCTTTATATTAGTAGGAAAAACCTGAAGAAATTGTAATAGGACAGTGAAGCAGGTATATATTTAAGAGTGAACAGTAACAGCAAAATGCCTTCACAGTGCTTTAAAAAAAAAGCCAGTTTAGTTTATAGCACATAGGATAAATCAAAAGAATCTGGATTCCTTCCATATACAGCCAATTAATCTCAATATATCCAGTTAAAATTTTAGCTTCTTATCTGGAGGCAAAATAAAGTATAGCATGCATTTGAGAGACTAGAATCAAGTTCGAGCATCTAAAATTAAAATCTATGATATTGAGAAATACTTTTATGCCTGTTTTCTCATCTACAAAATGAGGATTAGAAAAAATTATCTATTTAGACACTTGAGAATAAAATAAAGTACCAAATGTAATGTAGTATAATGTAATATAATTCCTTGTACTGAATGAATGCTATTATTATGTCTAATTTTTACCTTTGTGTAATCAAGATCTGGTTTATTTCAGTAAATTCTACTAAAGAAATACTTTTTAAATAAATGTAAAATAGATTTTTCCATTGATATTCTTTTTGAATATCTTTTCCATTCAATACATATATATATATTAGAAATATTAATTTCCATGAAAATATATAGACATGGAAATAAAAGATTTATAATGTGTTTGAATATGTATAGTTTCTAGTACTATGGTCTAATTAAAGTTTTTTAAAATTACTTGAATTTTCTTATTAGATGGTTAATTTAGTTTGCTGATTCTGCTTAAAATTTCCTGCTTAAATATCATCATGACTCCATGTCATCCAGATAATAGTAAACAGCTGAATTTCTGCATTAGTTACAAGTCAGACATAACACAGAAAGTTGTGGGCCAAATATTAGACTTATGTAATACCAACACCAACTCCTGTATTGCCTGTATATTTCCTACAGAGGAAAATACTAAAGCACATAAGAAAGGCACTACTTGAAGCAAGGAAGCAAGATACTATCTATACTTCTTTACTTGTATCTACATATATTTCCAATATAAAGGCAGTGTTTTGTTTTAAAATAACATGTTTATACTAAGCAGATTCAAATGTATTTTAGTAATAAGAGTCAGAGTTTCAATCAATCAATCAATCAATCAATCAATGTAATATACTATGCTGACAGCAGTGCATTTCCATTTCTTGACATGATAAGCTTAAAAAAAAAATCACCTGATATCTTCTATTGCCTGGGGTTGGAGAGGGCTGTGCTGCCTATCTTAAGGTGTATAACCATTTCTGCCAACCCTGACATTTTATTTTTCTGTGTGGGAAAAATGCAAGAAAAATTATATCTAATACATCTCCAACAATGTATGCTCATTATTATACCAAAACCAAAGATGTATCACCTCCAACCTAAAATTTAAACAATAAATGAATTTACAATGAAAATGCAAACCTTAATAATTCAGTTTCTAGAACTATGACTCAAATTCAACGCAATAAATATACACTGAGAAGTACTGCCTGCTGTATTTTAGGATCTAGAAATAAAAATATGAATAAAATATATCCTGTTCTCAAGAAACCAGTGTAAAAACCTGGCATTTGGATAAATAAATGAAAGGGATAGTACATGTAAAACTGTAAATATATGCAATTGTATACATAGTTTTATCTGTTCTGAGTGGAGTAGTAGTGAGAAGAGGCTGGTCCATCCTGATCAAGGATATCATACAGAAAAGGTAACAATTAAATCACGCTTGAATCTACGAAAAAGGTTAGGATGGCCATCTGGCTTACTGTTCAAAATAGAAAAAAAAATTTTTTAAGAGTAAAAAGTAAAATAATTATAATTATACTAATTTTGAGCAATTATTTACAAACCAATGAACTGATTCTATTAGGAAAAATAATGCTTTTCAAAAATGATTTCCAATATGAAAATTGGTCTTGAAGTAAAATATATGTCAGTAAATTAAGGACAGCTACAATAATTGTAGGATAATTTTATGAATATTAAAAATAACATAATTCTTATTATATGTTAATGCATTTATTTTTGATTCTTAGTTATACCTCTTTCTAAAATCATCTCAGGATTTTGTATTGACATCATCAGAAAAAATATATTTTCTTTTTAATACAGTCTTTTAGTCCATCCATAACCTGATTTACAATGTTTTTCACAGTTTGTATGGTTAATGCATTTAAAATTGTTGACATTTTTTTATAAATTTTCTTTATGGATCATGGTAGTTTTGAAAAAATACTTCATCCCCTTTTCTATTTGGAAGGTAGTCTTCTAATTTCTGAATTGAATATTTTGGTCTAAATATTTAAATAGTTACCAATTTGCTTTTATGCTAAACATTTTTCATAATGACACATTGTTGTACGTCAAAAGCCATCATATAAGATGTCTTTATAATTATTTTGATTGTATATCATAATTAAGTGCTATAAAATCACAGGTCCTCTCAATTTCATCTCATTCCAGTATAGAACATAAATTTCCAGGGGCGCCTGGGTGATTCAGTGGGTTACGGGTCTGATTTCAGCTTAGATCATGATCTCGTGGTCCAGTCCCTGGGTTTGAGTTCCATATCAGGTTCTGTGCTGACAGCTGGGAGCCTGAAGCCTGCTTTGGATTCTGTATCTCCCTCTCTCTCTGCCCCTCCCCCACTCATACTGTGTGTCTGTCTCTCTGTCTCTCTCTCTCTCAAAAATAAACATAAACTATAAATTTTCAATTCAAAATAGAAACTTCATTAAAATATTCTACCCAAGTTCAATTGTAGATGTTCAAATTAAGTATTTATTTGGATTCTCATACTTTAGTTGTCTACAATTTCCTGTTAACTATTACAGGGATAAATTGTAACTTCCTTTTTGCAAGGTTTGTTTATAATGAAATTCTATAGTCTTCCATGTCTAAAGTGTCTTTGCGGTTCATCCTTTGAATAATTTCAGAGATTTCCAGTTGATTTTGAACAAGATTCAAACAAAATGTAGAGAACACAATTACATTAAAAATTAAATACTGATGACATGATACTCTGCATGGAAAACCCGAAAGACTCCACCAAAAAACTGCTAGAGCTGATACATGAATTCAGCAAAGTTGCAGGATATAAAATCAGTGTACAGAAATCAGCTGCATTTCTTTCCACCAGTAAGCAACAAACATCACTCATCATTAGGGAAATACAAATCAAAACCACAATGAGATACCATCTTACCAGTGATCAGAATGGCTAAAATTAATAACTCAGAAAACAACAGATGTTGGCGAGGATGTGGAGAGAAGACAACCCTTTTACACTGATGGTGGGAATGCAAACTGGTACAGCCACTCTGGAAAACCATGTGGAGGTTTCCTCAAAAAATTAAAATGGAACTACCCTATGACCCAGCAATTGTACCACGAGGAATTTATCCAAAGGATACAAAAATGCTGATTTGAAGGGGAACATGCACCACAGGGTTTATAGCCGCACTATCAACAATAGCCAAATTAGGGAAAGAGCCCAATGTCCATCAACTGATGAATGGATTATGAAGGTGTGGTGTGTGTATATATGTATATATAGGGAATACTTCTCAGCAATGAAAAAGAATGAAATCTTGCCATTTGCAACAACATGGACGGAACTGGAAGGTATTCTGGTAAGCAAAAGAAGAGAAAGATGTCACATGATTTCACTCATATGTGCAATTCGAGAAATTTAACAGATGTTCATAGGGGAAGGGAAGGAAAAATAAAACCAGAGAGGGAGGCAAACCATAAGAGACTCTTAAATGCAGAGAATGAACTGAGGATTGATGGAGGTGGGGTAAATGGGTGATGGGCTTGTTGGGATGAGCACTGGATGTCATATGTAAGAGATGAATCTTTGAGTTCTACACCTGAAGCCAAGATTATACTGTATGTTAACTAAGTAGAGAATAAATAAATAAATAAATAAATAAATAAATAAATAAATAAATAATATCCAAAAAAATCTGTATTTTTAGTGTGCTGTTTTCAATTTTTCTCCTTTGCTAAACATTTGTTTATTTTAGTTGTTTATTTTAAAAATAAATATATTAATAGTTTTTAAAAATAAAGTTAATTACTGTTTCAGATAAAGTTGCTAGATTTAGGAAGGAAAATAAAAGACCCCAATAATGTTGATTTTTACTGTGTGATATATGCAATGTTTGGGTCATATTTAACAAATTTAAATTTATTTGATTTTTATCTGAAATTGAAATTTAACTGGCATCCTATTATCCAGCAACCTTAATTACAGTATACTGTTTGATTTATATAGTAATCCTTTAAAAGCTCAGACATTTTCAAATTTCTTTGAAGATGGATAGAAAAAAGAGATATTGCATACTGCTATGCTGATTTGTTTCCTAGCATGTATTTAATATCAGCTTTATCACAGAAGTTTTGTACTTTTGTTTCTCCAAAGCAGGGTCAGAAAAATATGC
This sequence comes from Acinonyx jubatus, assembly GCF_027475565.1. Lineage (NCBI taxonomy): Eukaryota > Metazoa > Chordata > Mammalia > Carnivora > Felidae > Acinonyx > Acinonyx jubatus. Next base: position 40,343,800 of record NC_069391.1, read on the forward strand.
TTCCATATTAAACCTGCTGTGTCATCTGATTTAGAACAGTCAAGCAGTCTAAGAATGAGGTTTTCATATTTCAATGGTGGGAAAAGTGAAAGAGCGCTACTTTGTGACACATTTATAATTATATAAAGTTCAAATTTCAGTATGCATCCATTTTTATCAAAATATATGTATGTTATTCATTTTATGTTATATGTATGGCTACACCCATGCTGTAAGAGCAGAGTTCTGCAGTTATTAGAGAGACCAAATGATCCTCAAAGTTCTTTACAGAAAAAGTTAGTTCACCTTGCTTTAAAGTGTGCAGGTGGATGAATCTTCCCAACTATTGTTTCTGTTTTATATTGTTAACTATTTCACCTTATTTTGATTTGGTCATATTTCGTAATTGAGTAGGACCTTTATTCACCACAACTTGGTTCTCTACCAAACACTGTGGTATATTATCACTCAAAACCAGTTACTTTCTCTTTATATTAAACTTTTAACTGAATATGAAATAGCCAAGAAAATAATGTCAGATATATCTTTGACTGGAAAAAAACAAACAAAAACCAAAAGACCCTCCAAATCCTGTACTTACATTCATGTTTGGAATGAAAGCAAAAAGAATGCAATTCCTTGATAATCTTTGTGAATCTCTAATTATAATGATGTAAAAGTAGAGTCATTAAAATTTTTCTGAAGCTCTGGTTTTAGTAGAACCAGAACGTTAAAGATGGGCAGCGCACTTCTTAGGCAGGCACATGATAAATCATGAAATAAAAAAGCATTATATTCCGTTCAAAAATCTCATGTTTTTGAGAAGTCCTTGTTAAAAAAGTGATACAGTAATACACCCTTGTCATTGGTACGTTATTTTGTAAAATAAACACAAATCCAGATAAGGTGGGAATTCATACAGAAAGACTGTTGATTAGGATAATGCTCCTAATTCAGGAACCGCAATTGTCTCAAAATCAAACCAACAAAACAAAACCAAAAAAAAACAAAACATGTTTTTTTTTTCTTTCTTAGATAAGAAACATGTAAGGAGAATTTGAAAAAAGGGAGAAAGTAATGCATAATTAGTATGGTTTGGCAGGAAATGTGTCTCACTGTGGTCAGTCAATTCTGGGGCTAAGCTCATAAGAGGGGCATATCCTTATTTTAGTGCTTGCCAGCCTCGACGACAACCTAAAGTCCAGGGATTGGTGTGCATGAGAGAAACCAGACTATGGTTTGGTCAAGACAAAATGGAAGTTAGGAAATTGACAACTGTGGATACCTGGTCAACATTAAAATTGACTAATCAATTTTCAAGAAACAAATAATAGTTCATGAGCAGATTTGCAATTTATGCTTTTCATCATGACAAAACACACTACACCAAAGGTTGATGGTAAATTTTGACACACAGTGTGGGAAAATTACATATTCATCATCAATTTTCTTTAGAAATACTTATTAATACATGTTGGAAGGGAAAAATGAAATCTGCTCATACACAGCATGATAAGTCATGTAGAAAGGCTAAAATAATCTATGTACACAATCTGTGTATTAGTTATTTCTTTTTATAATGGAATCCTCAAATAGTAGCCCTCAGCCAAAAACCAAACCTGGATTTTTAGGCTAGATCAATGATAAAAAAAAATGAAAATGTGAGGCAAGTACCTACATAATTTTAAATGTCACATATCCATATTAACTATAAGATTGAGTATTGCTAAAATATTAATTCCTCCTGTCAAAGCTACGGATTAAACATTCTCAATCAACACCTAGAAGTCATGTAGTGGAATATGACAAACTAATGCAAAATTGTATGGAAAGTAAGGTAACTAAGCAAGAGGATTCTGAATATGAAGAATTAAGTTGGAGGACTCCTAAAAATCGATTTCACAATTACCATAATGTTACAGTCATCAAGACAGAAGCCTTCAGCTTCTGAAACAAGTTTCAGAAATAATGGAAAAACATTGGCAAGAAAAGGATAAAAGAACGTACAAATAACTAAATACCTTAAATTATAGAATTACTTCCTTAAATTTGCCCTTATGAAAAATGGTGTAATAAGCATATGGAAATAATGTTAATATATTCTTAAGTAACAGAATGGCTTTTATTTTTTGCTCCTTTTCCAAGCAGCATACTTGTGTATCAATAAAAAAAATCTTGACTTTATATTCATATTAATATGAAATGTTTCCCTATTGTAAGACTTCTAACATTCCAGCTTTAGTGTATGAGTCAATGAAAAGTGTTAAAACAAGATATACTTTAGAGATAGTAATTACTGGGCTCATTTATGAAGTATTTATATAGAAAAATCATACAAAATACTTGTGAATATATTTATGGTGGTAGCAACTATTTGCAATTTCAATAAGGCAAACTCCTCTGAATCCTTAGAAAAATCTGGATAGCTTCTTGACATAGACGTTGAATATTTCTTTTTGGTATTTTTCCTGGGCCCCCACCCACCAATCTTCTCTCAGTTGGAGAAGTCTATCAGCAGTTGATAAAAAGCAAGGTAACAGAGAGAAATTCAGGGCTAAGAAGTAGATGTGTAAAAACACTGATGAGTCCCTAAATCTAATTCTAACATTCTCTCTTGTTAAAGCAATTAATTACATTTTCTTATTTAGTGCTGAATTTCAATCATGTTCCATACACTGCTAAATAATTATTAATTTCAAATTAGTTTAATAGAAACTCAAGTCTTTTCATTTATGCAGATTACAAAAGAATACATAATACACACAATAATAATAATATATCCCCAATCCCACACGTCAACAATTTAGGAAACATAAGATAATTCTGAAGGAAAAAGGCAGTGGAAGAGCTTATAACATAGGTGTTAGATTCCATTTTTTCTAGATCCGTATAGGTATTGCAGAAGATTATTGATAACAGGAGAACTAGAGCAAAAGGTGTGTGTGTGGGGCGGGAGGGGGAGGTCATTGACTTTTTAATTTTGATTTGTATTATTTAGGTTGGATTAAGTTATACTGCCACAGTAATATACATTTTACTCTCAATAACTTTTTGGTTTTTTCTTATTTCTCACACATGTCGGCGTGTAGGAAGACTGGGAATTTGCTCCACCAGTAACTGAAGGGTACATACTGTAGCTGCATTTTATAGAACATAGTTCCAGGTCACAATAGCAAGAGAAGAGAAACTCAAAGGTTTTAAATGCATTGTCCCAAAAGGGACAGATGACACTTCTTTTCACTGACTGTTGACCAGAAACAATCACATGGCTCTACCTAAGTGGAAGAGAGTTGGGAAATAACAGATGAACACATGCATGTTCAGGGACCACCACTGTATACCTAGTATCCAAGCACATGCTGTCAGGGTTATAAATGGAAAGACTTCTTTTATGTGAATAAGAGCTTAAATGATACTCTAGTACCTGAATAAATCTGAATGACATGAAAAATAATCGTGTATTTAAGTATTTCAAAGGTATTGTGCAATTATGTAATAATAATAGATTTAATTACATAATTAGCACAATAATTAGATAATTAGCATAATACAGTAATTGTGAAATTAGCTTAGTATGTCAGTGATAGTTATTGTCCATATTGTCTTCTACATGTTTCCTTTCCCCTAGGGCATAAATTATTTCCAATTTTTTACAGGATCATATAAAACGACTTTCCCATCACTCTCACTAATGCCATCTGGAAAGTTTATCACTTCTTTTGAACCATCTAAGGAGGAAATTAAAGAAGTTGATTATGACAAAAACATGAGTAGTTCAAGGTTATTTGCAGTAATTGCATGTAGTAATTCTTAATTATTAAAGGTAGATGTCATATTAAAATATAATAAATAGTTTATACATTTTATGTGATCATTCATAGGTATAAAATTAATCACTCATTTAAAAATGAAAATACTTCAGGATTTGAAATTTAAATGTTAAGTGTCTATGACATTACTTTTAATAAGTGCAAGAATTAAAAAGATCAATGGTTCCTGAACTTCTATCTTAAAATTGGAGGAGGAAATATAAGGCAATTTTTAAAATCTGACATTATACCATCGTTAATAAAATTAACATGACCAGTAATTCCTTCCATGTAAAATTACATTGCAGGCTGACGATAGGAAAACACATAGTAAATTACAGGTTTGGCTAACTCGTTACTTTTAGCTTTCGTATTATATCACTTATTTTGATGGAAAAGAACTACATTGTAGGTGATTACTAATCAGTAAAAACTGATAATTCATTAAGTAATTAATTAAAAACTTGTCATTTTATTATTTTTTCCATCTCTGCCAAATGGATGAAATAAAATTACTTGCTTTTTGCATTGTAGTCAATGATTAAATAGAAAATAGAGATTTATTCTTAAAAAGACTAAAAAGTGTATGAGGCAACTGAAGGATTTTTGGACATGAAATTCAGACTCCTATTCTTGGTGTATAGGTTTTTCAGATTTCTCAACCTGTCACAATGGTTTTAACAGAAGAGGTCATGAAAACCACAGGAAAGTACTCATGTGATATCATTTAAAGGTAACATTCAAATAATATGGCAGAAATGACTAGTATTCCTCTTACTCTTGGACAGTGATGTTCACAAAAATGCAGTTTTCATCTTCATTTCATAAATATTATGCAACAAACTTGCTTCCATTCCTACCTTTGTAAGTTCTTGTAAGCAAGAATCCTTGCTTGGCAGCTTCAAATTCAACCATCTTAATTTCTCTGAAAGCTGGTTTCACCATGCAAGTGTTACTTACTGGGACTACTCACAGAAAAGAAAATCCACTGCATTCAACAGTGAGGGAGAAAAGCACAGTTGGTATGCAAAAATCAATTGTACCGACATAAATAATTTTTACATATAGAACATGATATAGTAGATTAAATTTTAGTACCTAGATACCAATTTTGAATGAAGTGCTAGCAAGAACCAAGCAATGATATAAATAACTAAAGGTTTAAAGAAATGTAGATATATACAAAACTAGTTATCAGCTATTTCAGGTTTGCAGCAACATATCCAAAGATTTGGGGGAATGTAAATCAGTGTGTTGAAATGCAATGTTTGTAATAATGTAATTCAGTTTGACTTTAGAAAAATAATGTTTTTATTAAATTATATACTTTTGAATGTGCTTTTAAAATAGAATTTTAAAATGCTCATTCTTTTTTTCCTTCCTTTTTTCTTATCCTTCCTTCCCAGCTTCCCTCTCCCTACCCCCATCTGTTGCTCTGCCCTTCCTTTCTCCCTCCCTCCCATCCTTCTCCCTCCCTCCTTCCCTCCTTTCCTTCCTTCCTTCCTTCCTTCCTTCCTTCCTTCCTTCCTTCCTTCCTTCCTTGATTTCATTCAGGCATTAATTCACTATTCAAAAATGTATTGTGCATGATGTACCATGGACTGTATTAGTTCTTAGGAAAATACAGAGGAAAATGTAAGAATCCATAAGGAACTCACAAGGTAGTTGAATTTATGAATTGCCTTGGAATTCAATTTGAAGAATTTTCCAGAGCAAAAACATGCATGAAACAGCATCCAAGCAAAGAAACTTTATCAAAAATACAGATGCTCCTTTCTATTCCTGATACACATTTCATTAGTTTCCAATTTAAGGCTTTTGTGAATAGTACTGTCATGGGTTCACTTGTACATCTTTCTTGTATATATAGATATGTAAATTTCTGTTGCTTACTTACCTACTCATGAAATTACTGGTTCATAGTTATCTTTGTGTTCAACTTTTATGGATAATATCAAATAATAGTAACAGCTAGATATGCTACTTTGTGTACTAGATAACAGTGTACTAGTGATCCAGTTCAACACCTTGGAGACACATGGTAATTTAGTTTTATTTATTTTCACTTCATTTTTAGTCAGGTGACTGGAAATACAGTCATCAGTAGTAGCATTCACTGAGTTTTGACAAAGTCATACAGTTATCACCACAATCAATATATAGATTATATTCATCAACCCAAAAAGTTTCATGTTCCTGGAAGTCAATCACACACCCCCACCCAGCCACTCATGACTCACCTATTTTTTGTCCCTATTGTCTGCATATTCCAGAAAGTCAGATATATTAAATTCTACAGTTTAGAACCCTTTTAGTTGAGTTGTATTTACATAGCATAATACAGCTGGGATTCATCTTGAATAGTACAGTGCATTTCTATAACTAATAATATATGCTGTTCTACTTTGTGGATATAGCATGATAAGGCTATCCATTCACCAGTTGATTTAGATTTAGGCTATTTCCAGATTTCAGCAATAATACATTAAGCTGCTATAAATACTCATATACAGATTTGTGTGGATGCATATTTATATACTTTTTGTTCTCTTGGGTAAATAGGAGTTCCATTTCTGGTTTATAAAGCAAATACAAGGTGAACTTTATAAGAAACTGCAAAATGGCTTTCCAAAACACCCATATCATTTTTTAATTCCCACCTACATTAATTGAGAGTTCAGTTACTCTACATTCTTGACAAAACATGGCATTGGTAGTTATTTTAATATTATGTCTTCTAATCGATGTGTTGTAGCATCTCATTGTTTTAATTCAGTTTCTCTAATGACAAATGATGTAGAGGTATGCATTCTTTGGTGAAGTGTCTCTTTCAGACCCTTTGTCCAATTTTTGTTAGTTTATATTTATTTTATTTTAACAGTAATCTAAATGTTATTGATGCAAGTCCTTTGTCAGATATGTAATTTACAAATATGTTTACTAGTTGTTAGCTTCTCTCTTACTCTATTAACAATGAGTTTCACAAAGCAAAGTTTTTAATTTTTATAGTGTTCAATTTATCTTCATAAATTCTAAGGTCACATATATTTTCTTTCATGTGTTTTTCAATATGTTTTATAATTTCCCTTTTTACTTTTATGTCTCCAATCCATTTTATTTATTTATTTATTTTGGCTTGCAAGTTCAATTTATTTTTCATTCATTCATTTATGTGTTCGTTTTTCTCTCTTTACTTACAATTTTAATTTTATTTTTTGTTTTTTTAAGTTTACATCCAAATTAGTTAGCATATAGTGCAACAATTATTTCAGGAGCAGATTCCTTAGTGCCCCTTACTCATTTGGCCCATCCCCTCTCCCATGACCCTCCAGTAACCTTCAGTTTGTTCTCCATATTTATGAGTCTCTTCTGTTTGTTCCCCCTCCCTGTTTTGATATTATTTTTCTTTCCCTTCGCTTTTGTTCATCTCTTTTGTCTCTTAAAGTCCTCATATGAGTGAATTCATATGATTGTTGTCTTTCTCTGACCGATTTAACTTAGCATAATACCCTCCAGTTCTATCCACGTAGTTGCAATAGCAAGATTTCACTTTTTGATTGCCAAGTAATACTCCATTGTATATATATACCACATCTTCTTTATCCATTCATCCATCGATGGACATTTGGGCTCTTTCCATACTTTGGCTATTGTTGATAGTCCTGCTGTAAACATGGGGGTCCATGTGTCCCTTTGAAAAAGCACACCTGTATCCCTTGGATAAATGCCTAGTAGTGCAATTGCTGGGTCATAGGGTAGTTCTATTTTTAGTTTTTTTGAGAAACCCCCATAATGTTTTCCAGAGTGGCTGCACCAGTGTATATTCCCACCAACAATGCAAAAGAGATCCTCTTTCTCCACATCCTCGCCATCATCTGTTGTTACCTAGGTTGTTAATGCCATTCTGACAGGTGCTGGGTGCTATCTCGTTGTGGTTTTGATTTGTATTTCCCTGATGATGAGTCATGTTGAGCATTTTTTCATGTGTCAGTTGGCCATCTGGATGTCTTTGGAGAAGTGTCTATTCATGTCTTTTTGCCCATTTCTTCAGTGGATTATTTGTTTTTTGGATGTTGAGTTTGATCAGTTCTTGGTAGATTTTGGATACTAACCCTTTATCTGATATGTCATTTGCAAATATATTCTCCAGTTCTGTCGGTTGCCTTTTAGTTTTGCTGATTGTTTTCTTCGCTGTGCAGAAACTTTTTTTATTTTGATGAATCCCAATAGTTCCTTTTTGCTTTTGTTTCCCTTGCCTCCAGAGACATGTTGAGTTGCCGCAGCCAAGATCAAAGAGGTTTTGGCCTGCTTCCTCCTTGAGGATTTTGATGGCTTCCTGTCTTACGTTTAGGTCTTTCATCCATTTTGAGTGTATTCTTGTGTATGGTGTAAGAAAGGGGTCCAGGTTCATTCTTCTGCATGTTGCTGTCCAGTTTTCCCAGCACCACTTGCTGAAGACACTGTCTTTATGCCATTGGATATTCTTTCCTGCCTTGTCAAAGATTAGTTGGCCATATGTTTGTGGGTCCATTTCTGGGTTCTCTATTCTGTTCCATTGATCTGAGTGTCTGTTCTTGTGCCAGTACCATACTGTCTTGATGATTACAACTTTGTAGTATAGATTGAAGTCTGGGATTGTGATGCCTCCTGCTTTGGTTTTCTTTTTCAAGATCACTTTGGATATTCAGGGTCTTTTCTGGTTCCATACAAATTTTAGGATTATTTGTTCTCGCTCTGTGAAGAATGCTGGTGTTATTTTGATAGGGATTACATTGAATATGTAGATTGCTTTGGGCAGTATCGATATTTTAACAATATTTGTTCTTCCTATCCAGAAGCATGGGATCTTTTTCTATTTTTTTGTGTCTTCTTCAATTTCTTTCATAAGCTTTCTGTAGTTTTCAGTGTACAGATTTTTCACCTCTTTGGTTAGATTTATTCCTAGGTATTTTATGGTTTTTGGTGCAACTGTAAATGGGATCAATTCCTTGATTTCTCTTTGTGTCGCTTCATTGTTGGTGTATAGGAATGCAACCAATTTCTGTGCATTGATTTTATATCCTGCCACTTTGCTGAACTCATGAATCAATTCTAGAAGTTTTTTGGTGGAATCTTTTGGGTTTTCCATATAGAGTATCATGTCATCTGCAAAGAGCGAAAGTTTGACCTCCTCATGGCCAGTTTGGATGCCTTTTATTTCGTTGTGTGGTCTGATTGCAGAGGCCAAGACTCCCAATACTATGTTGAATAATAGTGGTGAGAGTGTACATCCCTGTATTGTTCCTGACCTTAGGGGGAAAGCTCTCAGCTTTTCCCCATTGAGGATGATATTAGTGGTGGGTCTTTGAGATATGCCTTTTATGATCTCAACGTATGCTCCTTCTATCCCTACTTTCTTGAGGGTTTTTATCAAGAAACGATTCTGTATTTTATCAAATGCTTTTTCTGCATCTATTGAGAGGATCATATGGTTCTTGTCCTTTCTTTTATTGATGTGATGAATCCCATTAATTGTTTTGCAAATATTGAACCAGCCCCGCATCCCAGGTATAAATCCCACTTGGTGGTGGTGAATAATTTTTTTAATGTATTGTTGGATCCTGTTGGCTAATATCTTGTTGAGGATTTTTGCATCCATGTTCATCAGGGAAATTGGTCTATAGTTCTCCTTTTTAGTTGGGTCTCTGTCTGGTTTTGGAATCAAGGTAATGCCGGCTTCATAGAAAGAGTTTGGAAGTTTTCCTTCCATTTCTATTTATTGGAACAGCTTCAAGAGAATAGGTGTTAAGTCTTCCTTAGATGTTTGGTAGAATTCCCCTGGAAAGACATCTGGCCCTGGACTCTTGTTCTTTGAGAAATTTTTGATTACTAATTCGATTTCCTTACTGGTTATGGGTCTGTTCAAATTGTCTATTTCTTCCTGTTTCAGTTTTGGTAGTCTATATGTTTCTAGGAATTTGTCCATTTCTTCCACATTGCCCATTATATTGGCATATAATTGCTCATAATATTCTCTTATTATTGTTTTTATTTCTGCTGTGTTGGTTGTGATCTCTCCTCTTCCATTCTTGATTTTATTTATTTGGGTCCTTTCCTTTTTCTTTTTGTTCAAACTGGCTAGTGGTTTATCAATTTTGTTAATTTTTTCAAAGAACCAGCTTCTGGGTTCATTGATCTGTTCTGTTTTTGTGGTTTCGATAGCATTAATTTCTGCTTTAATCGTTATTATTTCCTGTCTTCTGCTGGTTTTGGGTTTTATTTTCTGTTCTTTTTCCAGCTCCTTAAGGCATAAGGTTAGGTTGTGTATCTGAGATCTTTCTTCCTTCTTTAGGAAGGCCTTGATTGCTATATACGTTCTTCTTATGACCACCTTTGCTGCATCCCAGAGATTTTGGGTTGTGATGTTATCATTTTCATTGGCTTCCATATACTTTTTAATTTCCTCTTTAACTGCTTGGCTAGCCCATTCATTCTTCAGTAGGATGTTCTTCAGTCTCCAAGTATTTGTTACCTTTCCAAATTTTTTCTTGTGGTTGATTTCGAGTTTCATAGCTTTGAGGTCTGAAAATATGCACAGTATGATCTCGATCTTTTTATACTTGCTTAGGGCTGATTTGTGTCTGAGTACGTGGTCTATTCTGGAGAATGCTCCACGTGCACTGGAGAAGAATGTATATTCTGTTGTTTTAGGATGAAATGTTCTGAATATATCTGTTAAGTCCATCTGGTCCAGTGTGTCACTGAAAGCCATTGTTTCTTTGTTGATTTTTTGATTAGATGATCTGTCCATTGCTGTTTGGGGTGTTGAAGTCTCCTACTATTATGATATTGCTATCGAGTTTCTTTATATTTGTGATTAATTGATTTATATATTTGGGTCCTCCCACATTTGGCACATAAATGTTTACAATTGTTAGGTTTTCTTGGTGGATAGACCCCTTGATTATGATATAATGCCCTTCTGTATCTCTTGATACAGTCTTTATTTTAAAGTCTAGATTGTCTGATATAAGTATGGCTACTCCGGCTTTCTTTTGTTGACCATTAGCATGATAGATGGTTGTCCATCCCCTTATTTTCAATCTGAAGGTGTCTTTAGGTTTAAAGTGGGTCTCTTGTAAACAGCATATAGATGGGTCTTGTTTTCTTATCCATTCTGCTACCCTATGTCTTTTGATTGGAGCATTGAGTCCATTGACACTTAGAGTGAGTACTGAAAGATATGAATTTATTACCACTATGATGCTTGTAGAGTTGGAGTTTCTGGTGGTGTTCTCTGGTCCTTTCCAATCTTTGTTGCTTTTGGCATGTGTGTATGTATGTATGTATGTTTTTATCTCTTCTCCCCTCAGAGAGTCCCCCTTAAAATTTTTTGCAGCGCTGGTTTCGTGGTCGCAAACTCCTTTAATTTTTGTTTGTCTGGGAAACTGTTTCTCTCTCCTTCTATTTTGAATGACAGCCTTGCTGGATAAAGAATTCTTGGCTGCATATTTTTCTGATTCAGCACAGTGAATATATCCTGCCACTCCTGTCTGGCCTGCCAAGTTTCTGTGGATAGGTCTGCTGCAAACCTGATCTGTCTTCCCTTATAGGTTAAGGACTTCTTTTTCCCTTGCTGCTTTCATGATTCTCTCCTTGCCTGAGTATTTTGTGAATTTGAATATGATATGCCTTGTTGATGGTCTGTTTTTGTTGAATCTAATGGGAGTCCTCTGGGCTTTCTGGATTTTGATGTCTGTGTCTTTCCCCAGGTTAGGAAAGTTTTCTCCTATGATTTGCTCACATAACTCTTCTACCCCCATTTCTGTCTCTTCCTCTTCTGGGACCCCCTATGATTCTGATGTTGTTCCTTTTTAATGAGTCAGTGATTTCTCTAATTCTTAAATTGTGCTCTTTTGCCTTAATCTCCCTCTTTTTCTCCTGCTTCATTATTCTACATAAGTTTGCCCTCTATGTCACTGAGTCTCTTTCTGCCTCATCTATCTGTGCTGCTGAGGCATCCATCTGTGATTGCAGCTCAGTTATAGCATCTTTTATTTCATCCTGACTAGTTTTTACTTCTTTTATCTCCACAGAAAGGGATTCTAATCTATTTTTGACTCCATCTAGTATTCTTATTATTGTGATTCTAAATTCTGGTTCAGACATCTTGCTCGTATCTGTGTTGGTTAAATACCTGGATGTCGTTTCTTTGTGCTCTTTCTTTTGGGGTGAATTCCTTCGTTTTGTCATTTTGAAGGGAAAAAGTAATTAATGAGGGAGAAAAAGTAAAATTAAAAAAATTAAAATAAAAAAATATTAAAATTTAAAAATTAAACACACACACACACAAATCGAATAAATGATGCTAGATCCTAGGTGTGTTTTGGTCCGGGTGTTGAAAGTGGTTTGATAGATTAGAGAAAAAAGGGGGAATAAAAGAAAGGAAATCATTTGAGAATTTGAAAAAATGAATACACTGAAGTAGACTAAAATGAAATGATGGGAGGAAAATAGAATTTTAAAAAAATTTACACAAAAGTAAATAATATAGTGGAAAAATAAGTTAAATAAAAATATTTTTAATAAAATTTAAAAATAAAAATGAGTTTTTTCTCTTTCTGTATTCAAGAAAAAAGAAACAAAAAAAGAAAATCATTTGAAAATTTCAAAGTGAATACACTGTAGTAGACTAAAATAAAATGATGGAACTAAAATAGAATTGGAAAAATTTACATAAAAATAAATGTAGTAAAAAATTTAAAGAAAAATATTTTAATAGAAATTGAAAATAAAAATGAAGTTTTTCTCTTTATTCAAGAAAAAGAAAAGAAACGAAAAAGAGAAAAAAGAAAAAGAAATCGTTTGAAAATTAGAAACAGTGAATACAGTGAAGTAGACTACAATAAATGATGGAAGTAAAATAGAACTGGAAACAATTTACACAAAAGCAAAAAAATAGTAAAAAAAATTAAAGAAAAATATTTTTAATAAAAATTGAAAATGAAAATGAATTTTTTCTCTTTCTCTATTCATGAAAAAGAAAAGAAATGAAAAAGAGGGAAAAAAAAGAAAGTTGAATAGATGGACCTGCTAACAGATTGAAATATGACTGAAATTACTTCGTTTTCCCCTAGAAGTCAGACTCTGAAGCACTTTATGATCTGTAAACTAAGCAGGCAGTGAGACTTGTGTTCCTGAAGAGCAAGGTTGGCCCAGTTGGGCAGGGCTCAGTGTAATGGCTCCATTCTCTACTAGATGGCGCTGCTAGCCTACTGGGGTGGAGTATTGTGGCATTCCTTGGTGCATATGCGCATGCACTGGAGGGGTGAAAATGGTGTCACCCAGCTATCCAGTCTCTAATAATGGAACTCTCTTCTCCCGGATCAGCAGTTGCGCACCCTTCCTCTGTCTTCAGCTTTTGTCTGCTCCCCTCTTTTGCACTGTCCATGACCAAGCCCCAGGTTGTACCTCTCTCCTGAGTTTTGTCTCAGATACAGCTGTTTTCCCTGGCCCCTTACTTCTGAGGGACTGCAGCTTTGACCTGTTACTCCCCTTTGTGGGAAGGTCTCACTGAGCAGTGGCTGAATGTTGGCTGCACCCAGGAATGCTTGCTGGACCCTGCTGCTGCAGGTGCCCCAAGCCTGTAGCCAGGTGCCAGCCCGCCCCAGAGAAAGTTTACGAGATAGTGTAGCAGCAGTGTTTCAGGGATTGTTTGAAAATCACAACACACATCTGGCACCAGGCTTCACCCTTAACAACCTTTTTCCAGCACCAGACAATGTGGCCGTTCTTTGGGGTCTGCTGGGACCAGGTGGCCTCAATAATCTCTACCAAATGTCCTTCCAGCAGTAGAACCACTTTTCCCCGTGTGGTGCAAGAACCTCCTGGACCCCACTGTGCTCCTGGGGATTCGCCCTTCCCACCAGAAGATGGAGAACGGGGTGGGGGGGGAAGGGTGGTGGTGAATACAGGAAAAGCACCCCTCCCCAGAAGCAGCTGGAGAGAAAGTAGAAAATTGGACACAACCGCAGGGACTAAACTAAAAAAAAGGGAGAAAGGAGAGGGTTTAAATTCCATTAAGACTGTAAAAAGGGGGAGCACAGAGTCTGCAACTCTGCAGGTCAATACCTGGCAGCTCCCTGCCTGCCGCAGCTTCTTGCTCCCCAAGTTCACCTCTCTGTGCCATGTACCTGCTGAATTCTGTGGTTCAGGTTGTGCAGATTGTTGTGTTAATCCTCAAATCAGTTTTCTAGGTGTGCAGGATGGTTTAGTGTTGGTCTGGCTGTGTTTCATGGATGCAAAACACACAAAAAGCTTCCATGCTGTTCTGCCATCTTTACAATCCATTTTAAGTTCATTTTTGTGTACAGTGGGAGGTATGTGTGTTGATTCATTATTTTGGCATATAGAAATCCAGTTATTTCAATCTTGTCCGTGGAAAACCCAATCATTTCTTCAGTGAATTGTCTTTGAACTTTATGAATAATCAATTGGCATGTTTAGGTGGGTTCATTTCTGGTTTCTCTCTTCTGTTTCACTAATAAAAGCATTTCCCCTTTTGTGGGTGCAGCCTTTTGTGAATAACACACTTCATTGATTATTATAGCTTCATAGAGCGTCTTGAAATTGGATAGTATGAGCCCTCAGATGCTGTTTTTGTTTTTTAAAATTATCTTGGCTTTTCTAGTCTCTTTGCTTTTCTGAGTAACTTTTAAAATCAGGTCATGTGTATGTACAAAAGGTTCTTTGCTGTTATATTTGTCGAGAATACATTGAATCTATAAATCAAAGAGCAGAGAGTTGACATCTTAATATTTAGTCTCCCAATCCATGAGCATTGTTTATCTTTCCACTTAGTTCTTTTTTTAAATTTCTTTTATTTATGTTTTATAATTTTCAACATACAGATACTACATATATTTTTGATTTATAGAAAATATTTCATTTTTGAATTGCTTTTCTAAATGAAAATTGTTTTCTGAATTTGGAAATTCCATGTTTCTTTGCTTTTTGTTAAAGAGTAATTCTTACCTTTTCAACATGCCCATGTATTGGGGTAGAATAATGTATATATTGCATTATATAGAAATAGAAAATTTTCATTCTACTTTAAGAAAAAGTAGAAAAATCAATGTTTTAATTGAATGGAAACTGGCCATAAGTGAATTGTGATTTCAAAAATGGAAATGCTTTTAACTTTTTTTTAGATCTTTGATACAACAATTTGATGCTCTCTATACCCAAGATATACTGCTTCCTAACAAAGTTATCTGGGTAGCAAATTATTACAAAAAGGAATGTGAATTACTTGGCTTTTAAAACATTTCAAAATGAGCTTTCTTTATCATTTTTTTCCAAACCCCACATTTTCTTTGATAACTGGAAATGGCTCATTATTTTTTTCTTTCACTAAAGTAGACATTTATTATGCTTGTTTGCTATAGAGCTGACCTTCTCCTGTTCTGCTTTCTATCACAAATCGCATTCCCTTCCAGTCTATAGTGCACCTGTTTGCTGGATAGTTCTGGCCAATAGCAGCCATTTGTGGAAGATAAGAGGGGAAGAGGAGAAAAGAAAGTCCTCTGTTACCTCTTTCTACTCACTGTGGCACACAGTAGGCCATGCCCCATTTCTCATCATACGGCCCTGCTTTTGTATTCTAGTAACTACTGCTGTTCCTCCAGCTCTTAGGATGATAGGAGTTTCCTGCTGGTGCTAATCTCTGGGTTCCCTTTTAAGCCCTTCTCTTGCATGAAGCTTATCCTTTATATTAAATTCTCCCACAGGGAAATGCTGAGAATGGTTTCTGCCTTCTTTCCTGAAACATTTGTGGTGTATTTTTAAATGTGCAATCCTCTTTATTATATCTGATCTAGTATTTCAGGCCCAAGAGCACGGTTAAGAATTTTTCAGGCAAAGGCACATTCCCATGCAGTGATGCCACATGTCTAAGTGATTCTACTGTCGAGTAAATTTGGAGAGGGTGGTATACATATGTCCTTATCTTAGGGATTTACAATGAATTCATTTAAAAAATAATATTTTTCACTATGAACTGTGTGTCTGTAAAACAGACATGGGGTTTTTGTGAGATTTCTCTTAGGGCAGGGTTGAGACTGTCTTTTTGTGCAAGCCCCTTAACCAAGGTAAGAGAGTAGAGATGCTCTATGTTTAACCAGAAGCCTCCCATTTTCTTTTGTAGTGGACGTGCATACATTAGGTCATTTCCATGTATTTACTTTCCTTTAGGTTATTAATACCTGAGTCCGTTCTGGAAAACCATGCTAATTACTCTCCTCAGAACATCCTTTTCTGTTGAATTAGGTTTCTACATGTTTATAAAATTAGAGCACTAGACTCAAATCTAGGTAAGCAACCTGATTTCTCCAGGAATTGGTGATTGCTTCATAAATGGGCAACCAGGAAGACGAAAGGAGACTTTACTATAAACCTGGTACAGGACCTCTAACTCATTCACATTTTCTCATTTAAGGAATGGAGGAGTGAAGAAGCTGCCAGTATATTAACACACAAACACTGTACCTAAAGAGGTAGAGCTAAGACAAGAGTTAGACAAGAAATGGAAAATATACAAACAAAATGACAACAACAAAAAACAGGGCTTTGATGAAATCTTTTTGGCCATGAGTCAAAACACACATGATGTCAGTATATCCTTGGGTTTTTTAAAATTCCATGAACTAATAAATATTATTTCATGTAAAGTTACATGGATTCGATTGTTTTTACTTTATTCAAAACAGTAGGAGATTGCAGTGCCTGGCTGGCTCAGTTGGTGGTAGAGCATACAACTCTGGATCTCAGGGTTGTGAGTTTGAGTCCCGTGTTGGGTATAGAGATTACTTAAAATAAAATAAAGTACGATCTTAAAAAAAAAAAGCAGTGAATGATTTTAACTGGTAGAATGTAATTTTTCTTCCCTTTTTCCCCTCAAACATAAATACTTAATTTAACTATGTATAGTGTACGTCCATTTTTTCTAGTTAGGATCTATATCTTACAGAGTACCTTAATAAAAATAAATGCTTTTCTGATTATATATCCATTAATTTTAAGACATATGTTAAGGAAATAACTTTGATTTTATTGTTACATATTGGTACTACAAGCTATAATTTGCTGAATTATAGAGATAAGTCAAAATGAACTAGTACTTTATATTTCATTAGTTTTATTCACATGATCACTCGGAAAGATTGTGACAAGATTGAAAACCCCTCATCACGAAGTATTATGAGGCGATTCTTTGCCTAGGTAATTAAATCTGACATGTTAAAATATATATTGACAAAAACTTCCCTTGTGTATAGTTTACAACTGGAATCTATAAGAAAAAAAAATTGAAGAGAATAAAGACAATATTGGGAGCACCTAGGTGGTTCAGTTGGTTAAGTGCCAACTTCAGCTCAGGTTATGATCTCATGGTTCATGGGTTCAAGACCTATGTCCGGCTCTGTGCTGACAGCTTGGAGTCTAGAGACTCCTTTGGATTCTATGTCTCCCTCTCTGTCCCTCCTTCACTCATACTCTGTGTCTCTCTCAAAAATGAATACACATTCCAAAAATTTTTTAAAGACAATATTGTTATATTAGAAGATATTTGGCTCTCAGGTATGTGATGCAGATGTTTAATATGTACAATTTTAAAAATTATATCTAAAATGTAAACTGAAACACAGAATTAAGAAAGGCATGTTTACTATAGAAGTTTTAAGTTACCAAAATTAAAATTATACCAAAAAATTAATGATCCTTAGGATGGTTTATAATTGAATAATTAAAAAAGAGTAAAATAACTTTTTTTAAAATGAAAAATGTGTATATAGCTGACCCTATATGTGAAGATGTGAATGCCTGACTATAACTTGAAAATAGTACAATAGGGACATAGGGCCAAGAAGGGAGTATGTAACCAAAGGTAAAATGTAACCAAAAGGTACTTTTTTTTTTCCAAAAAGCTATTTTCTGAGAGGGGTATAAACTAGAATGGTTTGGTGCTCCTGGGTAGCGCAGTCTGTTAAAGTCAACTCTTGATTTTGGCTCAAGTCATGATCTCACTCTTTGTGAGTTCAAGTCCCGTATCTGGCTTTGCACTGACAACATAGGGCCTGCTTGGAATTCTACCTCTCTCTCTTCCCCTCCCTTGCTTGCTTGTGCTGTCTCTGTCTCTCTCAAAATAAATAAACTTAAATACATACATACATACATACATACATACATACATACATACATACAGTAGAATGGTTCATCGTAGAGGCAAGAAAGTTTGATGTTTTGTGTTAGTGAAAATCTTCTGTTTGCAAGTTAAAAATAAATACATTTCAAACTAGCTGAAGGAATAGCAGTGGGGAAATCGTTCTTTGTACACCAAATGGATTTAATGATGAATGGCTCAATGATAAGGAGCTTAAATGGTCTCATTGTGGCTCTTTCTCTTTCACTCACTATTTCTGTACTGCTTTTTTATGGATTGTTTTTACCTAACTTTTTCCTACATTAGCGGTTTGTTTTCCAAAATTCAAGCAACATTGTAACCAAAGGCTTCAACCTTACATGGTTCCATTGAGCATTTACAATTGGAGAGAAGAATGTTTCCTTCAACAAATACATGTCAGTCGCAGTGAAAAATCAGAATATTGTATTTGGCCCTTCTTGAGTCATGTGGCTACCCCAGAACCAATTATTAACCCAGACAGAGAAGGTCATACAAATAGGCAGAATATAGTCAAGAATCTTTGGTGGAGTTAAGTAGGGGGAAGAGGCCCTATCCTTTATAGAAAAGGTAGAATGAACTAGAATAAAGAAAAGATACTTTCCCCAAGAAAAAAAACTGAGGTACTAAAAGCATAAGGTGGGGAGAATATAAAGCAGGCAGGAAAAAAGAATGTTCACTACAAGTCTCACATTGGCCAACATAGTCTGATAGTATGAATTAGTTTTAGAAAAAAGAAATAAGAACATGTGAAGATTAATCTTGAAATAGTTCAACCAAGTGAACCTGTGAAGCCTATGTCTGCATACACCCAAAGAAATACTCTTGGAGAAACAGCATTCCAAGGTAGATGTACCCTTTAATGTCCTCAACATCTGTTTTCCATCTCTGTTGGGAGAAGAAAAAAAAAAGTGTTATCCACATTTGTTCACAATATTCTAATATGACAGACATAAAAACCTAGAAATATTAAATAAAAAGAGAGCTATTTTATAAAAATGTGTTATCATCCTATTTTAACCAAATTCATTGACATTTCTAGAGGGTACATTACTTAGAAAAAGATGAAATTTGAATTCAAATTAAGCATTTATAAATAAATTAACACTAAAGAAAATGCAAAATAAAAATTATTTTCATATATATGGGTGTCTTAGACATGTAATGGTTTTTGAAAACTGAAGGAAGGATGGATATATGATGCAGGAGTGAATGTGATTGTTTTCTCAAAGGATTGTAAAGTTAAGAAAGTTGGAAAATGGAACGAGAGATCAGAAAAGAGGCCTAGAGAGTTTTATTTTGTAGTGCCTTTATTTTTTTTCTCTAGTAAAAGACATCATATACCAAGAACTGTTTTATCCCAAGAATTTGTATTTCTGTTTTACTTTCTCAATTTTTTAAGAACCTCTAGAATTCTTCATGGGCAATTCAAGATACTTATGACTGAAGGGTTTAAACCTTAGAATATGAATAACCTTTTTAACAATCTATTTAATATCACTCTTGCATACTAATCAAACTATATTGTGCCATTTTAGTCTTTGAAATTTTTGAGAAATGGTATTTTTAATTTAAAAAGAAAAAATATTTTTCTTCATTAATGATATGAACTTACTACCATTGTCACCTCTAACCAGAAATTGCTTCTGAGACTCACCAAATAACACTTTCCATGTCAGATTCTATGTTTTTCAGTCTCTTAACTAAACCTAAAGAGAATCTGGAACACAGTTATATAGTACCCTCTCTTTCAAATGGAGAGACCAAAGATCCCATAGAGCAATGGAAAATGAATTTTTTATCTCATGGTCAAAGTTTAAAATTTCACAATCAATAGAAAACACAAACAACATGGTCTTTTTATATATAATATATTTTGTCTAAATTTCTCTATTTCTTCATTTCTGACTCAATTGTCTGTATATTTCCCACCCATAAATTAAGTGAAGTTATTGTCACAAAATCACCTTTGAACTGCATGTCAATAATGATAATACTGTGATCAAATTGTCAAGTATTGCAAACAAAACAGTCTACTCTGTCCTTAAAACTGTCGTCTCTTGACCTCTTTGCCTCTGTTCTCTCCTAGTTGTCCTCCTGTGTTGTCACTTCTGAGTCACTGACAACAGTTTATCCCCATGTGCCCACTCCTCTATTTCCAGTATTCCCGTGGACTTCGTCCTGACCCCTCAGCTTCACACTCTATTTCTCTCCAGACAACTTGTCCCCTCACAACTCTATGCCTTGCTCTCCTTAACTTGGAATGTTACATTCAGTTGTGACTGAATAATTCTACTCAGCTGTATCACAGGAACCTCAAATACTATCTTTTTTTTTTTAATGGGAGGCAACATCTTCTACCTGAAGCTATCACTTTTTCATAGTGTTTACCTCAGTACATAAAATTATTATTCAACAGTTTTTGAATCTGAAAAAACATGAAACAAAAACAAAAACTAGATTCATACATGGCTTTCTCATCCCCATCATTCTTCCACATCCAGTTGATTTCAAGGTCTTGCTCTCGTGCAACTACAGAAACAAAACCTGAGAATAAACAAGTACCCTGAACATTCAGGAATGGATACCTTGTCTTCTATTTCTGAGGCTCCAGGTATATTACAAAATATAAACAAAACTAAACAGTTTTTTAAAATCTTGGTTTGTCATAAATCCCTATATGTATTATATTCATAGTACATATTTTACATGTGTGTTACCCAATTACATTTGTTATTTAATCTTACTTAATTTTTTGTTCACATCAGTTTATTTATAATAATATAATATAATTATTATATTATATATAATATATATATTTATAATTATAATATAATATAATAACACACAGTGCTTAGAAATTCAGAGTCTAGAGTCAGACTGCCTGAATTCAGAACCTTCTTTATTTAGTAGCCTAGGATAGTTATTTACTCTCTCTGAGCATGTTTCTTTATCTGTAAAATAGATACAATCAGAATACTCATCTTAAGGCTTACTTTGAAAAGCATATAAATTAATACTTTAGAGTTTGGCACATTCTGCAGATCTTAGTTCTATATTTAACAAATGTTGGTTATCATTATATTATGCTGATAGATTTCTCAGGTCACAAATTCAATTATATAGAAATAAAGCTTTTATACTTTTTAAAATTTCAAACCCATAATTTGTCCCAAAATAGAATGTTTTACCTTGTCATAAAATGATTTCAGTAACATCAGGATTCTCTTAGCCAATTTAAAAATAAACTCAGTCTATTTAGAATTCCTATTATCTACTTTTTTTTTTTATCCTAAGGGGGTATCTGAATTCCAGGTGCTTGGATAGCTTTGTGGTATTGTGGGCACATGGCTGGATCATCTGTCCCTCCATATTGGTACTTACGTTCGTAACTGGTCCTTTATAGGCTTCCATGCCCCCATTGTGTCTGCCTTCACTACTACGGTATTTCCTGATACTCTCTTTCTCTTCCTGATCTCATAAATTTACACCCTTGGAGTATGTAATGTTAGTTCTAAACCCTTAGACATTCTGGGGCTGCCGGAAGAATGATGAGTTGTCTTTGGTCTTCTTTGCCTCGGACATCACCATTGTATCATTCCTCGCTCTGCAGAATTCAAGCATGGGTGGCTCAACTAATTCGAAGGAAGGCTCTATCTCCTAGGTGTTGACCTGGGATTGAGCTGTAGGTTTACTTTTGGAAATCACTTCTTTGGGAGTCCTTTCACTCCTTCCATTGAGGCTTACTCCCAGAGAGAGAAAATGCAGGCCTCTCCTCTAAATTCTGATACCATTAAGTCTATTGTTCTCTGCCTTAGTTTTTGATTTTTCCAATAGCCCAGAGGAATATGTTATTCCTTATATCCTAAGGAATGGGATCAGGGCAAATGACTTAATTTTTCTATTTAAAGTATCTACTCTATATTGGAAAATATTTTTTAAACTAAAATCTAATAGTTGATGCTGTTTTCTTCCTGATTCTTCTGATTATTGACTTTTGGGCCAAAGAAGGCTTTATTATGCCTTATATTTATTTATTCTTTAATTTTTTTGGGGGGGGGCAGTATTTTTCTTAAATTTTTTAATGTTTATTGATTTATTTTTTAATTTTATTTTTTTAATGTACATCCAAATTAGTTAGCATATAGTGCAACAATGATTTCAGGAGCAGATTCCTTAATGCCCCTTACCCATTTAGCCCATCCCCCCTCCCACAACCACTCCAGTAACCCTCTGCTTGTTCTCCATAGTTAAGAGTCTCTTATGTTTTGTCCCCTCCCTGTTTTTATATTATTTTTTCTTCCCTTCCCTTATGTTCATCTGTTTTGTCTCTTAAAGTTCTCATATGAGTGAAGTCATATGATATTTGTCTTTCTCTCAATGACTAATTTCGCTTAGCATAATACCCTCCAGTTCCATCCACGTAATTGCAAATGGCAAGATTTCATTCTTTTTGATGGCCGAGTAATACTGCATTATACATATATATACCACATCTTCTTTATCCATTCATCCATCAATGGACATTTGGGCTCTTTCCATACTTTGGCTATTGTTGATAGTGCTGCTATAAACATTGGGGTATATTATACCTTACATTTATATCACTGTGTTAATTCTTTTTTTAATCATTTTATAATGTATTATTGTTTTAAAGGCCACAGTCTATTATTCCCGTCTCTAAAAAAAATACCTGTTTTAGAAAACCCTAGTTTAAGATTATATTTTAAATTCAGGGTAAATCTTTCATACTGTAGCTAAAACCCATTTCCTTAAAGGATAGAAATAAATGTATGTAGTTGGTTTAATTTTCAATTCTACCCCATCCAAATTCTCTTTGTAAAGTATTCTTTTTCCCTTTCCACTCGTTTATTAAATGTGTCTTTGAATTTATTTAAAGAACAAGAGTTTAGAAATTAGAGGAAACTTTGTTAGAATATTTGTCAACATTAAATTCGCACAAACCTCTCACAATAAACCTAACAGATTTCTTCTCTTTAGCTGGGGTTTGACAATTTTATTATTGTTTTTACACAACAATGATATAAGTCCTTCCTTTTGCGCTCTTTAATACATATAAACTCAAGAGATCTATACTGGGAATTCTATTTTCTTTTTGCCACTGGGACAACATAAGAGAAATAAAATATTCTGAATGTCATTACTCTCCAAAGCATTCAGACAGGGTAAGTAATATTTGCTCTCAATGGTAACATTGTTGGCATTCTCCACAAGCTGCTTGTCTTTTCTAAGTGCCTCAGTGAGAATTTACTTCAGCTTTAATATCTGAATTTATTCTGCATACATGCCCATGCTTTCTACATGATTAGTGAAGGGCTACTGTGGAGAGACTCCTGGGATTTTAAGGGAAAAAGCCTTTGAATAATGTGAAAATAGCAATGGTTTTTGTTCGTAAGTTTAAGAATGACTGCCAAGGTCCATTACATCTCCCAGAATGTTTGAAGGCTTGATGCTCCTCCCATTTTCCTGTCCTCAGATGCTACCTCACAAGGCAATAGGAACCTGTTTTCTTCTTTTCAGTTGAATTTTCTCAGAAATAAGTGGATAATATTAAGTACGGAGGTCAGTAGGTTCTTGGGTAAGTGTAATTGCCATACATGCATTTTAAGAATCAGCCGATGCTAAACATTAGAAAAGCTGCCAAGAAACAGTAGCTATTCCAAAGGCTCCTAGAAGTCTCTCAGGAGCAGGAAACTAAGGTTGTAAAGTGATAATTTGACACACTCGCCAATGTTGGAGCAGCTAGGGTTTCTTTCCAAAGAGCAGCTAAGCTTTTTTCCCTGAGCAGCTTCAGGTTGCTCCTAACGCTCTCTGTCTGCTACATGGCTTGTCAGCGGAACAATTTTTAAAATCAAAATGTTTCATTTCTGAATTGCTAAACCCCTGGAGAGCATTGCCACAAGAACAAAACTCTTACATTCATTATGGAAAAAAGGAGCTTGTCAGCTCAAACAGTGTGACCTAGAACAGAAAAACCTTAGCTTCCTGTGGGGAATGAGTCCATACTCATTGTTGGTTCTTTGGGATTGAACTAAAAAATGCCACGATGTTCAGGGATTAGAAGACATAATATAGATCAATAGGTCCTCCCAGGTCTGGTTTTAATGATGAATCCCAACTATTAGTTGTCAGACACATTTCATAACCACACATTTTTATCCAAAATTAATTAAACACATTCCTCACCTCTCATGTACAAATATGAATTATAGACTAACTTCACTCATTTCCGCTAATCTACACAATTAACTAACACTGAAGTGTTTTTTTTCCCAAAGAAGCACCTCTTCTATTTTAAATATTATAAATATGAATATGAATGGAAATATGAATAGAAAATTCAAGCTTAATATTCATATTACAGTTTATGTAAAAATTTCATATTAAATATAAACTGAGAGATTATACACATATATCTATGTATTTTTTGCTGTTTCCTGATTATCTGGTAGCATTCATTTTTAATTTTTTTAAAATCATAAATGATATTTTTTTATTTTTTAACTATTTATTTATTATTTTTTAAATGAAATTTATTGTCAAATTGGTTTCCATACAACACCCAGTGCTCATCCCAAAAGGTGCCCCTCCTCAATACCCATCACCCACCCTCCCCTCCCTCCCACCCCCCATCAACCCTCAGTTTGTTCTCAGTTTTTAAGATCTCTTATGCTTTGGCTCTCTCCCACTCTAACCTCTTTTTTTTTTTTCCTTCCCCTCCCCCATGGGTTTCTGTTAAGTTTCTCATGATCCACATAAGAGTGAAAACATATGGTATCTGTCTTTCTCTGTATGGCTTATTTCACTTAGCATAACACTCTCCAGTTCCATCCACATTGCTACAAAGGGCCAGATTTCATTCTTTCTCATTGCCACGTAGTACTCCATTGTGTATATAAACCACAATTTCTTTATCCATTCAACAGTTGATGGACATTTAGGCTTTTTCCACAATTTGGCTGTTGTTGAGAGTGCTGCTATAAACATTGGGGTACAAGTGCCCCTATGCATCAGCACTCCTGTATCCCTTGGGTAAATTTCTAGTAGTGCTACTACTGGGTCATAGGGTAGGTCTGTTTTTAATTTTCTGAGGAACCTCCACACTGTTTTCCAGAGCGGCTACACCAGTTTGCATTCCCACCAACAGTGCAAGAGGGTTCCCGTTTCTCCACATCCTCTCCAGCATCTATAGTCTCCTGATTTGTTCATTTTGGCCCCTCTGACTGGCGTGAGGTGATATCTGAGTGTGGTTTTGATTTGTATTTCCCTGATGAGGAGCGACGTTGAGCATCTTTTCATGTGCTTGTTGACCATCCGGATGTCTTCTTTAGAGAAGTTTCTATTCATATTTTCTGCCCGTTTCTTCACTGGGTTATTTGTTTTTTGTGTGTGGAGTTTGGTGAGCTCTTTATAGATTTTGGATACTAGCCCTTTGTCTGATATGTCCTTTGCAAATATCTTTTCCCATTCCGTTGGTTGCCTTTTAGTTTTGTTGGTTGTTTCCTTTGCTGTGCAGAAGATTTTTATCTTCATAAGGTCCCACTAGTTCATTTTTGCTTTTAATTCCCTTGCCTTTGGGAATGTGTCAAGTAAGAAATTGCTGTGGCTGAGGTCAGAGAGGTCTTTTCCTGCTTTCTCCTCTAGAGTTTTGATGGTTTCCTGTCTCACATTCAGGTCCTTTATCCATTTTGAGTTTATTTTTGTGAATGGTGTGAGAAAGTGGTCTAGTTTCAACCTTCTGCATGTTACTGTCCAGTTCTCCCAGCACCATTTGTTAAAGAGACTGTCTTTTTTCCATTGGATGTTCTTTTCTGCTTTGTCAAAGATGAGTTGGCCATACGTTTGTGGGTCTAGTTCTGGGATTTCTATTCTATTCCATTGTCCATGTGTCTGTTTTTGTGCTGATACCATGTTGTCTTGATGATTACAGCTTTGTAGTAGAGAAAAACTCTGGGATTGTGATGCTTCCTGCTTTGGTCTTCTTCAAAATTTTTTGGCTATTTGGGGCCTTTTGGGTTCCATATGAATTTTAGGATTGCTTGTTCTAGTTTTGAGAAGAATGCTGGTGCAATTTTGATTGGGATTGCATTGAATGTGTAGATACCTTTGGGTAGTATTGACATTTTGACAATATTTATTCTTCCAACCCATGAGCATGGAATGTTTTTCCATTTCTTTATATCTTCTTCAATTTCCTTCATAAGCTTTCTATAGTTTTCAGCATACAGATCTTTTACATCTTTGGTTAGATTTATCCCTAGGTATTTTATGTTTCTTGCTGCAATTGTGAATGGGATCAGTTTCTTTATTTGTCTTTCTGTTGCTTCATTGTTAGTGTATAAGAATGCAACTGATTTCTGTACATTGATTTTGTATCCTGCGACTTTGCTGAATTCATGTATCAGTTCTAGCAGACTTTTGATGGAGTCTATCGGATTTTCCATGTATAATATCATGTCATCTGCAAAAAGTGAAAGCTTAACTTCATCTTTGCCAATTTTGATGTCTTTGATTTCCTTTTGTTGTCTGATTGCTGATGCTAGAACTTCCAACACTATGTTAAACAACAGCGGTGAGAGTGGGCATCCCTGTCATGTTCCTGATCTCAGGGAAAAAGCTCTCAGTTTTTCCCCATTGAGGATGATGTTAGCTGTGGGCTTTTCATAAATGGCTTTTAGGATGTTTAAGTATATTCTTTCTATCCCGAAGTTCTCGAGGGTTTTTATTAAGAAAGGTTGCTGAATTTTGTCAAATGCTTTTTCGGCATGGATTGACAGGATCCTATGGTTCTTATCTTTTCTTTTATTAATGTGATGTATCACATTGATTGGTTTGCGCATGTTGAACCAGCCCTGCAGCCCAGGAATGAATCCCACTTGATCATGGTGAATAATTCTTTTTATATGCTGTTGACTTCGATTTGCTAGTATCTTATTGAGAATTTTTGCATCCATATTCATCAGGGATATTGGCCTGTAGTTCTCTTTTTTTACTTGGTCTCTGTCTGGTTTAGCAATCAAAGTAATACTGGCTTCATAGAATGAGTCTGGAAGTTTTTCTTCCCTTTCTATTTTTTGGAATAGCTTGAGAAGGATAGGTATTATCTCTGCTTTAAACGTCTGGTAGAACTCCCCTGGGAAGCCATCTGGTCGTGGACTCTCATTTGTTGGGAGATTTTTGATAACTGATTCAATTTCTCCGCTGGTTATGGGTCTGTTCAAGCTTTCTATTTCCTCCTGATTGAGTTTTGGAAGCATGTGGGTGTTTAGGAATTTGTCCATTTCTTTCAGGTTGTCCAGTTTGTTGGCATATAATTTTGCATAGTATTCCCTGATAATTGCTTGTATCTCTGAGGGATTGGTTGTAATAATTCCATTTTCATTCATGATTTTATCTATTTGGGTCATCTCCCTTTTCTTTTTGAGAAGCCTGGCTAGAGGTTTATCAATTTTGTTTATTTTTTCAGAAAACCAACTCTTGGTTTCGTTGATCTGCTCTACAGTTTTTTTAGATTCTGTATTGTTTATTTCTGCTCTGATCTTTATTATTTCTCTTCTTCTGCTGGGTTTAGTCTGTCTTTGCTGTTCTGCTTCTATTTCCTTTAGGTGTGCTGTTAGATTTTGTATTTGGGATTTTCTTGCTTCTTGAGATAGGCCTGGATTGCAATGTATTTTCCTCTCAGGACTGCCTTCACTGCATCCCAAAGCTTTTGGATTGTTGTATTTTCATTTTTATTTGTTTCCATATAATTTTTAGTTTCTTCTCTAATTGCCTGGTTGACCCACTCATTCTTTAGTAGGGTGTTCTTTAATCTCCGTGCTTTTGGAGGTTTTCCAGACTTTTTCCTGTGGTTGATTTCAAGCTTCATAGCATTGTGGTCTGAAAGTATGCATGGTATGATTTCAATTCTTGTATACTTAAGAAGGGCTGTTTTGTGACCCAGTATGTGATCTATCGTGGAGAATGTTCCATGTGCACTTGAGAAAAAAGTATATTCTGTTGCTTTGGGATACAGAGTTCTAAATATATCTGTCAAGTCCATCTGATCCGATGTATCATTCAGGGCCCTTGTTTCTTTATTGACCGTGTGTCTAGATGATCTATCCATTGTTGTAAGTGGGGTATTAAAGTCCCCTGCAATTACCACATTCTTATCAATAAGGTTGCTTATGTTTGTGAGTAATTGTTTTATATATTTGGGGGTTCCCATATTCGGCGCATAGACATTTATAACTGTTAGCTCTTCCTGATGGGTAGACCCTGTAACTATTATATAATGTCCTTCTTCATCTCTTGTTACAGCCTTTAATTTAAAGTCTAGTTTGTCTGATGTAAGTATGGCTACTCCAGCTTTCTTTTGACTTCCAGTAGCATGATAAATAGTTCTCCATCCCCTCACTTTCAATCTGAAGGTGTCCTCAGGTCTAAAATGAGTCTCTTGTAGACAGCAAATAGATGGGTCTTGTTTTTTTATCCATTCTGATACCCTATGTCTTTGGGTTGGCGCATTTAGTCCATTTACGTTCAGTGTTATTATAGAAAGATATGAGTTGAGAGTCATTGTGATGTCTGTAGGTTTCATGCTTGTAGCGATGTCTCTGGGACTTTGTCTCACAGCATCCCCCTTAGGATCTCTTGTAGGGCTGGTTTAGTGGTGATGAATTCCTTCAGGTTTTGTTTGGGAAGACCTTTATCTCTCCTTCTATTCTAAGTGAGATTTGCTGGATAAAGGATTCTCGGCTGCATATTTTTTCTGTTCATCACATTGAAGATTTCCTGCCATTCCTTTCTGGCCTGCCAAGTTTCAGTAGAGAGATCCATCACAAGTCATAGTGGTCTCCCTTTATATGTTAGAGCATGTTTATCCCTAGCTGCTTTCAGAATTTTCTCTTTATCCTTGTATTTTGCCAGTTTCACTATGATATGTCGTGCAGAAGATCGATTCAAGTTACGTCTGAAGGGAGTTCTCTGTGCCTCTTGGATATCAATGCCTTTTTCCTTCCCCAGATCCGGGAAGTTCTCAGCTATGATTTCTTCTTCAGAAGTACACCTTCAGCACCTTTCCCTCTCTCTTCCTCCTCTGGAATACCAATTATGTGTAGATTATTTCTCTTTAGTGCATCACTTAGTTCTCTGATTTTCCCCCTCATACTCCTGGATTTTTTTATCTCTCTTTTTCTCAGCTTCCTCTTTTTCCATAGTTTTATCTTCTAGTTCACCTATTCTCTCCTCTGCCTCTTCAATCTGAGCTGTGGTTGTCTCCATTTTATTTTGCAGCTCATTGATAGCATTTTTTAGCTCCTCCTGACTGTTCCTTAGTCCCTTGATCTCTGTAGCAATGGATTCTCTGCTGTCCTTTATACTGTTTTCAAGCACAGTGATTAATTTTATGACTATTATCCTAGATTCACTTTCTGTTATATTTAAAGCATTTTTGATCATTTCGTTAGCTGTTGTTATTTCCTGTAGATTCTTTTGAGGGGAATCCTTCTGTTTAGTCATTTGGGATAGTCCCTGGAGTGGTGCGGGACTGCGGGGCACCTCCCTTGTGCTATCTTGAATAACTTGCATTGGTGGGCAGGGCCACAGTCAGACCTGATGTCTGCCCCCAGCCCACTGCTGTGGCCACAGTCAGACTGGTGTGTGCCTTCTCTTTCCCTCTCCTAGGGGTGGGATTCACTGTGGGGTGGCGTGGCTCATCTGGGCTACTTGCACACTGCCAGGCTTGTGGTGCTGGGGATCTGGCGTATTAGCTGGGGTGGATCGGCAAGGTGCACAGGGGTGGGAGGGGCAGGCTCAGCTCACTTTTCCTTAGGAGATCCACTTTGGGAGGGGCCCTGCAGCACTGGGAGGGAGTCAGACCTGCCAGAGGGATGGATCCGCAGAAGCACAGCGTTGGGTGTTTGCGCAGTGCAAGCAAGTTCCCTGGCAGGAACCGGTTCCCTTTGGGATTTTGGCTGGGGGATGGGCGAGGTAGGTGGCGCTGGCGAGTGCCTTTGTTCCCCGCCAAGCTGTGCTCTGTTGTCTGGGACTCAACAACTCTCCCTCCCGTTTTCCTCCAGCCCTCCTGCTCTCCGAGCAGAGCTGTTAGCTTATCCAGGTGTTAAGTCCCGCTTGCTGTCAGAACACACTCCGTCCGGCCCCTCCGCTTTCGCAAGCCAGACTCAGGGGCTCTGCTTTGCTGACAGGCTGCCCTTCTGCCCCGGCTCCCTCCCGCCAGTCCGCCTAGGGCGCACCGCCTCTCCGCCCTTCCTACCCTCTTCCGTGGGCCTCTCGTCTGCACTTGGCTCCAGAGAATCCGTTCTGCTAGTCCTCTGGTGGTTTTCTGGGTTATTTAGGCAGGTGTGGGTGGAATCTGAGTGATCAGCAGGATGCGGTGAGCCCAGCGTCCTCCTACGCCGCCATCTTCCCACATCCTCTTTAATTTTTTATCTCTGTTATTTTAACATATTAATAGCAAATGTTTTATCTATATTATTTTTACCTAATAAAACCATCTAATTTCCTAAATTATTGGAATGTTGTTTAGTCCCAGGAAGAATTAGTTCATGCTATTTTTTTTTTCAGAATTTTATGAGAATGCAGAAAGCTATATTCTGCACTGATTGCTGTCAGCCATGGCCATAGGTCAATCAAAGCTTGCCTCCCTCACTCAACTTTCCTGGCTTGCCTCCCTCACTCAATTTTGTTTGCCCATTTTAAAGATAGTAGGAGTTCTAGGCAATTTTCTCAGCGCAGATACTACCAAGAGTGGTGAGGGACATGAAAAAGATGCATTAGAAAGAAAACATGAAGTATTTTCTGAACATTTTAAAGCTTTGTAGGTTTTTGGAAGACTGAGACTAAATCCAAAGCACAGTGATTTAATTCTGACATTTTTCTACTGACCAAGAAGTCAGTCAGTCTGAATTAAACTAAGGGTTACAAGGGAAATGTTACTCTAAAAATCACATGTTAAAGTAACTCAGCTTCTATGAAATAGCCTTACTGGAACCCGAAGTATCAATTATCAAAGGTTTAAAGTCAGCGATGTAGATTGGACTGCAATTTATATGGCTTGCCAAGGTTTCTTTAAAGGACTGACAATGTTTCTCAGCAGTTAAATGTACTAACTACAACTTTATAGCATTAATTACTCGTAGAGGAAGTTAGGAACCTTATGATAAATAACTTATTGTAAAGAACAGTTTATTTCAATTTGTTGGGCATGTAGACTTTAAAATACTTTGGCAGAGAGCCCGGATAGCTCAGTTAGTTTGAATGTCTGGCTGTTGACTTCAGCTCAGGTCATGATCCCAGGATCAAGGGATTAAGCCTCGCGTCTGTCTCTGTACTTAGTGTGGAGCCTACTTTGGATTCTCCCTCTCTCTCTCTCTCTCTCTCTCTCTCTCTCTCTCTCTGCTCTGTCTCCCTCTGCCCCTCTCCTCTGCTCTTGTTCTTTCTCTCTCTCTCTCTCTCTGTCTGTATCTTTCTCTCTCTCTCAAAAAAAAAATAGGTTGATAATAGTTTGAAGGCTACTTTTAAAGAAGTGGTGATAGGATCGATTTATAATCAAAATAATGCAGTTGAAAATAATTCAGTTATTTATTTCAGGCTACTTTCAAAGATACAAATGCTATATCAATACTTAGAAGAAATAGCAACAGTGCCCATTATTTCTTATGTAAATCCGTTTCTGTTTTTATTTGGGTTTAAGTAGCACTTTTTTTTTAATTTGATTGACAAATAGGGCTAATTGTAAGGAACAGAAGAGATTTCACAAGTTAAAGTAAAAGTAATAGAAAAAATTAAGTGCTATCAATTCTAATATCAAAAGCCTTCTACATTATTTCTTGTAAGTCTATTTTCTAGTTTTACAATGCTTCCCTCTTTTACAAAGTCTTAATGAACTTAAGATGTCCAGTTAGTATAAGATCAGGGCTAATTATAGCCATTTGCAAAGGTAGCAGTGTTCTATGTAATTGCCACTAGCACGATGTTTTGTTATTCAAATCAGAAAGCAGAATATACAGAATCATTGTTAATGTATTTAAAATAGCAATAACTTTCTTATTGCCTTTCTTTCCCCTCCTCCTGCCTGTCCTCACCCCATCCTCAGGTAACTGCTGACCCACCTTCACCACTATACATGAGTTTACATTCCCATGTAAATAGAATCATGCATTTTGTACATATATTTTGAATATTTATCATTGGATGCATAAATGCTTAGGATTGCTTTGTTTTTTTGCTCAACTGACCTCTTAAATTTTATGAGATGACCTTTTTTCTTCTGGTAATAATCTTTGATCTGAAATTTTCTTTAATATTAATATAGCTAACCAGCTCTCTTCTGACTACTATAAACACAGTATATTTTTTCATACATTTACATGTAACCTAATTATTTTTATTTAAAGCTTCTGTCTTGTAGGCTGCATTTATCAATTCTTGTCTTATACGACACCTGGGTGGCTCAGTCAGTTGTGTCCTGACTACTGATTTTGGCTTAAGTCATGATCTCACAGTCGTGGAATCAAGCCATCCATAGGGCTCCGTGCTAGGCATGGAGCCTGGTTAAGATTCTCTCTCCCCTTTTCCGTCTTCCCCTCTAGTGCTTGTGCACTCTCCTTCTCTCTCTCTCTCTCTCTCTCTGTCTCTGTCTCTTAGATAGATAGATAGATAGATAGATAGATAGATAGATAGATCGGTCAATAGAAGGAAAGATAGATACAGATAGGTAGTTAGTAGGTAGGTAGGTAGGTAGGTAGGTAGATAGATACTCTTATCTCTACCCAATCTGACAATTTCTGCCTTCTGGTAAGGGGACTTAGATCATTTATCTTTAATATAGCTTTTGATATGATTAGGTTTAGTTCTACCAGCTTACTCTTTGTTTTTTACCTGTTCCATAAGTTCTTTGTCCTCATTTTCCTTAGGCCTGATGTCTCTTTGATTAAGTAGTTTGTTTGTTTGTTTGTTTGTTTGTTTGTTTGTTTGTTTTATGATTCAATTTTCCCACCTTTGTTGGCTTACTGGCTAATAGCATTTTTTAAAATTTTGGTGGTTGCAGGGCACCTGGGTGGCTCAGTTGGTTAAGTGTCTGACTTCAGCTGAGGTCAAGATCTCACAGTTCCTGGGTTCAAGCCCCGCATTGGCCTCTGTGCTGACAGCTCGGGGCCTGGAATCTTCTTCCAATTCTGTGTCTCCCCCTCTCTCTCTGCCCCTCCCCTGCTTGTGCTCTGTCTCTCTATGTCTCTCAAAATATAAATAAATGTAAAAAAATTTTTAAATAAATAAATAAAAATAAAATTTTGGTGGTTGCCTTAGGGTTTATAGCATACAACTGTAATTCATCACTGTTTAACCTTAAGTGATAGTAATCCACTCCACATATAAGACTATTATAGCAATATATTTCCACTTTTCCTAACATTTGTGTCGTTGCATATACTTCTACATGCATTATAAACTATGTATTACCTTATGTTTATTTTTGTTGAAATATTTTAAGACATTTAAATAATAAGAAAAATAATAATATATCTACCTATATGTGTACGATGTGGTTTTTTGTTTCCTTGTTCATACCCATATATACATTTGTTATCATTTTTCTTCTGCATTAGGGCTCTTTCAGTGTTTCTGCTAATGGTGATGAATTTCTTCAGTTTTTGTATCCTTGAAATAATCTTCAATATGCTTTCATTTAAAAAACATTTTTTATTATGTATAGAATACTAAACTGACAGGTCTTCTTTTTCTTTGAGTATTTATTTTAAAGACATTGCTCTACTGTCTTTTCACTTCTGTTTCTAACAGGAAATTTACTCTCATTTTTATCTTTGTTCTTCTGCATGTACTATGCCATTTTTCTCTAGCTACCTTTAAGATTGTCTCTTTATCACTGGTTTATGCAATTTGATTTTGGGTGTGTGTTTTGCTCTAGTATAATTCATGGTCAGTTTTATCTCTCCCTCTTTACTCTTTTAGGAAACTCCAATCTTTTTTTTAAGTTTAGTTAGAGAGAGAGAAAGAGAGTGAGAGGGAGGGAGAGAGAAAAATAGCATGCATGCGAAAGAAAGATTGGATGGAGGGGCAGAGAGAGAATCCCAAGCAGGCCCCATGCTTCAGCACAGAGCCAGACATGGAGCTCAGTCTCAGGTTTGTGAGATCACAGCCTGAGCCGAAATCAAGTCGATGCTTAACTGACTGAGCCACCCCGGCACCCCAGGAAACTCCCATTTCATGTATATTTTGCAACTTGAAGTTTTACTGCAGTAACTGAAACTTTCTTCTGTTTTTTATCCCCTCAGTAGAGGGTCTTCTGTGTTTGTTTTATTTTTTTATTGTTTTTCTTGCTGTTGATCTACTCAGGTTCCTAAATATTTTCTTCTGTAATGTCTGATTTGCTGTTTCCCATCATCGTATATTTCATCCCAGACATTATAGTTTTCATCCGTAGAAACTTCATTAGGGTATTTTTAATATATATTTCCTTTCTCTACTTAATGTGTTTGATCTTTAGCTTTTTGAACAATTGGAATACAATCAGAATAACTTTTCTGTGACATCACAGACTTAGTCTGATATTTCTAAAACCTGAAATACTTCTAAGTTGGTTTTGATAGATTTATTTTTCTCCTTATATGGGCCATATTCTTCTTTTTCATTGCAAATCTGGTAATGCTTTATTGGATTTCCAACACGGTGAATTTCACCTTATTGACTTTTGGATATATTTTTTTTATTCCTAATAGTATGTTTGAGCTTTATTCTAGAAGACAGTTAAATTACTTAGAAAAAGTTTCATCTTTTCAGGTCTTGTTTTTAGTTAGGTGTGAATAAAGCAGTGTTTTGTTTATGGCTAATGATTACCCACCACTGAAACAGAACCCTTTGTGACTAACGTGGGCTAGGAACAATTCGATTCTGGCTCTGGAAACAATTGCTCTTCACAGTACAATGTGAGCAGCAGGTGCAATTCTCTCTTACCATCTTGTATCTCTAATCCTATGGGGCGTGTGCTTTCTCACCACTGCTGGTTAACACGCATGCGCGGGTTGATTACTTTTTTGTCGAATACTTGAGTGTTCCCTCTGCAGATTTTCAGAGTTCTCACTCTTTTTATCTCTGCACTCTCCATGACTCTGCTCTCTGACCTCTACCTACTTGTCTTGCTAGATTATCAGTTTTGTCTACTACACTCAAGGAGAACAACATGCTCCATCTGCCCCCACACCCACAAAGCCCTTCACTGCAGCCTGGAAACTTTCTAGGCAATAAGCCAGGGTAATTGTAGAGCTCACCTTACTCATTGCTCTTCTCTCTGGATTACTGTGCTTTGTTGCCAGAGGTCATAGAGTATTTTGCAAGCTGTTACTTCATATTTTTTTTTGTTATTTTAGCTGTTTCATGTGTATTGATACATCTGGTCTCTGTTATTCCACCATGATTTGAAGCAGAGGCATCACATCAATCAATTTCAATAAAATCTTTAAAAGTGACACCCATAGTAGTAAAGTCATTTACAGAGTGAACTAATATTCTAGCCAGAACTTTACTTCGTATGTTAGCGTACACATCAGTGATGGTAAATTTCATAGGTCAATTTGACTGGGCTAAGGACTTCCCCAATAGCTGGTAAAACATTATTCCTGGATGTGTGTGTGAAGTGTTTTCTAGAAGAGTTTAGCATTTGAATCAGTAGACTGAGTAAAGATCATCCTCACCATTGAGGCTAGGTCATCCAATCTGTTGAGGGTCTAAATAGAACACAAAGGCTGACAAAGGGGAGATTTGCTCTTTGCTTGGTGTTTTCCCTTTTCTCCAACATTTGCATTCCTGATTCTTGGGACTAGGACTTCCAACATCTGCTCCCGATTCCCAGGCTTTTGACTAAGACTGAATTATACCACCAGCTTCCCTGCTTTCCCAGCTTTCAGACAGCAAATCAGGGGCCTTCTTGGCCCCCATGATTATGCAGATAAATTCCTATAATAAATCTCTTATCCGTATATCTATACTACTTCTACATCTGTATCTATATCTGTATCTTATACTTTCTGTTACTCCGGAGAACTCAGACTAATAAGAGCGTCCTGATCACATCTTACTTCTGAAAGAGTAAGAATTTGTGAAGAATCCTTTAGTGATGACAGAATGGATTATGCTGCAGTGTTCAGTGTGATCACAATTCTAGGAAAGTTACTGTACCAGGAAGCTGAAAAGTGAAGATATTTGATCTGTTGTGGAATAAAAATAAAATATACTAGCAAAAAATAGAGGAGGAAACACGCAGAGAGAAACTCAGAAATTATTTTAGACTTTAAACCTGCTGAATCTACTGCCTTTGTTTCAAATATTCATGAATATTATGAAGGAGAGAGAGAGATAAAAATATAAGTACTTTCTGATAAGGAAAACAAAGGCAAGTGAAATGTAGCTTAAATTAAATCTCCTTACAGCCTACAGTCCACTGATAGACACCTGAAACACGCAGAGAGTGACCTTCCCCAAGCAACTCATGGCTGCCTTACTACCTTAACGTTTTTATTTTATTAAAGACTAAAAGTAACCTTATCTTAACAGCACCAAGCCCCTCAAGGTAAAGCCTTGCCTGCAAATTCCATAGAGACTTACATTATCCCTAATCCCTACTAACTTAAAAGTATATAATCATTCACTCCTCACAACCTGGCTGCAGCTCTTTCTGCCCACAGGTCCTGTTCCCGTGCTTTAATAAAATCACCTTTTTGCACAAAAGATGTTTCAAGAATTCTTTCTTAGCCATTTGCCCAAGAGTCCCATCACTTTCTCCATGCCCTATAGAATTCATCTTCCGAGAAAGAAATAATGTGTCACATTTTGGAGATGGTAGCAGGAGTTAACTAACAGCACATATTCTCAGGAAATCTTTAGTGTGAGAAGTCTTCTGAGAATGCCCATCGTGGGCACTCCTTTTGGCGACTTTTATGTAGCCCCAAGTCTGTATTATGTATGAGTCTGAAGTGACCTGAAATGACCTAATGAAATAACAGAAAACTTTAATACAATCCATACTAAATTATTACTTCTAATATTTATCCTGATGCTAGGATGGAATTTTTAAGTAATTATTTTAATATTTATTTGAGAAGGTATTATTTAGGTTTATAGAAATTAATTTGTCATTGTCATGGATTCTCAAAGTATTGATACATAAGAAATAATCTCACTACATATATAAAAGCAAAACAGTTACTTTCTAAAATAAAAACTGAGTGCCTGCGTGACTCAGTTGGTTAAGCATTGGAATCTTGATCTTAGGTCAAGTCATGGTTTCACAGTCGTGAGACCTAACCCTCATCATGCTCTGCACTAACAGTGTGGAGACTTCTTGGGATCCTCCCCTCTCCTTCTCTTTCTGCCCCTTCTCTAATTGCACATGCACACTCTTTGTCAAAATAAACATTAAAAAACTAAAAACTAAAATTATGTAGAAAATTATTTTCTATATAATTTTCTATATTTTCTATAACTAAAAATATATAGAAAAATTATTATATACCTTCTAAAATATTTTGTTTCTCTGGGAATTTCAGCATATATTTTAACATTACATGACCTAAAATTTTTGTCATTCAAACTTTCATGTAATATAAAAGCCTTCAAAATATAATTTCTATTTCTTCTCTCCCATATTCTCTGCTAGTTTTGTCATTCATTATACTCTCAAATGGTGTTACCTCTCCACCATAGGGATACTATTCTTTTAAGCAGTAGATTATCTTTAGAACAATGAAGAAGAATTGTGTGTTTTAATTCTTTTTATCCTTTCTTGTGCTCTTTATTTCATTATCTAGTTTCAGTTTCCATCTGTTTTCATACTCTCTTTGCTGTAAGAAATTTCTTTTTAACATTTATTTTAGTGCAAACCTGTTGGCTGTGAGCTCTTTCAGCATTTCTCTGGAAATGTCTTAATTTCATTGTTATTTTTGAGCTATATATTCCATGGGTATAGAATTGTAGGTTGACTATTTTGCTTCAGTTCTTTGTTTTTGTTTTTTTTGTTTTGTTTTGTTTTTAACATTTTATATGACTGGCTTCTGACATGCATAGTTGCTGATCAGCAAGTCATTGGAATAGTTGTTCTGTTTGCCTCTAGGCAATGTTCCCTTTTTTCCTCCTGTGGCTGAATTCAAGATTATTTTCTTTGTTTGGCTTTTAGCAGTTTAGGTATGATTATTCTTGGTATGTTTAATTTCATTTCTGTTTTAATCCTTCTTGGGGGGTTCTGAATTTACTGATGTATGATTTGTTGTTTTTTAATAATATTCAAAATTATCTGTCATCTCTTCACATTTTTTCCCCTGTCCCATTCTCTCTATCTTTCCCTCTGAGTCTCCAATTAAATATATTTTAGTCCATTTTATAATATCACTTAATTTTTGTATTTTCTATGTGTTTTTGTTTTGCTTTCTTTTGATTTGTATTCACCTATTATAAAATATACTGTTTCTTAGCTCTGACTAGTTTCCTAATGAATGTGCTGATGTAATTCTTCATCTTGCTGTCATGCTTTCATTTATTTCTAGCATTTGCATTTGACTTATTTTTCTGTCTCTGCATAAATTCCCCATTTGTCTACGCATGATGTCTATTTTTCCCCTGGATTCTTTAACATTTTAATCATTAGTGGGGCACCTGGGTGGCTCAGTCGGTTGAGCGTCCGACTTCGCTCAGGTCACGATCTCATGGTCCGTGAGTTCGAGCCCCGCATCAGGCTCTGTGCTGACAGCTCAGAGCCTGGAGCCTGCTTCAGATTCTGTGTCTCCCTCTCTCTCTGGCCCTCCCCCCGTTCATGCTCTGTCTCTCTCTGTCTCAAAAATAAATAAATGTTAAAAAAAAATTTTTTAAATAAAAAAAATAAAAAAAAAATTAATCATTAGTATTTTACAGTACGTGCATATGAATTCTAATATCTGTGTTATCTGAGTCTAATTCTGTTGATGTCTTTATATCTTGGCAATGTTGTTTTGTTTTATTTGTCTTGCTTTTATGTGAGTCTCCTAAACTCTAAAGGGAGGCACAACATCCAGTGTAAAAGAATAGATCATGAAATACATATTTATACCCAGGGCAGGGGAGGAGTCAATATATTCAGTTGTTGGCCTGGGTTGGGTTTTGCTG
The DNA here is from genome assembly GCF_027475565.1 of Acinonyx jubatus. NCBI lineage: Eukaryota > Metazoa > Chordata > Mammalia > Carnivora > Felidae > Acinonyx > Acinonyx jubatus. The sequence continues at coordinate 40,382,974 of NC_069391.1, forward strand.
TAGTTGTGGTAACAGTCGGTAAAACCATATCATTAAAACTCCTCCAGCAGTAGACTACTACTATCTTGTGCCCAGTGTGTGGCCCGAAGCTTTGGAGGGGATATGTCAGTGCTCTTGTGGCATGTTAGCTTTCAGCAGTGTGTGTACCCCTTCGTCACAGAGAGGCTCTCCACATTCTCTTACTCCTCTAGCCATAGTACACCATTGCTGGGACTAGGCACAAAATCCATGTTTGAGGCAGGTGGATGATTCATGGCTTTCAGAAGCCAGCCCGAGAACCAGACTCAGAAGTCTGGCATTCTCAGCACTCCCCAACTTTCACTCCCCTGGGAGCCAAATTATGCTTTTTATCTATATTCCATTTCTGCAATAAAAACATTTCTTATCCCTCCTTCATCCTCAGTGGTAACAAGCCTCTGAACTGGGTCTTTGGAAGTTTCCTTCCCCACACATAAGGGGAAACAGTTTATCTTGTCCTTTAGCAGGAGCAGGGTCCCCTTTGCCTGATACCACTGGCTGAAGGTGTTCCCACTCTCCACAGCAGGAGCGCATCTCTGCATTTATTAGTTTAGGATACTGGGCCTCAAAGTATTTCCTGTCCCTCTGATGGTGCGGAAGTATTTTGCTTCTATACCTGCCCCTCCCCCCAACAGAGCAGTGATCCTTTTCCTGGACCCAGAACCAGAGGAAGGGAGAGTAATGTGGGGCTTCTTGAGCTTCTCTGCAGGCCGGTATGTCTTCTCCCACTCTCCCTCTGAAACAGTTGGCTTTCGCCTGGATTCGTGGTACCAGATCATTTCCTGCCCTTCTCTCCTAAACTTATGGTTTTTGATTCCCAGAAGAGAAGCAACTGTTCATATAATTACATATTTTGTGTCTTCATTTTTCTTATTTCAATAATGATAAGTGGAATTGGATCATTATTTTCAACTTAAATTTCTTGCAATTCTAACATTTAAGTTACTTAAGTCCCGGTTTGGTATTTCAGCACTAAATCGAATACATATAGTCATCAGTTATGTGAATAAAGTGTGTTGATTGAGAATACGGGTGCCAATATATTTGGGATATTAACCTTCTTAGCACCATACGGCCCTGGTTCAAAATGTAAAAATCCTATCTAGACTGAACAAAAAATGGCCCCTCAAACTATTATCCCCCTTCACCAAAACACCACTTTTAATGCTTACAATCTCATGCTTGGATTATTATGACAACTCCATACCTTATCTTCCTCATTTTGTGTTCTCTGCCTTCATGACATTCCTTAAAATTTACTTTCAGTAGTCTTCTCTAAACAGCGATAGACTGTATTTTTCTCACAAACTCATCAAGATCAATTCTACCTTTAGATTCTTTCCATCACTTTCAAATCCCAAGTGAGTGAAAAGATTTCCAATAATTCCCTCTGATGCCACAAGGTCTTACATCATTTTTCTATCCTTTTTTCTCAAGTTCACTTATGAATTCTGATATTAAAATATTCATGTACAATTTTTTACCCTGAATGTAGGATATTTTCAATCTGAGCATAATAGTGTCCTAACCTGGAAATACATTTTTCTGGAGGCAGTTAAATGTCTTACATATCTTTTTTGTTCACTCGTGGGCAAGCATGAAGAGAACAACATCATTATTTCAATTCCATTTTTCTATCTGTACTAAAAGAGTGGTAAATATTTATTGAGAAATTACTATGTGCCAGGGACTGTGATTCATTTGATATATATCACATTTTAAGAACTGAATAACTAGATACTCTTATTCCTCTTGTTTTATACAAAAGAATATAAAATCATAGAAATATTAAATAATTGTCCCAAATAGCATAGGGAAATTGGAATTCTGAACTTTACACTATGATGGACATTTGATGATAGGAAAATCAATGCCGGCTAAATGTACTTATCCAGCTGTCCTAGATATTAGGAGGCCTCTGGGTTGTTAGGATCAAGTACAGCGCAGCTTTGAGGTTGTGGTTAATGTGGAAGATTTTTTTTTTAAAGAATAACTATGTTTATAAGTTTTCCTATGCAAAACTTGGCTAGAAACCCAAAGCTGCTATTCTTTTCACAAAATAGCCCTTTTTGGGAAATGCGTGGTAAGAAATCCTTGTTCATAAAAATGTTGGCATGACATAGAAGTGTAAATTTAAATAAAGAGTTTTAAGGGATAAAATTTTCTATATCATATACTTCAACTTATATTCTTTATTTAACATGACATTGGAATTTCAAGTCAACTTAAACTCTTCAGCAAATTAATTTATTTATGATTGTAAATTTATCTTGAAGATGCAAATGTTAAATAATATCTCTAGTTTTAATTAGATTAACAGAAAATAATTCTGATGTTTAGTTACAATGACAGAAATGGTCTCTCTCCCCCCCCCATCTTTATTTTTCTAGGTTATTTATAATCCTATAGCTATGAAGCATTTTTGGAGCTCAGCAAATGCATCAGTCATGAAAATTAAGTTAAGTGTCAGAGGAACCGCTTCATCTAAGATGAAATATTTTGTTATTGCGATTTAGGTTAAATATCTAACTATGGTTTATAGAGGTCTTATACTGATATATGGGCACTAAACGGGGAAAGGGTTCCCCTGAGAATCTCTGCTTCCAGTCAGGAATCTCAACCACCTTTATTCATGGGGGCCCTGGGAGCTTGGCCATACACAGAGATCTATCTGAAAAGAAGTTGTGAAGGTTATAACTTTGGGAAAGATGCTTAGGCCTGTCAGTGTTTCTGTATTTTCCCCAGAAATTTTCCTCCAGAAGGGTATGACACTTTATGAGAATGTTTCACTTGAAGAAAACAAATATCAACATCTTCCTATAAATTATTTTTTTAGGAGCAAAGCTTTATTCCACGTTAATTTAGTTGGCTAACACTGTAGCTAACATTGCATGCCCAACACATTGTTTTTAATTCTGTAAAGGGACATGATAAATGTGTGGAGAACCAGTTGTCTTTTTAGTGGCTTACAAAGAAGTTAAAAAGAAAGGGCATTAGAAGTACTTTTTGATCTTGTAAAAAATCATTAAACATAAACGGAAGTTTAGATGAGTGATTTATTTGAAGGACCAAAATCTTAATAAGAAAAAAAAGTGTGTGTGTGTGTGTGTGTGTGTGTGTGTGTGTATCAGATAAAGAAATCAGGTCAGCGTTATTTCACTTGCATTCTATTATTTGTTTTAATGTTTTATTTATATGATATAGGCTATATGATAACTCAGTGTTGGTCTACTTAGTGTGTTTTCACACTTCCTTTGCTATAAATAAAAATACAGCAATAATGATAAAATTGGCCAGTTTTATACATTTTTCCTAACAGATCTGATTGATGAAAGACAACTGTATAGCTTATGTTTTCACTCTACATTGGAAAGTCTTAGACTACCTTATCTGAAATTAGTGCTCTTGAAATGCTAAATGTGCAAAAACATATATAAAATATTATCACCAAACTCTATAAAGTATATTCTATGTCTACGTTGGGTTTGGATTTTTTATTCTTGTAAAAGAGACATAATATAATATTTACTTTTTTAACCATTTTTAAATGTATAGTTCTGTGACATTAACTATATTGACATTGTTGTGGAACCATCACCACCATCCATCTCTGAAACATTTTTCTTCTCCAACTAAAATTATTGCCTATTAAATTTTAACTCCATTCTCTCCTCCCCCAGTCCCTGATAACCACCATTCTCCTTTCTGACTCTGAGTTTGACAGCTCTACGTAACTCATATAAGTGGAATAATACAGTATTTGTCCTTTTGTTACTAGCTGATTTCACTTAGCATAGTGTGTTGTCAAGGTTCATCCACAATGCAGCAATTGACAGAACTTTCTTTTTAAGGCTGAATGATATCCCATTGTATGTGTATAACACATTTGTTTATCCGTTTGTCAGTAGACACTTGGATTGCTTCCACCCTTAATTATTGTGAATAATGCTGGTATCGATATGATCTGTTCAAGTCCTTCCTTTCATTTGTTTTGGAGATGTGTTTGTAGTTTTAATAGAAAGTAAAATACAGTGTTTTAAAATAATAAAAAAAAGCACAATGATCGCAAAACAATAGAAAGTAGGTTATAGGAAAAGAAAGAAGAGGGATTGAAACAAAAGTCAATAATCAGTGTAAGAGAATTCCAAGAGGAGGAAATAAGGAATGAGAATACCAACATAGTTGGTATTTAAAGGTAGTTAGAATAATATACAGATAATTTTATATGTAGTGATGCATCTACCTAGGAGCTGGTATTTATATTTTTATTAGCCCAGTTTACAAAGGTATATGCAATCTGAGAGATTTGTAACACTTTTAAACAAACTAAAACATGACTTGTGTTTGTATATATTGTCCTTAAGATCCTGCTGAGTGGTAATGAATGAAATTATAACTTAACTATATGATAGCAGAGTCATTTTCCAAAACTTAGAAAAAATGTGCATATATACCTACACACCTATTTTTGAGGTTCAATTCTAGCGTCCAAAATTGTTACTTAAAATGATCTGGCTATTGGGGCGCCTGAGTGGCTCAGTTGGTTAAGTGTCTGACTTTAATTCAAGTCACGATCTTGCTGTCCTTGAGTTTAAGCCCCACGTCAGGCTCTGCACTGACACCTCAGAGCCTGGAGCCTGCTTTGGATTCTGTGTTTCCTTCTCTCTCTGCCCCTTCCCCCTCACACCCTGTTTGTCTCTCAAAAATAAATAAACATTAAAAATTAAAAAAAAAAAACAAAAAAACTACCTGGCAATGAACAGTAAAAGAAAAAATTAAAATAACAATAGCATTTATATAGTATCAAAATATGTAGTACTTAGGTATAAATCTGAAAGAGGTGGAGAATATCTGTACACTAAAAGTACAATAAAAAATTCTATACTGTTTAGAGAAATTAAAATGATTTATGTATTTTAAATGTTATTATATTTTTATTTAAATTCCAGTTACTTAACACACAGTGTTATAATAGTTTCAGGTGTATAATACAGTAAGTCAACACTCCATACAATATCCGGGGCTCATCACAAATACACTTCTTATTCCCCATCACACTCCTTTAACCCATCCTTCTACCTTGCCACTGGTAACAATAATCAGTTTGTTCTCTATGCTTAAGAGTCTGTTTCTTGATTTGCCTCTCTCTTTTTCTTTACGCTTGTTCATTTGTTTTGTTTCTTAAATTACTTATATGAGTGGAATCATATGGTATTTGTCTTTCTCTGACTGATTTATTTCACTTAGCATAATACTCTCTACCTCCATCTGCATTATTGCAAATGGCAAGATTTCACTATTTTTCTGGCTGAGTAATTTTCCATTGTGTGTGTGTGCGTATGTATGTGTGTGTGAGTGTGTGTGTGTGTATGTGTGTATCACATCTTCCTTATCCATTAATCAGTTGATGACCATTTGGGTTGTTTCCATAATTTGACTATTGTAGATACTACTATTGTAGTAGATGATACTGCTGCAAACATCAGAATGCATGTATCTGTTTGAATTAGTATTTTTGTATTCTTTGGGTAAATACCTAGTAGTACAATTGCTAGGTCATAGGGTAGTTCTATTTTTAACTTTTTGAGGAAGCTCCATAATGTTTTCCCAGGTGGCTGTACCAGTTTGCATTCCCACAGTGTAAGAGGGTTCCCCTTTCTCAACATCCTTGCCAATACCTGTTCTTTCTTGTGCTATTGATTTTAGCCATTCTGACAGGTGCAATGTGATATCTCCGTAGGTTTTGATTTGTATTTCCATGATGATAAGTGCTGTTGAGCAATGATGAACAATAAGTGATTGATTCATGTGTTTGTTGGCCATCTGTATGCCTTCTTTGGAAAAAAGCCTTATAAGTGCTTTATATATTTTAGATTCTAACCCTTTATCATATATGTCATTTGCAAATATCTTTTCCTATTCGGTAGGGTGCCTTTTACTTTTCTTGATTGTTTCCTTCACTGTACAGAAGGGGTTTATTTTGATGAAGTCCCTTGCCTCAGGAGACATAGCTAGAAAGACGTTGCTATGGCTGATGTCAGAGAGGTTACTGCCTGTATTCTCTTCCAGGATTGGTGTTGTTTCCTGTCTCACATTTAGGTTTTTCATCTATGTGGAATTTATTTTTACATAAAGTGTAAGTAATGGTCCAATGCCATTCTTCTGCATGTTGCTGTCCAGTTGTCCTACCACCATTTGTTGAAGACACTGTCTTTTTACCATTGGCTGTTCTTTCCTGTTTTATTGAAGATTAATTGACCATATAATTGTGGGTTCATTTCTGGGTTTTCTACTCTGTTCAATTGATCCATGTGTCTATTTTTGTGCCAGTACCATACTGTCTTGATCATTATAGCCTTGTAATATAACTGAAGTCTAGAATTGTGGTACCTACAACTGTCCTTTTTTTTCAAGGTTGCTTTGGCTATCCGAGGTTTTTTGTCATTCCATACAAATTTTAGGATTTTTTCTCCTAGCTCTGTGAAAAATGCTGTTGCTATTTTGATAGGGATTGCATTAAATGTGTAGATTGCTTTGGGTACTATAAATATTTTACCAATATTTGTTCTTCCAGTCCACAAGTATGGAATGTTTTTCCATTTCTTTGTATCGTCATCAATTTCTTTCAACAATGTTTTATACTTTTCAGAGTACAGTTCTTTCACCGCTTTGGTTAGTTTTTCATAGGTATCTTAGTGCTTTTGGTGGAATTGTAAATGGAATTTATTCTTTAATTTCTCCTTCTGCTTCATTATTGGTGTATAGAAATGCAACAGATTCCTGTACATTGATTTTGCATCCTGTGACTTTACTGAATTTAACTATTCTGGCTGTATTTTGGGGGAGTCTTTCAGGTTTTCTATATAGAGTATCATGGCATCTGCAAATAGTGAAAGTTTTACTTCTTCCTTGCAGATTTTTCATATATGGCCTTTATTATGTTTAAGTATGTTCCCTTTAAACCTACTTTGTTGAGAGTTTTATCATGGATGTAGGTTGTACTTTGTTAAATGCTTTCTTTTCTGACCTCAATACTATGAAACTAGAAGTCAACCACAAGAAAAAATTTGGAAAGACAACAAATACATAGAGGTTAAACTTAATATGCTACTAAACAATGAGTGGGTCAACCAGAAAATCAAAGACGAAATAATAAAGATGGCTGGAAACAAATGAAAATGAAAACACAATTATCCATCAATTTTCAGTTCTAAAAGGGGTCCTCAGAGGGTAGTATATAGCAATCCGAGCCTACCTTATGAAGTAAGAAAAATCTTAGATAAACAACGTAAGTTTATACTCAAAGGAGCTGGAAAAAGAACAAGTGAAACCTAGAGTCAGCAGAAAGATGCAGATAATAAAGATTAGAGCAGAAATAAATGATATAGAAACAAAACAAAACAACACACACACACACATACACAGCAGAATAGAAAAATAAAATCAGGGTTGGTTATTTGAAAAAATTAATAAAATTGATAAATCTTTAGCCTGACTTCTCAAAAAGAAAAGAGTAAGTACCTAAAAGAAATAAAATCATAATGGGAAGGGAGAAATAACAGCCAACACCACAGAAATACAAACAATTATAAGTGAATATTATGAAAAACTATGTGCCAACAAATTGGACAACCTAGAAGAAATGAGTCCATTCCTAGAAACATGCAAACTACCTAAACTGAAACAGGAAAAAATTAAAACCTTGAACAGACTAATCACCAGCAAAGAAATTGAAACAGTAATCAAATATCTCCCAACAAGCAAAATTCCAGGGCCAGATGGCTTCCCAGGGGAATTCTACCGAGCATTAAAAGAGGAGTTAATACCTATTTTTCTCAAACTATTCCAAAAAATAGAAAAAGAAGGAAAACTTCCAAACTCATTCTATGAGACCAGCGTTACCTTGATATTAAAACCAGTAAGACTCCACTAAAAGAGACAACTACAGGCCAATATCCCTGATGAACTTGGATGCAAAAATTCTCAATAACATACTAGCAAACCAAATCCAACAATACATTTAAATAAAAAGTTATTCACAACAATCAAGTGGGACTTATTCCTAGGTTGCAAGTGTGGTTCAATATTTGCAAATCAATCGGTATGATACACTACATTAATTAAAGAAAGGATAAGAACCATATGGTAATTTTATTAGTTGGTTTTCTTTGTTTTTTATGTGTCTTCTTTTTAGAAATTAAGAAGCTGATTGTAAAATTCACATAAGAATTCAAAGGACCAACAATGCCAAATCACTTTGAAAGAAATCAGTGAGATGTAGAGAACTAACACCACCTGGTTTCAAGGCTTATAAAGTTACAGGAATCAAGACATTACAGTACTAGTGTAAAGATAGGCCAAAAGGAACAGCAGAAACAGACCAGAAGTATATTTTGTATATGGTCACTGATTTCAACAAAGCTTCAAAGACAATGCATGGCATAAGGCTAATATGTTAAACAAATGATGCTGAGTCAGTTATATATCCATATGTAAATTAACGAGTGGGAATTACAAAGGGGAGCCAGGAAGTTTCTGGGGGTGTTGGACATGTTCTTTTTGTGGAGTGATTGTTTAATGGGAATATACAAATGTCAGTTTCCATCTTGTATGCTTGACATATGGGCAATGTGTTATGTGTTAATTATACATAAAAAACTATGAAAATGTCCTCCAGATATACACTTAATAGATATTTTCTTGTGTATAAATGAAAAATTCATATATAAAAAACAACAAATATGTAGTCCATAAAGCCAAAAGATAAATACAGGCAAGAGGTGTTACTCCCAGGGCGTTTTAGTGCATGCTGAATTTCTTACGATCGAGGGGTGTCCATATGTGTGGAAGCAATGGAAAAGAAAAAGATTTTTGTCAGGTAGGCATGATTTCTATCTAATGAAACAGATAAACTGCAAATATTATGACTCCTGGTCTTGTAACATACTAACTGTGTCTATAACAAGCTAAATCATAACTTTGGCTATAAACAGCCAGCTTCTTAAATGTTTCATGGAATGGTTTTAATGTGTTATGGAAACCTCATCACTTAGTCAAGTACCGTTTCGGGTAAGTGCTTATTTTATGTTTCCATTAGTCCCAACTTTACCTGTTATATAGTGATATTTTAACAAATAAAGTAATTAAACAATACCTGGTATTTGATCATTTGTAATGTTTCAACTGTATGCATTTCATTTCAAATTTTATTAAGGACAGCAAATATAAAGTGAATTTTATAAATGTTAAGGAAAGCATGACTCTTGAAAAATGTTAAAAACTGGGCTGCAGGTAAGATTCCATGCTAGTCTCCTTCTGTGTAAAGCATCTAATTTAAGGGAATTTTCTTTGAATCTGTGGCGTAATGAATAGTGTCTTACACTTTGGTAGCGAGTACATCCTTAAAAAGCATTGTAATCAGAATGCCAGTATGTATGGATCTATTATTTTGTCTGAATTTTGATCAGCATGAGAAACAATAATACTTTTATATTATTTTGTTCTAGTGCCAAATTGCAATGCAGTAACATTCACTTTACACTTTGGGAAAAACAATTTCAAATTTCCAGCTTCCAGCAGGTTTCTGTTATAGCTTCAAATACACTATCTTACCAAAAGCCACAGTCCTTACAACTTATAAACTATGCATTTTTTTTCTTTTGACATATTTTTTAAAGTGCATGTTAACTCCACCCTGTCATGTTTTAACACAGACCTTTAGCTTTTTGCATTTATTATTTTTAAAAAATTTTTAATGTTTATTTATTTTTGACAGAGAGAGAGAGAGAGAGAAAGAGAGAGAGGGAGAGAACATGAGCAGGGGAGGGGCAGACAGAGAGGGAGACACAGAATCCTAAGCAGGCTCCAGGCTCTGAGCTGTCAGAACAGAAGCCGACGCGGGGCTCGAACTCACAGACCTTGATATCATGACCTGAGCAGAAGTCAGACGCTCAATCCACTGAGCCACTCAGGCACCCCTTTGCATTTATTATTAAAAGACAGATGTTCATTGAATCCGTCTCCTCTCACATATCGCATGTTGGAAAAAACAACTATGTGTGTCCATTGTACATTCTGCAGATTAGTCTATTTTACAAGGTAGTCTATAATTTATAGATTAGTGTATTCAATCTTTATATTTACATTTGAATAGACTATAATAGTGGTAGCTCTGAGATAAGTTATGAAAATAAAATCAAAATGAATTCTTCTTTTTAGTAGTATGGTGAATTACATAACTTATGCACTATCCCAAATAAAAAAGTACAAATAAAATATCGAATATTGTACCTATACATATATATGGTTGTGTGTGTATATCTATCTGTATTTATTATCTTTTATATATCTAGGTATATGTGCATACTATTTGTATATATATATATATATATTTTAAATAAATATATATATAGTGTATATGTATGTGTGGTAATGTTTGTGTACATATAATAACGCATTGTGAAGCTGGTATGAAAGTATCCATAGGACCCCAATTACAAAAATTTTTGGAGGTACAAGATCTCTCCATACTTTTATGTTGGAGGAGATCTTGGGCTTCTGTTTTCCTGGTTTCTTGGAGAACTGACAACGGGATATTCATAGGTTTTCCCAACTGAAGTGTTTAATACACATAACCATAAAGCTGAGACTTTCCGTGGAATACATTTTCATGGACAAGATAAATGAGAAATTTACCTATGTCATAGAAAGAGACAACAAGAAAATATGTCTCTACCTTGGAACTGAGTAGGAGGAAATAAATTACTTCTGAAATTTCTAACCATAAGATAGCCCATAAGCAGGAGTTTTTGTGCAACTTCATGCTCCTTAGTCTGAAAATCTTAAGCAAAATAATAATAATAAAATAATAATAATAATAATAATAATAATAATAATAATAAAAGTACTTGCAGTTTGATAGTACTTCAGGAAGGATTATTACCAGCAAATCTTAAGTTCTCTCTGGAGAAGCTTAACTTCCCCCTACTTCTAAAATAATTCTTATGGATAAAATTAAAGAAAACAACAGCTCATAGTTAAAGCAATAACAATTCAACATAAAAGAATCATATGACAAGCATTGACAAGACATCTCAGAATTAGATCCACAAAGACTTTAAGAAAACAGATTTTTCAGACACTAAATATGAAAAAATGTGTTTATATATTCAAAAATAAAAGAAAAACTTGAAAATGTAAGCATGTACAAGAGTCCATAAACAAGAAGATTTGAAATTAAGATAACAGTTAGAAATTCTTGATCTGAAAAATGTAATTATTGTAAGCAAAACACAATGTGGAATTTTGCTTCCAAGAAGGAATATAGTATATCATAGCATGCCAACAGTCCAACTGCAACAACTAAAAAAAGTGAGATAAAGTTAAACTATATTATAGTCCTTAGGGAGCCATGACACCAGGAAGAACTAAATGATTTTAAAACATCGGACAGGAAAAACTCTTCTAAAATGATGTATTATTTCTATGTGCTTTTTCCCCTTGGACATTTGCTTATCTCAGGCATCATTAAAAATTTAGCTTTAGCTTGGGAAGACCCCTGATGGGGTTAAGAGAAACCAGCAAATCTTCTGGTGGTTGCAAGTGACTAGATACAAATTGTAAAGATGTAGCAACTTAAAACTCACTGCTTTCCTCAAGGCTCATTTGTTTATTTGTAGATCTACTTGGGAGGCCAGAAAGCTAAGCCAAATGTATAGGAAAGGCAGAATGAAATCTTCTACAGTCCCTGGAGTCTAAGATAAGAAAATACCAGCCAGAGGGAGGTGACCTGCTTGGAGCACATAGCTGGTTTTTCACTCAAGAAATCTGTCACATTTTGAAATTGAGTGTTCAGGAGTCTGAAGAATTAGACTGAACACTTGAAGGGCAAAATTGAATTTCTCACAGTTTGTAGGGCTAGGAAGAGACAAACCTGTGACTTTTTAAATTAAAACCTAGGAGATTCGTGTATCAGAAAACAGGGTTAAGCAGAAGTTCACTACTTTTCCTAAAACGTCAAATAAAACACAACAAACCCACTAAGTGTTTTGAGATTACCAATTCTTTATTGTCTTAATATATGAAAGGTCAAACCTTTTCGGTAAATGATAATGTGGTCAAGAGAGTCTTCTGTGTGTAAAGTCCACCAGACAACCTAACATAGCTAGATACATGAAAAGGCAAGACTGTAGCAGGACTGTTGCACAGAGAGTCATGTCACCGAGGCTTTTCTTTCCATAAAGCACCTTTATTCCTGCTGGCACCACTCAGTTGGGTTCATACTCGAAGAACTGACCCCAAATGCCCCGTGGCATAGTTTTTTATTTTTTTTACCTCCTTGTCTCCCATATATGGTAACACATAAACATGCAGTCTGATTAAATGGTCTCATGTTACAAGGTCATGAGGGATGTTGTCATGTATGTGTATAGCCAGATTGCCTTGTGTGTGGTTTTTCTCTTCTTTCCTTAGGGAGGGGACCCTATCACACAACCATTACTAAAAAATAAGAGGAAATGTAAACGATAGAGACAGACCCACAAATGACTGAGAGGGGTATTTAGAAGATAGACTTTAAAATAACTTTGATATGTTCATGAAAATAAAGAAAAATGAATAAATTAGATGAATACATAGATCAATTCAAAAGGGAATTTAATTTTAAAAAATAATCAAATAGGTAATTTTGAAAAAGAGGTAGAGAACCGTATCAGACCAGGATAGATGAGCAGATATTAGACTTAGCCTCCTGCTCTAAATATAAGGAAATTAGAGAAATTATATTTCAACATTGGGCAGCTGAAAAGGTCGTACAGCTAATTTCGGTCTAGAAGGACTTTCCAGACTTCAGCCAAAGGAGGGAGGATGCATGGTAATGTCATTGAGTTTAAGAGGCAGTTAGGAATTTGGAAAGGCAGAGCTGGCTGGATTTTCAAGAAAAGAGTACTAAGGAAGAAAGAGGTACCTAGAGGACAAAAGGCCAGAAATCTCCATAGATTCCTCTCGAAAATGTTACCAAATGTGATGATAGGAAGAAACATCACATAGCTTCACAAAGGACTACAGGGCAGGGAGGGGTATAAACTGAACAATATGAGAACTGTTCACAGAGCTGAGAATCTTCTAAGTTCTAATCACTAAAAATACACATTATCTAGGGCAATTTTGCACATTCTTAATGGACTGCAGACAATAAAATGTACAGAGAAATTTTATAAAGATACTTTAAAACAAGTCCAGTTAATCTCTCCATTAGAATATGTGGGACATATAAATAGAGACTTTGTCTTATTTTTTTCTGACTCATCAATAACTTTAATATTGCCTTCTACCTACCTTTTAGAAATTATTTGTTGTGTGAAGCAAAAAGAACTGAACTGTGTTATTTGATAAACATATTCAGCCATTTCCAGTACTATTATGGGCTGTCTTCCCTATTCTCCATTACCAAATTCCTTAAAGAATGCTAAACTAACTAAAAAATAATAATTCTCAGAAAAATTAAGTGACTTATCTAGGTCACACAGATATTAATTGTAAACCATGGTTCAAATTCATGGCTTGTGAAACCTTACCTAGAAATGTTTCACTACATCATGCTTTCAGGCCAGATTATATTATGTGTACGTCTATCCATAAGCAAATCTAAACCATTGGTTCACCTAACAAACACATCCAAATCAAAATGGCAATTTTCAGCCTATTCCTACTGTCATACAGGAGAACATGAAAAGCCTGTTCTATATTATGCATATGTGTGTGTGGTGATGTTTGGCTAAAACTCTTGCATTTTTCCATATATCCTAAAGAAGATAAACTTGCAATTTACTTTTCATCCTCTCTGTATGAATGTGTATGTTCCATTATTAAGTTAGTAAAAGTTGTTTGATGATGTTTTACTTGATAGGCACCTTTGTTGTTTCACATCATAAGTAAGTTATTGTTGATAATCTCTTCTATTTATGACATCAACTGAATTTTTTTCTATTTGCCTATTAGGAGCACACCATATATGATAGCCTTAATTTTGAATTTTTTAATGTTATTTATTATTGAGATATAAAGAGAGACAGAGCATGAGGAGGAGATGGGCAGAGAGAGAAGGAGACACAGAATCTGAAGCAGGCTCCAGGCTCTGAGCTGTCAGCACAGAGCCCGATGTGGGGCTCAAACTCACAAACTGCGAGATCATGACCTTAGCCGAAGTCGGACACTCAACCAACTGAGCAACCCAGGTGCCCCTTGATAGCCTTAGTTTTAAAAATTAAATATGTGTGTGTGTGTGTGTACATATATATGAATTTTTTGAGCAAAATATTACAAATTATGTACCTAGTAAATTGAATTTTCATTTTTAATAGTTAAGTAAATTTAAATCTTTAGGAAATACATATACTATTTGTTAAAAAAAAGAAAAACTATCTGAAATTTTTATTAGCTGATTTTAAACAAATTGTATAATTATAAATTGAGGAACATCATGTGTATTACTGCAAAAATGAGTTTCAGAAATATGCACACATTGGGGCACCTGGGCAGATCAGTCAGTTGAGCATCCGACCTTGGCACAGGTCATGATCTCGCGGTTGGTGGGTTGGAGCCACGTGTTGGGCTTTGTGCTGACTGAGTAGTGCCTGCTTTGGAATCTCTGTCTCCCCCTCTTTCTGCCCATCCCCCACTCATTCCCTCCCTCTCTCTCACTCCCCCAAAATAAATAAACTTTAAAAAAGAAAGATATATGCACACATCAATAAACTAGGAGAGAAAGTTGAACACAGTTGACACAACAGCTCTCTGTGAAGGTCACTGCTGTCCAGAGCAGTTGTTTTAGGCACTTCTGTTTTCTTTCCACAATGACAACATCTCCAGTGTTCTTCCCAAATATCACTGGAGATGTACATTTGTTGCCACTCATTTTTTTCTTCTTTTTAACATTGTCTGCATCAACACTGTTTTCTTTTTACATTGTCTACCTAACCTTGCTATATTGCTCACCTGAATTATTGCAAAAAATGCTAGCATTTATGTTTGACCTCTAATGTTTGATTTAATAATTTGCTACCTGCACAACTGCCAGAGTTAACTTCTTAAATTTTGTAACGTTTTTCTATTGCGCATGCCTTTCAACAGTCCTGCGTTCCATGTTGATAGGAAGCCCTAACTTCTGTGTCGGGCAAATCAGGTGAATCGAATGTTATTTCCACCTACCATCCTACTACACCCTTCATTTGTTACACTTACTCTACTCTTCCTTTACAATTTTCCTAGATTTCTTACAGTAGTTTATTTTATCCCTCCAAGAGTAGTTTCAGGCAAGCATGAAAATTAGTGACCTGGTGCACTCATCTATATTTTTTTCTCCACTGTACTATTATTCAAGGTTGATATGTTGTTTGTATACCCAAATGTATTTAATGAACAGCCTACAGTAAGTGCTCACATGAAAACTTTTTTCAATTAAATAATTAATATGTGAATATACATCAAGAAAGGTTGAATGTGTGCACATAACATGCACATATTGTCACATAGTTTTAAAAATTAAAACCTGAATAAAATTTCCACAGTTAATCCTCTTGTTTTCATCAGTGTGTTCCAGTGGATTACTTTACAAGACATTGAACTGAAGCAGTAGTAATTTTTCTAGTTACCTCACCAATTTACCTAGTCACTAAGTATTGAAAAGTCATACAAATCATAATATTAGGCATTACTGATTTTTCAAAATTTTGCCAAAAGTAATAAAGTATTGTTAACATCTTCACTGCATCTACCACCATTCTTACCATAGTACTAGAATTCAGAATTCTCCTTAGATCATCATATATTTTCAGAAACTGTAAACATGCCACCAATGATGGACATGATATGTAATGAGGAAAGCTCGTTTCCTTGTGTCTTAACAAATGATTCAGCAAAGGATCAATTATCCTAAGCAATTTCAAGACTATAACCAGCCCTAATGTCCCTAAAGTGAAGTCTATTGGAGATTCAGCAACATTTAATTTGATGATAAACCAATTTAACTTAGAATTTTCTGGCTTCCATGTCTTTCAGATTTCAACAATTTCAACAATAAATAAACTTTGTTTTCTAATAGAGGATAATGGGGGGGGAGGGGAAAAACAGTCTGGTTAATTCAACAGAGAATTTTGATCATATCTTTCTCATTTTACACAAGTTCTCCGAACTGGAAATGTTCTATCTTCATACTTACAAAAGTATTAAAAATGTTTAATTAAGATGAAATAACTGGGGTGCCTGGGTGGCTCAGTCACTTAAGCAACTGACTCTTAATCTCAGCTGAGGTCATGATCTCACAATTGTGAGGTCCCCACAATTTGTGAGGTCAAGCCCCACTTTGGGCTCTGTGTTGATGGTGCAGAGCCTGCTTGGGATTGTCTCTTTCTCCCTCTGTCTCTGCCCACTCTCTCTGTCTCTCTCTCTCAAAATGAATAAATGATTTTTAAAAAATGATTAAATAACCAAATGACATAGTTGCCCTTCAGAAATTTTTCCGTCTCATATATTTTCAGAGATTGAATAAATATATGCATTTTAAGTGTAAATACATATGTGAATCTCCTCTTTAACACTGTTTTATGGTTTCTAAACATTTAATAAGTATTTTATTTTATTAAACTTTTATAGCAGAAAATTTGCAAGGTTTGTTCAGATAGTTCCCATTACCTGAGTCAGTTTGAGAATGCACTAATTAAATGGACGACAGCATCCCTAAATCCAATGTTGGTTCTTTTCTTTAGAATAGGGCTGATGGTAGAAAAGATAGTCCCAGGATTTGGCT
Source organism: Acinonyx jubatus (assembly GCF_027475565.1). Taxonomy (NCBI): domain Eukaryota; kingdom Metazoa; phylum Chordata; class Mammalia; order Carnivora; family Felidae; genus Acinonyx; species Acinonyx jubatus. The sequence goes on from NC_069391.1 coordinate 40,399,796, forward strand.
TATTAATAGCAATGGGGATGACAGATCCCCAAAGTAATAAATACCAGATGGGAGCACATAACTTCCAGAAGCCATGATGCTACATTTCTCATAGCAAATGGCAAGGTTGGAGGGACTGCGATGGGCTGTACCTGCAGAGAGTTCTGGAGATAGTTAATATAACATGGTATTCTGTCTCAGGGGCAAAACACATGAAACAAATGAAGACACTACTTAACATCTACAAGTGAAAGAAAACACACATTTAGGAGCAAGAAGTTTAGAGAAATTACCCTAATAATAAATCGCAATCCATTTTTCAGTTACTTAGCTTAGGTCAGTATTCAGATAGAGTTTGTTGACTGAAAGTAAACTCCTAAGAGGAATGGCCCTACAACACTACATCACGTATATCTTATAATGATTACTCCAGCCCTGCCCCAAAGAGACCTATAGCCATTTACTTAGTTATATTTATTGTGGGCAATGGGTAAAAACCAGGACATTTCAAGACTGTTTGCACAATGAGTCTGAGTTGACATCGATAACTAGAGATCTCAGGCATCAACCCCATACCCTCTTGTAGTAGAAGCATATACGGGTCAAGTAGTAACTGAAGTTCCAGATAAAGTTCACTGGCTTAATGTCCCACTTATAATTCTGACACTGGATCCTTGGCCTGTGGGATAAGAGCTGTCATAGTGAGGAAGGCCAAATGGAAGCCTCTGAATCTGTTCCTCCCACCAGTCAAGATAGTGAATAAAAATAATATGCATGCCAGAGTGGGAGGAAATGGTGATGGTGGATATAAGTACCACCTTTAAAGATCTAAATGGTGTGAGGATGGTTGTCCTTATCATATTTTATATTTAATGAACCAGTCTGGCTCCTGTAGAAACCAGAAGGATTCAGGAGTATGAGTACTTAACCCATTGGCAATTCAAAGCACAGCTACCCTGTAGAACACAGTCTTGTTGCTCAAACAAATTAGTAAGACCTCAGATGCATGATATGTGGCCACTGATATGGCAAATGTATTGTTTTCTATTCCTATTAGAGAAAAGAAACTAATAGTATCCATTGATTTGAATGGACAACAATATGCGTTCACAATTTTGACCAGGGTTTACACCCCTGGCTATTCCCCTCTGTCATAATATAATCACAAAACATCTAGACCACTTACACATCCCGAGAAACATCAAAACATCACATTAATATACTACACCGATGACATCATGCCTTGGTATACTAGATGCCATGATAAGACACCTGAATGGCAGATGGTGGGGTAAAGTCAGGGATTTGCACTTCAGAAAAAAAAAAAATGGGAGCCAGTACTTAAGGGCAGGCATAACAGGACAATCCCTCCAAAGTAAAATACAAGTTGCTAATTCTCTAAGTTTCTAAATGTTGGCTTAAACTTGATATATGTTCTTTTTTTTTTCAATAAAGTCTTAGAATAAAAATAGCCATATTCTTACACTTAAAGGCAGAGTGAATCTTCATCTGATCTAACAAAAAATATGTATGTGCAATCTACTTATCATTTTCTTGTTCATTGAGCTTTCCCAGCTTGGATATCCAAATACATATAATTTAAATATATTAAATGAAATTTAAATTTGGATGACTCCAAATTTAAACAAAATTTAAATATATTAAATGAAATTATATCAAATTATCTTGATTTTATTATTTTTTTAAATTTTGGTTAAGTTCTAAGCAAAAATTAAATTTACTTTGCCGTTTTTGACCTGATTGTCATAGAAATTCATTTTTCAGTTTACTAGATTCTCACGGTGTTTGGATTAGCAAGGTCCTAAATATCACTGTTTAGTACTTTTCAGGTCAGTTTAACCAATGAAATTGGTTTTCCGTGCGAAATACTTTCTAAACATTATAAAAAATAGGTTGAAACAGACCTGATTTTATTAAAGTAAGGGTTGCAATGTGTTTCTGGGGACTTAGTCATCTCTGAGAAATCCCAAGGCTTCACAGAATTCATCAATTTCAGTGACTTCATTTTTAAAAAAATGAAGAAAAACTTACTCATGAGAGTGACATAGTAGATAGTGGCAGGACTAGGCAAACTGTTCAGAGTCTTGCTTTTTAATTCTGGTGTTTACATTATATCAGAGTAGACAGGCACTAATGACTCCAAGATGATAAAAATTTGAGGTTAAAGTATTTCTGGCATATATTTCAAAATAATCTATTTAAAAAGGGTATATATGGCTGTAAACATCATTCCACATTTATGGCTCTAACCCCAATAATTATTTTCTGATAGAGTAATTAGCCCCATAAAAGTCATTTTCATTAGCACTTATTCTATGGTGCTGTAATTAACCCTTTACATTCCATCACCAGCTGCGATATAATAAACATAAACAACCTGAAATTTATTACTCCATGCTTTACCTAGCATAGAAATTGAGAGCTAATTATAACATAAGTAAATATTTGTTGGACTGATTAATCTTACAGTTTGTGCCATTTCTTTATACCTTTGTATCTAAAGGGATATTGACAAAGAAATAAGTATTTGTTAGTGTTTATTTAATATTTGAAAGTTTTTTTTCCATGTGAAAGTTTTCTTTTTTTTTAATTTATTTTTTTTTAATTTACATCCAAGTTAGCATATCATGCAACAATGATTTCAGGAGTAGATTCCTTAATGCCTGTTACCCATTTAGCCCATCCCACCTCCCAAACCCCCTCCAGTAACGCTGTTTGTTCTCCATATTTAAGAGTCTCTTATGTTTTGCCCCCCTCCCTCTCTGTTTTTGCATTATTTTCGCTTCCCTTCCCTTATGTTCATCTGTTTTGTATCTTAAAATATTCATATGAGTGAAGTCATGATATTTGTCGTTCTCTGACTAATTTTGCTTAGCTTAATGCCCTCTAGTTCCACACATGTAGTTGCAAATGGCAAGATTTCTTTCTTTTTAATTGCCGACATATATATATATATATATATATATATATACACACACACACACACACACACACACACACACACATATATGTATATATACACACCACATCTTCTATATCCATTCATCCATCGATGAACATTTCCATACTTTGGCTATTGTTGATAGTGCTGCTATAAACATGGGGGTGCATGTGTCTCTTTGAAACAGCACACCTGTATCCCGGGGATAAATGCCTAGTAGTGCAATTGCTGGGTCATAGGGTAGTTCTATTTTTAGTTTTTTTTGTTTGTTTTGTTTTGTTTTATTCATTTTTATTTTTTGTAATTTAACTTTATTTTTTATTTTTTAAAATTTACATCCAAATTAATTAGTATATAGTGAAGAAATGATTTCAGGAGTAGATTCCTTAATGCCCCTTACCCATTTAGCCCATACCCCCTCCCACAACCCCTCCAGCAACCCTCAGTTTGTTCTCCATATTTTTGAGTTTCTTTTGTTTTGTCCCCTTCCCTGTTTTTCTATTATTTTTGTTTCCCTTCGCTTATATTCATCTGTTTTGTCTCTTAAAGTCCTCATATGAGTGAAGTCATATGATATTTGTCTTTCTCTGACTAATTTCACTTAGCATAATACCCTCCAGTTCCACCCACATAGTTGCAAATGGCAAGATTTCATTCTTTTTGATTGCTGAGTAATACTCTATTGTATATATATACCTCAACTTTATCCATTCATCCATCAATGGACATTTGGGCTCTTTCCATACTTTGGATATTGTTGATAGTGCTGCTATAAACATGGGGGTCCAGTGTCCCTTTGAAACAGCACACCTGTATCCTGTGGATAAATGCCTAGTAGTGCAATTGCTCGGTTGTAGGGTAGTTCTATTTTTAGTTTTTTGAGGAACCTCCATACTGTTTTCCAGAGTGGCTGCAACAGCTTGCATTCCCACCAGCAATGCAAAAGAGATCCTCTTTCTCTGCATCCTTGCCAACATCTGTTGTTGCCTGAGTTGTTAATGGTAGCCATTCTGACAGGTGTAAGGTGGTATTTCATTGGGGTTTTGATTTGTATTTCCCTGATGATGAGTGATGTTGAGCATGTTTTCGTGTGTCGGTGGCCATCTGGATGTCTTCTTTGGAGAGGTGTCTATTCATGTCTTGCGCCCATTTCTTCGGTGGATTATTTGTTTTTTGGGTGTTGAGTTTGATAAGTGCTTTGTAGATTTTGGATGCTAACCCTTTATCTGATATGTCATTTGCAAATATATTCTCCCATTCTGTCAGTTGCCTTTTAGTTTTGCTGATGTTTCCTTCACTGTGCAGAAGCTTTTTATTTTGATGAGGTCCCAGTAGTTCATTTTTGCTTTGCCTTGCCTCTGGAGATGTGTTGCGTAAGAAGTTGCTGCAGCCAAGACCAAAGAGTTGTTTGCCTGCTTTCTCCTCGAGAATTTTGATGGCTTCCTATCTTACATTGAGGTCTTTAATCCACTTTGAGTTTATTTTTGTGTATGGTGTAAGAAAGTGGTCCAGGTTCATTCTTCTGCATGTCGCTGTCCAGTTTTCCAAGCACCATTTGCTGAAGAGACTGTTATTCTTTCCTGCTTTGTCAAAGATTAGTTGGCCATACGTTTGTGGGCCCATTTCTGGGTTCTGTATTCTATTGCATTGATCTGAGTGTCTGTTCTTGTGCCAGTACCATACTGTCTTGATGATTACAGCTTTGTAGTATAGCTTGAAGTCTGGGATTGGATGCCTCCTGCTTTTGTTTTCTTTTTCCAGATTGCTTTGGCTACTTGGGGTCTTTTCTGGTTCCATACAAATTTTAGGGTTACTTGTTCTAGCCCTGTGAAGAATGCTGGTGTTACTTTGATAGGGATTGCATTGAATATGTAGATTGCTTTGGGGAGTATCGACATTTCAACAATATTTGTTCTTCCTATCCAGGAGCATGGAATCTTTTTCCATTTCTTTGTGTCTAATATTTGAAAGTTTTAAAAGAAATATTTTTTAAAATTTTATAGAACCTCAATTTCATTTGTTTAATCTCTCTGTCCCTTCTATTCCATGAGCCAAACTTCACTTTCAGACATAGTTTAAGAAGACTTTGATGCCTCATGTGTATTAGAAAATGCATTTTCTGAACAAATATTGCACAATGACCAGGCAAGGCTATTTTTGTATTCATAATGGCTATTGGAAACACAGCACACACACACAAAAATATGAAAACGTAGTTAGTATGAAGCTTTATCCTAAGTCTAATAGTCAAAAGAAAAGACTTAATCTTGTTACTGGTTGCACATTCAGAAGTGGGCATGTATCTGTCTATGTGTAAATGTCAGTTAATGCACATGACAAGACTGGGTTAATGCAATGTGCTGGAGAATACTCACACATGTACAAGAGGGATACCCAACAGTGTCAATTATCAGTGGTCCAAAAAGTAATTTCACTAGATGACAAAAAAATCTGGATTTTTCTGTATTGATCCCATAGAAAAGCATGGCCCATATTGTCTTAATTATATCAGGAAGAAGCATCTCCTCTTCTATAAGAGAATCACTTTCCTTGTTCTCCCACTGGTTTCTTTGTCTATGATCAGAGAATGTGTAAATTATCTTTGCAACTACATAAATACATTTAAAGTTAGGAGTCCTTTACTTAGTAGTTCTTGCCAAAAAATCAATTCTATTTTTACTCATAGCTATGCTTTCCGTGCTTTTTGGAAAGAAATACTTTTGCTGAAAATTCTAATGCATGCAAATTATAACATGGGTAAAGAATAGTTTTGTATAGAATTATGACCTAATCTGTACTTGAAACAATAAAGCCTCATGGTCCTTAAAAAGAATATTATTTGGAGCTAAGCAGCACTTTCTTTATCAAAATAACTAACACTGCAGCAATCCTTTTTAATATGCATAGCAAAGTTAGCTTTCTCACACCTCAACCCTATCATAAGCAACCAAAGTCAACTGTGAAAATTTAAACACATTTTCAGATATTAGTGTTTAAAGCATAGACAACCATACCTGTGATACCACCTGACCTATCCTACCTTCTTACCTTCTGCCCCACCCTTTCTATTGTCATTGAGCTATCAAGAAGTGGTCCCTTGGTGTCCACCTTGGAGAATCCAAGTATGATAGGCATCAACATGAGTGACCCTCTCCCGGAATTTTTGGAATTTCAGGTTATTTATTTATCTATGGAGATAATGCCTGTGTCCTCAAATTGCGATTTTCTTTTTTTCTTTTTCCAAAAATGTATCACACTGTGCACTGCCAGCCACTTTACAGATGTCTCTGTGCAAACCATTGCATGAGTTTTATTTAGTTTTTATTTATTTTTAATTTGGGGGACTAAGTAGAGGAACTGATAACATAACTGATTGTTTCTTCTTTGGATTTCACTTTCATCTGTTCCTCATGACTCTTTTTAAAATTATATTTAAATATATAAATACGTAATGTATATTGCCTGGTGCAATACAGGTGCCTGGATGGCTCAGTTGGTTATGCATCTGGCTCTTGATTTTGAGTCAGGTCGTGATCTCAGGATTCGTGAGCTTGAGTTCAGCACCAGGCTCTGTGCTGACAGCCAGAGCCTCCAATTCTCTCCCTCTCCCTCCGTCTCTGTCCTTCCACCGTGTGCACATGCTCGCTTGCTCTCTCTCTCGCTCTCTCTCTCAAAATAAACCTCTCAAATAAATTTCTCTCAAAATACATGAAAAATATATATTTTAAAGTTTCTATCTATAATGTGTATGTATTTGTGTTCTCCTTTACTCTGTTATCAGCAGAGAAGGCAACTGAATACACATCACTCATCTTGAGGATTTTCTCCCTGAGCACAGAATGCTGTTTAAATTCTTATATATATGTATAGATTTCACTCTCAGGCACCTGGAAAAGTACCCCCCCCCCCACCTCCTTGTATGTAACAATCTTTCCATTCTCCTCAAGCCTTGATATCAAGCGTCACCAGTTCTGCCATGAGGAACTATCCTATTTCCAAATTTGCCTACACAGATCCAAAAAAGTGCTCAGCAAAACAGACTCCTTCATGGCTTCAATATCTTTCTCCTTCTGAATAGAGTATGAGATGGGAAATCAAACCAAGTAAACAGTGACGAAACATTTTCGATCACAACGGTATAAACTGTAATCTTGAGATGCTTCTCCAATCCTCTACCTATCTCTGAGAACTGCAGTTCTACTTCAGAAGCATGTAGATCTCAGGGGTTCTCTTCTCTGTCTAGACTCTAACTCTGTATTCTGTCATAGTGTGTCATGTTTCACTAAGCCTTGCTCTTTGTATGAGGAATGCATCTCCCGATTGTATTTTTAAACTACAAGGATTTTGTTTTCTAAACTTCCTCTGGTAACCTGACCTTAGAACTTAAACCAGTCCCTCCCTCTAAATATTACATTCCAGGGGCACCTGCTTGGCTCATTTGATTAAGCGTCTGACTTTGGTTCAGGTCATGATTTCACAGTTTATGGGTTCAAGCCCCATGTCAGGCTCTGTGCTGACAGCTCAGAGCCTGGAGCTGCTTTGGATTCTGTGTCTCCCTCTCTCTGCCCCTCCTCCACTCACGCTCTGCCTCTCTCTCAAAAATGAATAAATGTTATATTAAAAATAAATAAATGAATAAATGTTAAATTACCAATTATTATAAGTTGCCAGCACCTCTTTATCAAAATCTGGACAATTACCTTGATGATCTAATAAATATTCCTTTTGGGTATTTAGGCATCTTATACTTGAACTGGTTAAAAATAAAATTCATCAGTCTGTACTCAATAACTCTCCTATAATCCTGAATTTGTATTAAAGTTCTAAATATCCCTATACTTGAAATTTCAGAATACCCATTGGCACCCAATTTCTGTCCTCATATGTGATATCCAACACTTTCTTCAAATCATTTGGTGTCTAAATCACACTATCAGATATATAACAATATTTTTTTTTCTCATTCCAGATATGTATTTGTGGTTTCCTTTACTCTGTCATCAGTAGAGGAAGGCAGCTGGGTACACATTACTCATCCTCAGGATTTTCTCCTTGGGCACAGAGTGCTATTCACATTCTTAGAGGAGGAGAAGAGCATTCTAAGATTACACTGAGCATTCATCTTTAATTGGGGATATAATAGATGCTTGGAATATATTGCCTTATTTAAATTTTCTAGAAATTGTAAAAGATATATAGTATTATTTCTTTACTTACAAATGCCAAAAAAAAATAGGTATGAGGGAGGTGTATTCATTTGCCAAGGTTGCCATAACAAAGCACCACAAACTGGGTGGCTTAACCAAGAGAAATGTATCTTCTTGTAGTTCTGGAGGGCAGGTAGTCTGAGAAGAAAGTGTTGGCAGGGTTGGTTTCTTATGAGGATGGTACTCTGTCTTTAGCTTGTAAGGAGCCATCTTTTTTGTCTTCACGTGGTCTTCCTGAGCATGTCTGTGTCCTCATCTCCTCCCCTTACAAGAACTGTAGTCACATTGGCTTAGGGCGTACCCGAAGGACCTCATTTTACTTTTTAAAATACCTTATTTCCATGCACAATCACCTTCCGAGGTAGTGGAGGTTAAAAGGGGACACATTGTGGGAGGGGGCACAACTTAGCTGATAATAGGAGGTCTTATTCTCAACAAACTCAAAGACAGAAAATGGTAGAGCCACAGAGTCATAGATGTATGCAACCATGCCTCCTGGTAATCAGTAAGGTATAGATTAGGAGTATTTAAGAGAAAAGTAAGCTATCAATTATATCTCAGCATAAATGCACTGGGGATATGTCTACCAATTATATAATAACAATGCCTGTCTTAGCAAATGGAGTTTATACTTTTCTACAAAACTAAAGGCCAGAATGAAAGCACTGTTTTCTTTTCTTTTTTCTTTTTATATGCCTCCCCAAAGAGGACAATTCTTCAGATGCTTCCTCTGTTAGTCTCCCAGACTTATTGAATTTTGCCTTTAATGTAGTAATTCAGGTAATTATGCAGATCTCAATCACTTTTCCATTGAGCTAAAACAGTTTTTATTTTTACTATGACATGCCAATCCATTTCATATTAAATTTCAAAACTTAGGGTTATAAACTGTAGCAGGATTTATAACAGATTGTAACTGTTTATATGCAATTTTTATTACAAATATGTGGCCACAATATTGGTTTTTATCTCATTTCTTTTTTAAAAATTTTTAAAATGTTTATTCATTTTTTAGAGAGAGACAGAGCATGAGGGGGGGAGGTGCAGAGAGAGAGGTTAGAAACAGAACTCGAAACAGGCTCCAAGCTCCATGCTGTCCGTACAGAGCCTGAAACAGGGCTCAAACCCACAAACCGTGAGCTTATGGCCTGAGCTGAAGTCAGACTCTTAACCGACTGAGCCACTGACATGCCCCTATCCCAACTTTCTAATATAGCATCTAATGAGAACCAATGAGTATTTGGGGATTTGTATTGGGTACTTTCAAGAACTGCAAAGAGTCTGAGATTTTTACCTTACTTACAGTTAGCTCGACATAGTTTCATGGATGCTGGTAAGAGACGTGAGACTCTTGGGTCAAAGACAAAGATCTTATACTCATTGCACAGCAAGCCCCATGAGCTTCATGTTCATAGTAGTTCTTTATATCTCATAAGTCCCATAGGGAAGACTTGGACAAGTCCATGTGGGTAGTGTGCATACAGTAGATTTGTGTCACTGCTGAAGAACTCAGTACAGCTTATGAACCTTTGATAATAAGCTTCAGTAAATCTGCCTGATCTTTACCCTGCAGGAAGATATGAACAGAAAAAAAAAATCTCCCCTTTAGTCTGGAAAGTGACACTATTTCTATCATCTTGGTTTTCGCTCTTCAATCATTCTTGAAATGATAATGTGAAAGAAAAGTTGTCAGTGTCTCTGCTCGCAAGATGTGTGTAAATGCAAGAAAACCATAGAGAATTGTGTTCCATTAAATTAATAAGAAAAGGGATCTTGTATCTGCTCATTAAAAGTCATGCATCATCTAGTATTTTTCATTCTGAGTAAATTTGTTTCAAAAAGTAAATAGCTTATCTTTAATTTAATGCTGCTTTTTAGGCCAGGCATGAATGATTTCCAAAGCAAGTCGTTTCTGAAGTGTTCAGCCAAAAAAAAAAAAAAAAAAGTAATATGGTACAAGTTCAGTAATTGCTACAAAAGTTATATTTCACTCATGTATACTTATGCATAAAAGTCAATAAGAGTTTCCCCACATTTCAAAATGTATGTGTACATCTAATGCATCATTTAGTTCAACTCTTCATCTGAAAGGTAATATTTGGATAAGGTCATGTGTGAGCCATTTTTGTTCAAATAATGTTCTTACATTTAGTTAGAGCATAATATCAAATCCCTATGTATTGAGGAAGTACGTTCCTTATTTGTCTATTTAGTAGTGAACTGTAATTTGTAACTAATTAGATATGTGGGAAAGAAAGCTACTATTTTCCCTGTTCCTGTGTACATATACTCTAATTTCATGTTGATTTTGTAATGGGGTGTGTGTATGCCATGCAATTAGATGCTGTCAACAAAATTGTTCTTTACTTAAGCTTATGAGGTCAGCAATGTAATTGCTGTAATGTGGTTGACCAAAGGAGTCAACTAATTGGACAGTAATGAATGATGCAATATCCCATTATTTCATCAAGGATGAAATTCCTTGAGGCTAGAAAACTTTTTTGTTTCTCATTTGTTTGTTTTGAGAGTCCCTACGAAGCTTTTATATTGAGAGGAGAAATTTGTTTAGTATTCACTTCTGGTTGGTAGAAATATTTGTGATTGTTTTCAAGTTCTGAGAAGGTTTTCTAGCTGGTTGTAATTAACAGGCCTCATTTCTTTATCTGTCTCCAGTTCAATGACAACTTAACATTACATGATGACTAAGCAATGTATCAACATGTTGCATGGACAGCTGTATGTTTGGGTTTTTTTCATGTGAAAGGGGTTTATTCTGAACACCACTATGTTGCCTAAAAGTAACTCTTTTAATAACATTTCCAAATAGTTCCTCCTGTCCCTGTTACCTTCTATAGCAATTTATAGATTAAGGAAACTTTTTATCATAAACATCTTCCCAAATATATTACACATTAAAAGATTATAGGTTATTTGACTTTTATATATCTAAATCTCATACAGAGGAAAGAGATACTTTTAAATTCCTCATTTTTAAAAAAAATTCAGTGTATTTTTAAATTATTGGAAGTCAATCTGATACTATAACTTTGATCTAAATCTGCTAGGTTACCCAGAAGCAGAAATGTTACAATCTTTATGTGTTTTATCACATAGTTTTTATCGCTTTAATATGATAATGGGTCATTCTCCACTCAACCACTGCCAAAGCATGACATTTTTACAATCCCCATTACCTCAGCAGTACACTTAAATTTGATTTATAGCTACTATTTTATGGCATGTTTGTCCTTAGGAGGCACTGAGCAATGAGATAAAGAATATTAATGTGATTGGTTTTCAGAATAAATGAATATCTTGGTTGTCATAGTCTGGAGACACAATGCTGACAGCAACAACAAAAATATCAAATTGCCAAGCAAGAGAAAACCAGCATTTTGCATATTCACAAATGTAAAAAAAAAGAAAAAGAGAGAGAGAGGCTAACGCAGAAACAACTGGGAAAAGATGGATGAGTTATAAATAGAAATTCTAAGAAGAAAGAGAGAATACGAAATGGAATTATATAAATGACAGAAATCATGCCTCTCTCTTTCTCTCACTCTCTTTCTCTCTCTCTCTCTCTATATATATATATTTATCAATACCTCTACTGATATATGTACATATATACATGATTTATAAATATCTCTATCAATACTTCTATTGATATATATATATACATACATATAGATAGATATAGATACACACATACACATACATGATTTATGTGCAATATGACAGAATGAAGAAATGACAACTGTATCTGGTTTAAAAATATGTGGAATCTTGAACAATTCTGAGTTGTAGTTGTCAGGGAAATGGAAGAAGAGGAGAGTTCACCTAGAAATAAGCCATGTCTTTCGAAGCATTTTTTTGAACTCTTAACACCTTTTCTCTTTCATGTTCTCCTACTTTGCATTCATATCCATGTCTAACTATATATGAGATTTTTATCTTTACATTGAATGTTGACTGACTTAAAAGTGATCTGCGTATCATTGCCTGACTCGTAAATGAAATGGCTGTGATTTGGAATTATTTTATGTTTCTTGTAGTGGATTGTTAAGGGTTATTTTTCATTTATTCAACTGGACTAATAGTCATTGACTTCATACTATATGTTTAGATATCTTATTTGTAGTATTCATAATCAGTAGGAGATAGAGTCTGTATTTGTAGTGTATGTTATGTTACAGGGAGTAACACATCTGATCAAGGGTGAATGAGGGATAAAAGTGAAAATGTAAAGTGGATTACAGTAAACTAATGCACAATTTATCATTGGTTTCCATTTTAGCATTGATTTCAACATTTGTTTTTATTTTGATCTCATAATCTGTGATGAATAGACATAGCATACATCTCAATACCTTTTGCTAATTTAAACTATAATTGTGGAGTCCTCACCCTTGAAAACTATAATATGAATTTGACAAGAGTATATATATGTATATATATATATAGGAATCTTGTCAAATTAATATATATATATATATATATACTCACACACCTGTGTCTATTTATTATCTGTATCTACACACACACTAGCACAGGTCTGAGGCAGCATGCTTATTATATATGTCTATATCTCTATATATACGCAGAGAGAGGGAGGAAGAAAGAGAAAGAGGAAAAGAGACAGAGACAGACAGAGGTATAAAGCGATATATAGACACAGATCTATGCAGATATGTATGTAAATCCCCTTACTACTACATAAGCTTTAATTTTTTTTACGTTTTTATTTAAATTCCAGTTAATACACAGTGTAATATTACTTTCAGGTGTAAAATATAGTGATTCAGCACTTCCATACAACACCTGGTGCTCATCACAGCAAATGCACTCCTTAATCCCTCCTCCTCTCAGGGTTACCTTTCCTTTTTTAAAAATGTTTTACTTATTTTTGAGAGAGAACATATGAGTGGGGGGTGCAGAAAGGGGGACTGAGGATCCGAAGTGCGATCTGTTCTGACAGCAGGGAGCCCAGTGCAGGGCTGGAAATCATGGCTCAAACTCACAGCTCAAATTCACCAACGATGAGATCATGACTTGAGTAAAAGTTGGGCACTCAACGAGTTGAGCCACCCAGGCATCCCTCAAGGTGACCTTTTCCTAAGGACACATAAGAATATTCATACTTGATTATGCAAGTGAACTTTTTCCCCCTGGATATAGATCTATGTCTATGCTTTTAGGACTCTGAGGTTAGAATGTATCCATGGTTAGCTCTGATTTCTAACAGATCCAGGCATATTTCTTTATCAGATATTAATGTTATAATTCAAACCTTTTTTTTAACTTTTAAAAATTTTATGGTTGTTTATTTGTATTTGTTTATTTTTTTTAAGTACATTATTTATTTAAATTCAAGTTAGTTAATATACAATGTAGTATTGATTTCAGGAGTAGAACCCAGCGACTCATCATATACATACCACACCCAGCACTCATTCAAACAAGCTCCCTCATTGACACCCATCCCCCATTTTGCCCATCCCCCTAGCCCCCTCCCCTCCAGCAACCCTCAGTTTGTTCTCTGTATTTAAGAGTCTCTTATGGTTTGCCTCCCTACCTGTTTTTATCTTATTTTTCCTTCCCTTCCCCTATGTTCATCTGTTTTGTTTTTTAAGTTCCACATATTACTGAAATCATAAGATATTTCTTTTTCTGACTGACTTACTTTGCTTAACATAATGCACTCTAGTTCCATTCACATTGTTTCTCATGGCAAGATTTCATTCTTTTTGATCACCAAGTAATATTTCATTATATATATAATTTATATATTATATAAAATACAAATTATATTAAATATATTAACATTATATTAAAATATGATATATTTTATGTTATATATGCATATATTATATTATATATATTAATTAATATAATATATATTATATTAATATATTAAAATTATATAAATTACATCGTTTTTTACTTTTTGAAAAATGTTTATTTAGTTTTTGAAAGAGAGAGAGAGCAAGTGGGAGAGGGACAGAAAGAGAGGGAGACACAGAATCTGAAACCAGCTCCAGGCTTTAAGCTATCAGCACAGTGCCTGATGTGGGGCTCAAACCCATGAACCATGAGATCATGACCTGAGCCAAAGTTGGTTGCTTACCCTACTGAAGTCACCCAGGTGCCCCTGTATCACATCTTATTTATGTCCTATGACTCATCAATTGCACTACTAAGTATTATCCAAAGTATACAAATTGCTGACTCAGAGGGGCACATGCACTCCAACGTTTATAGCAGTACTATCAACAATAGCCAAATTATGGTAAGAGCCCAATGTCTATTGAATGATGAATGGACAAACTAAATTTATTTAAAGCAAATTATATAGGGTTCAAATTTAGATCCAATAGTATGACTGTTTTATCATATATAAACTTAACAATAGTTTTGGTCGAAAAGAAAGTACCACAGGTTTTTGTTTTTGCTTTTGCATTAATTTTTTTTTTTTTTAATGAGAAACTATAGGCATACCTGGGTGGCTCAGTCAGTTAAGCAACAGACTTTTGATTTTGGCTCAGATCATAATCTCAGGGTTTGTGATATGGAGCCCCCTGTTGGGCTCTGTGTTGACAGCAAAGAGACTGATTGGGATTCTCTCTCTCTCATTCTCTCTTCTCCATCTTGGCTCATGTTCTTGTATACACACATACACACACACACAAACTCTCTCTCTCTCTCTCTCTCAAAATAAAGAAACATTAAAAAATTAAAATGTACAGAAGATATTTTAAAGCACTATAGAGTATCAATTACCCAAAATAAATAAATGTTGACATTTTGTTTTCACATGATATTTGAATATATTAAATATTGCATACAAAGTTTAAATAACTTTGTTTCCCTCCCTGAGTTCACTCCCCTGTATTCTAGCAGCACCTGGGTGGCTCAGATGGTTGAGCATACAACTTCACCTCAGGTCATGATCTCATGGCTCTGAGTTCAAGCTCCACATTGGGCTCTGCACTGACAGCTCAGAGCCTGGAGCCTGCCTCGGATTCTGTGTCTTCCTTTCTGTCTGCCCCACTCCCTCTCAATCTCTCTCTCTCTCTCCCTCAAAAGTAAATAAATAAAACATTAAAAAAAAAGAACAAGGTATCCTACAAGTCCATCTTTGTATATTTAATATATAAAAATAGACACATAAATGATAATAGTTACTAATTATATTCCTTGCTACCATTTATTTACTTATCTTTTAAAAATTTTATATATTTATTTATTTTAATATAATTTATTGTCAAGTTAGCTAACATGCATTGTATACAGTGTGCTCTTGGTTTTGGGGGTAGATTCCTGTGTTTCATTTGTTATTAAATATTTAGTGTTTATTTATCTTAATATTTCCAGTATTCTGCTGTGTTGAACAGATTCCCTTTTCCACTTTTATCTTATACTGGCTTCAAGGTCATCTATTTCTCTTCTATAAATGGTTAGTTTATAAGTTTTAATTTTTTTTATTTTAGAGAGTACAAGTTGGGGAGAGGGGCAGACGGAGAGAGAGAGAGATTCATTTTTTAATGTTTATTAATTTATTTCTTTTGAGAGAGAGCATGAGTGGGGGAGGGACAGAGAGAGAGGAGAGAAAATCCCACCCACACAGCACAGCTCCACACCCAGCACAGACCCCACTTTGGGCTTGATCTCACCACTGTGAGATCATGACCTGACCCAAAATCAAGAGTTGGATGCTCAACAAACTGAGCCACCCCAGCGCCAGTATAATTTTTTTTTCAGTGTCAACTAATGAATTTTCTTTTCTTTCTTCTTACTTTTCTTTTTTTTTTTTTTAATTATATCCAAGTTAGTTAGCATATAGTGCAACAGTGATTTCAGGAGTAGGTTCCTTAATGCCCCTTACCCATTTAGTCCATCCCCTCTCTCACAACCCCTCTAGTAACCCTCTGTTTGTTCTCCATATTTAAGAGTCTCTTCTGTTTTGTCCCCCTCCCTGTTTTTATATTATTTTTGCTTCCCTTCCCTTGTGTTCATCTGTTCTGTGTCTTAAAGTCCTCATATGAGTGAAGTCATATGATATTTGTCTTTCTCTGACTAATTTCACTCAGCATAATACCATCTAGTTCCATCCACGTAATTGCAAATGGCAAGATTTCATTCTTTTTGATTGCCAAGTAATACTCCATTGTATATGTATATACAACATCTTTATCCATTCATCCATCGGTGGGCATTTGGACTCTTTCCATACTTTGGCTATTGTTGATTTTTATCAAATTGTTCTTATCTTACTATATATAAGGACCTTGGAATATAAATCTGATCACCTTTCTCCATGTCACTCTTAATCCCCATCACCTATTTCACCCATCTCCCTACCTACCTCCCCTCTGGTAACCATCAGATTGTTCTCTATAGTTAAGAGCATGTGTATGGCTTTCTCTCTGTCTCTCTGTCTCTCTCTCTCTCTCTGTCTCTCTGTCTCTCTCTCTTTTCTTTTGCTCATCTGTTCTATTCTCAAATTCCACTTATAAGTGAGATCATATGGTATTTGTCTTTCTCTGACTTATTTTGCTCAGCCTTATATTCTCTAGCTCTTTCCAAGTTCATGCAAATGGCAAGATTTCATTCCTTTTATGGCTGAATAATATTCTGTTGTGTATATATACCATCTGTTCTTTATCCATTCATCGATCAGTGTATACTTGGGCTGCCTCCATATCTTGGCTACTGTAAATAATGCTGTAATAGACACAGGGGTGCATGTGTCCCTTTGAATTAGTGTTTTCATAGTTTTTTGGGTGACTATGCAGTAGTCAAATTACTGGAATGTAGAATAATTCTATTTTCAATATTTTGAGGAAACTCCACACAGTTTTACACAATAGCTGTACCAGTTTTCATTCCCACTAACATTGCATGAAGGTTTCTTTTTCTCCACAACCTCATCTACAACTGTTGTTTTTGTGTTTTTGATTTTAGTCCTTCTGACAGGTGTGAGATGATATCTCATTATGGTTTTGATTTGCATTTCCCTGATAATAAGTCATGTTGATCATCTTTGCATGTGTCTGATGGTCAACTCTATGTCCTCTTTGGAGAAATGTCTGCTCATGTCTTCTGACCATGTTTTTGATGGATTATTTGTTTTTTGGGTGTTGAGTTGTATTGGTTCTTTACATTTTTTGGATACTAACCCTTTATCAGATATATCATTTGCAAACATCTTCTCTCATTCAGTAGATTGCCTTTTAATTTTGTTAAACTTTTTATTTTTTTTAATTTTTTTAAATTTTTTTAAATTTTTTTTTCAACGTTTATTTATTTTTGGGACAGAGAGAGACAGAGCATGAACGGGGGAGGGGCAGAGAGAGAGGGAGACACAGAATCAGAAACAGGCTCCAGGCTCTGAGCCATCAGCCCAGAGCCCGATGCGGGGCTCGAACTCAAGGACCGCGAGATTGTGACCTGGCTGAAGTCGGACGCTTAACTGACTGCGCCACCCAGGCGCCCCTAAACTTTTTTATTTTAGTGGGGTCCTAATAGTTTATTTTTGGTTTTATGTCCTTTACCTTAGGAGACATGTCTGGAAAAATATTGTCACAGCTAATGTCATTGACATTACTGCTTCTGTTCTCTTCAAGGATTTTTATGATTTCAGATCTCAGATTTAGGTGTTTAATCTATTTTTAGTTTATTTTTGTGTGTGGTGAAGGAAGTGGTTCGGTTTCATTGTTTTGCATATGGCTATCCAGTCTTCCCAATACCATTTGTTAAAGAGACTGTCTCTTTCCCATGGCATATCCTTGCCTCCTTTTTCAGAGATCAATTGACCATTTGGTTGTGGGTTTATTTCTAGGTTTTCTGTTATATTTCATTGATCTACATGTCTGTTTGTATGCCAGTACCATATAGTTTTAATTACTAATGTTTTGTAATATAACATAAAATCTTGAATTATGATACCTTCAGTTTTGTTTTTCTTTTTCAAAATAGCTTTAGCTATTCAAGGTTTGTGGTTTCATAAAAATTTTAGGATTATTTCTTCTAGTTCTGTGAAAAACACTTTTAGTGTTTTGATAAGGGCATATTTGTAGATTTCTTTGAGTAGTATAGATATTTTAATATTTAAGTCACACATTCTTGGTGTGTTAACCAACTATCCCAGGTCCAGTGGTAACCTAATTAGTGCCCATGCGCCATGGTGGCGATTGGTAGATATTATCCAAACATTGATAACATCAGAGAATGTAATAAAATTAGTGGTAAAAAAATAAAATAGAAGTAATAAAGTTAAAATTCTTCACCTCCAGTGACATTTTCTACTCAATTTCCTAACTTATTTACCATTAAACTGTAAAACTCTGTAATGGATGCCTGGGTGGCCCATTCAGATGAGCGTCCTACTTCAGCTCACGTCATGATCTCACCGTTTGTGGGTTCAAGCCCCGTGTTAGGCTCTATGCTGATAGGTTGGAGCCTGGAGCCTGTTTTGGATTCTGTGTCTCTCTCTCTGCTCTCAAAACTCTCAAACTCGTGCTCTCTCTGTCTCTCAAAAATAAATAAACATTAAAATAACAACAATGACAGAAAAACTCTGTATCCAAATACAAGTTCTTTGAGGGAAACAATATATCCAATCAATCTTTGTATCACTCAATATCTACTGCTGTGCCTAAAACAAGGTATATAATTAATCTATGTCTGTTTAAATTAATTGAACTCAGCTTCCTTATCTCCCAACCTCAGAACCTCAGTTTTTTTCTGCAAACGTTGAAAAATGATTATACAAGTAATACTAAAGGATTAGATAAGTGGTAGAAAGATTTGTTAGTAATTATTTCTAATTTTTAAAAAAATATTTATTTATTTTTGAAAGAGACAGAGCGAGCGCGCATGCATGAGCGGGGGAGGGGCAGAGAGAGAGGGAGACACCGAATCCGAAGTAGGTTCCAGGCTCCGAGCTGTCTGCATAGTCCGACCCAGGGCTCAAACTCATGAACTATGAGATCATGACCTGAGTCGAAGTCAGATGCTCAATTGACTGAGCCACCCAGGTGCCCCAATATGTTAATAATTATTAAGAAGAAATGGACTACTAAGAGCTATCATAGTGCATAAATAAAAATAAAATAAACGTGATATTTAATAACTGAGGACCTGGAAATGATTCTAGTCAAATCATTTTAAATTCCCAACTGTTACATTCTTATTTTAAAATAAAAGTATTAATAATGCTTCCCATGTATAAATTTTAAAGTTAGTGTGAGAAATGACTTTGTGAATTATATGATTCTTGTTAAGTGTTAAGTTGGATCTGTCTTACAGCGTGCCTAACCATATTATTTACTCCAGGACCACTTGTATTATATAAAAAGAGGACATCTGTAGCAGGCACTGCTTAAGTCAAAGCAACTAGACAGTGAGAGACATACATCTTGCGTATATTTCCATATGGCCAATATTATGGCCATAATAGGACGTCATTAGTCTTGCCACACTCTTATTTAAAAGCTGCTTTACGCTGTGGTCTCAAACATTAAGGTTTACCGAATCACCAAGAAGTCAGGTTAAAACTCGCACCCCTGAGCTTTCCACTCACTCTGCAGTTTTTGGTTCCATAGCTCTGGGATAGGGCTCAAATATTTCCATTTCTGAAAGATCCCAGAGAACGCCGATACTCCTGGACTGGGAAGTGCATTTTGAGAATCTCTGCTCTCAGGCAAATACGGTCACTTTGGTAAATTAATAGGAGGTAACAAATATTAATTGCCCAACAACGTTTTAAGAATTTTAAGTGTCTTATCTCAGGAACTGTTGGCAACGACTATATAAAATCGTTATGCAATTTCTTTACATTTAAACAATTTCCCTAATGGCATGTAGCTTATAAATGCCAATGGTAGGATTTGAACCCAGGGATTCTGGCTCCAGAATCAATTCAGGGCTCAAGAATCCATGTGCTATATCATCACATTAAGCTACTTTTCAAGTGTCAGAAGAATTGATATGAGGAATCCTGTCACTGAACCCTCTTCCCATGGCCTGTTTCTCTTCCCTCTGACATTTCTAGCTCATCTGTGCTCTGGGTTTTACATTACAACTGGAATGGATTTTTTTCCCCAAATTTTTATCAACCCTTCATTGCCTGCCTAGGGCAATAGATTTTATTTTATTTAAAAATTTTTTTTCAACATTTTTTATTTATTTTGAGACAGAGAGAGACAGAGCATGAACGGGGGAGGAGCAGAGAGAGAGGGAGACACAGAATCAGGCTCCAGGCTCTGAGCCATCAGCCCACAGCCTGACACGGGGCTCGAACCCACGGACCGCGAGATCGTGAGCTGGCTGAAGTCCGACACTTAACCGACTGCGCCACCCAGGTGCCCCAGGCAATAGATTTTAAGTCACATACTAAACCTGACTGTGATCAGAAAATTATTATTATTATTATTATTATTATTATTATTATTATTATTATTTTAGATATATATTTTTAAGTGATCTATCCACCTGATATGAGTCTCAGACTCACAGCCCTGAGATCAGGAGTCACATGTTGTCCAATTGAGCCAGCCAGGCACCCCCGACCAGAAGATTATTAATTCCCACGCTTGTCTCTATTCTTCACTTTTGTCATGTTAAATTTTGGTAATTCCAAGTAATATTTCTGTTCTATTTTTTTTGTAATAATTCAATCCTATGTCCTTTTTTGCTAGTGGTTCCAAGACTTTTCCCAGGATACCCTGCTGGCTCATGCTCTTATGCTTCTGCCTTGTCTACCTGATGAACTATTACTTATCTCTATGACCTCAAATGAGTCATCTCCTCTATGAAGCCTGAACCTTCTCCTTCAGGCAATTATTTGTTGCTGATTCTTAGTCTGTACATGTAGATTCTGCAAGTCAAGGGCTAGTGTCAGATCAGTGTGGCAGAGAACTAGCCTAGAAAAGAGATTCGGGTATCAAAAGGCAAATGTTTATTTATTTATTTTTTTAAATGTAATTTATTGTCAAATTGGCTTACATACAACACCCAGTGCTCATCCCAACAAGTGCCCTCCTCAATGGCCATCACCCATTTTTCACTCTCTCCCCCACCCTTCCATCCACCCTCAGTTTGTTCTCTGTATTTAAGAGTCTCTTTTTTTGTTGTTTTAAATTTTTTAATGTTTATTTATTTTGAGAGAGAGAAGGAGAAAGAGGGAGGGAGGGAGGGAGAGAGAGAGAGAGAGAGAGAGAGAAAGCATGAACTGGGGATGGGCAGAGAGAGAGGAAGACACAGAATCTTAAGCAGCCTCCAGGCTCTGAGCTCTCAGCACAGAGCCCGATGCAGGGCTTAAACTCACGAATCGTGAAATCATGACCTGAGCTGAAGTCGGACGCTCAACCAACAGAACCACCCAGTTGCCCCTGTATTTAAGAGTCTCTTGTGGTTTGCCTCCCTACTTTCTTTTTGTAACTATTATTTTACCCTTCCCTTCCGCCATGGACTTATGTTAAGTTTCTCAAGATCCACATATGAGTGAAAACATAATATCTGTCCTTCTCTGACCTACTTCACTCAGCATAATGTCTTCCAGTTCCATCCACATTTCTGCAAATGGCATGATTTCATTCTTCCTCATTGCCAAGTAGTATTCCATTGTATATATAAACCACATCTTCTTTATCCATTCATCAGTTGATGGACATTTAGGCTCTTTCCATAATTTGGCTGTTGTTGAAAGCGCTGCTATAAACATTGGGGTACAAGTGCCCCTATGTATTAGCACTCCTGTATCCCTTGGGTAAATTCCTAGCAGTGCTATTGCTGGGTCACAGGGTAGATCTATTTTTAATTTTTTGAGGAACCTCCACACTGTTTTCCATAGTGGCTGCACCAGTTTGCATTCCTACCAACAGTGCAAGAAACTAAATGTGAGACAGGAAACCATCAAAACCTTAGAGGAGAAAGCAGGCAACAACCTCTTTGACCTCAGGCACAGTGATTTCTTACTCAACATGTCTGCAAAGGTAAGGGAATTAAAAGCAAAAATGAACTATTGGGACCTCATCAAGATAAAAAGCTTCTGCACAGCAAAGGAAACAATCAACAAAACTAAAAGGCAACCAACAGAATGGGAAAAGGTAATTGCAAATGACATCATATAAAGGGCTAGTATTCAAAATCTATAAAGAATTCACCAAACTCAATACTGAAAAACAAATAATCCAGTGAAGAAAGGGGCAGAAGACATGGATAGACACTTTTCCAAAGAAGACATTCAGATGGCTAGCAGACACATGAAAAGATGCTCAAGGTCACTCATCATCAGGGAAATACAAATCAAAGCCACACTGAGATACACCACCTCACACAGTTCACATTGGCCCAAACTGTGAATGTTTAACACAGACATGGCAGAGGCTCTCTACTTTCCCTTGCCATCAAACTTTCTTCCTTCTCCTTTTGTCATTTTTCTCTCCAGACATTTTTTTTTTTTGGAACTCCTCCTGAACATTGATAAGGCATAATATTTGCTGAAAACAATTAAAAAAAAATAAAAGCAAGCTCTTGAAAGGACTGTTTGGTC